>NW_025113053.1:1146858-1746858 GCF_010416935.1 Polistes fuscatus | reverse complement strand
TCCGTTACGCTTCCTTCCTTCCTTCTTTCCTTCCTTCCTTTCATTTCATTTAATAGAACTTTTAATATTTTCTAAATGAAATTGCAACATTTTTGTATATATGACGGAATTTCATTTTTATTAAAATAATATCTCTTCGATGAGAAATTTATTCATCAATATTGTAAAACAAACAACAATATTAATAAAATGTTATTTAAAGAAATGATTGGAAATTGTCGAAATTGAAATAAGATCTGGCGTGTCGATCGTTTGAAAATTTAGCAAAGAAAAATCATCGCGCTTATGTATAACAACAATTTCAAATTTACTATATTAAGATCATAAATAATATTTAATCGTTGAAATTGCAAAATGAAAGAAGAAACAAAGATGTTATACAAATTACGAACATTCGAATTATAAACTTTTTCTTACAAAAATTCTTTTTAAAAAGTCCCAACACATTTATATGAGCGACACTAACTTCAAGTTTATAAAAATAACATTTCGAATGAATCTTCGATTAAAATAAAATTGCAAAAATCAAACAAAATATACAAAATTGTCAAAACGATGATAACAAAAGAAAATTATAAATATTATTATAAGATGTATCAAAAGGATAAACTTCTAATATTTGATATGGGATTATTAATAGGCATCGTATTTCAATAAACCATAGAAAAAAATTCGATTCCTATTGGATAAAATAAGCGAGCAAAGTAGAGAGAGAGATGAAGAATCCGAAGGGTCATCGATGTAATCGGAGTGGACTAACACCACTTGCTCGTCCTGAACACACACTCTCTCTCTCTCTCTCTCTCATTTTTTTTCTCACTCCATCTCCCTCTCACTCTCTCTCCCTCCCACTCTCTCTCTCTCTCTCTCTCAGTACAGACACGATGTAGGATGTTTGACGAGAGCATTAAGAGTAGGGAAGCATTAACTTGGAACGAGATGGCATCAGATTTGACGTCGAAAGTGATCAAATATAGATCACCATTTAAACCTATCACGTCATGTCGAAACTACTACTATAAATCTTAAGCAACTAAACAAAAACAATTATTTTCCTAATGAATTCCATTATTTAACATTTATACTTTGCAATGGAATTGTTACGAATAAAATATTTAAGAGTAAATAAAAATTACTAATTGCTTAAATTACTGATTGATTTAAATTTCTGTTAAGAAAACATTTTATAGTCAATATTAATAATAAAATATTAGTATGTGCAATATAAGTGATCAATATTACACAAATTAACATTAAAAAATCTTCAGTATATTTATTTACAATATAATATTAATGTGTACTAAATATTATTTAAAATACCGACAAATAATTATTGAAACTTAAAAAATATATTAACGAATACACTGGCTATTTATTGAATTAAATATTGATCGAATAAATAAAAGTATAAATAAATTTGTCGATTACAAAAACATTTTCACTTTATCGAAAAATTCTAAATAAAAGGTCTCGAATTAATTTCTAAAGAATAGAAACTAACGCAATATATAAAATAACTGAAATAATTTTCATTCGATCAAATTACAAGAAACGCTGTTATCTAAAATAAATGATTTGGATAAAAATCCAATTCATACAAAACCAAAATGTTAGATAACCTGAATTAATTTATTGGCAAAATGTCTTCCTCATTTTGCAAGTAGGTAGGTAGGTAGTAGTCCTTTCATTTGGCACTCGAAAACTCTTCGTAATACGGCTGGCCATTCTTGCGGCGTAGCCGAGGAAATCGAGTGGCTTAGGCTCGTTGCCAAGTAGAACGAGCTAGGATGCAACGATGCGAACGATGCGATTGCACTTCCACGGAGCTCCTCGATCTACAGAAGAAAAAAAAACAGACGAAGGGGAGGGGCAGGGAGGGAGAATTAACGCTGGGGCAAAAGCGTAAACATGTCGGAGTAGCGAGGGCACGTGTTAATGTTTGAACGAGACATCAAAAGCTAAGGAAATGCGTACACTTGCTGTCTCTCTCCCACCCTCATTTATTTCTCTCTCTTTCTCTCTCTCTCTTTTTCTTGTTCTTTTTCTTTTTCTTTCTTCGAGTAAATCACCGTTTCTATGGCTGCTCGAGAGTATGATTACTTCAGGATACCGATCCATCCTCCAGCAAGTCATCCAACTGCAAAGCACAGTCGCTTCGGATTATCGACCGAGATGTAAACATTCGTCTGCAAACAGTTTTCTTTCGCAAAAGGCGCCATTCGATTCGTACGAAAATTAAACGCATTGTATATTGCCAACCGACTGATTGTTTATAAACGAAATGCACGTACCTATCCACACTTGCGAGAATTTATATTATTTCCATTTCTTCGAATTTGTACAAATATTAAAATTCATGGATTTGTATTTAAAAAAAAGAATGAAAAGTAAATGATATTATTTTTTTCCGTTCGTATTGCAGATGATATCGAGGAGGATATGTTCGAGTCGCAAAATCACGGACAAAGTTTGCAAAGTAGAAAAAAACGTAGCAGAGCAGCGTTCTCTCATGCTCAGGTTTACGAATTGGAAAGAAGATTCGCGGCGCAGAAATATTTGTCGGGACCCGAACGAGCGGATCTTGCACGAGGATTAAAACTAACCGAGACGCAAGTTAAGATTTGGTTTCAAAACCGACGGTAAGAGAGATTTAATAGTAATTATTTGAATTATATCTTATAAATTGCGTGTATACTTTCAAATTTGTATCAAATATTTCGTCACTTAAGACGAAAAACTTCAATCTTGTATTTAAGTTTAAAACAAAAAATAAAACCAAACAACAATTTTCTCATTACAATTAATTACAATATTTTGAATATTTTTTAACTGACTGTTTTTGCTTTTGTCATTGTCATTCTTATTGTCACTGTCATTGTCAATGTCGCTGTCAATTTGAATTAACACGTAACAATTATTTTTCAACGATTGGTTGGTGTAATGACACACAAATGTCATTCAACACAAAAAAAATGTCATCAAAGACAAAATGTTGTTTCAGATATAAAACCAAAAGACGTCAACAACAGGAATTAGGAGCAATCGTGAATTCCGGAAACGCGAGACGCGTAGCCGTACGCGTTTTGGTACATCCGGATGAACATTTGAGAGGATTGCCTCTTCGTGGTTCCGGACAACTTCCCGGACAAATGTCGAGCCCGCAAATTCATCCGGCGAACAAAGCCCTCGGAGGTTTCCCTTACTATTGTCTGCCCTATCACCCTTTGCTTTGTCCGCCATTACACTCCACCCACATTCAGGTACAAAACGCTATCGCACCGGATCTCGATCAGGGACAAATAACAAAATTGAACAACGACAAGTAAAATCGAAATTCAATCAAAATCCGATATCTCTAGTTTTTCTATTTCTGAGGAAAGAAAAATAAATGAATATCAGGAAACAAAAAAAAGAAATCACAAGAATCCTTGATCGACATTTTTATCTTCGACGAGTTGTTTGGTTTGTCGAATTTTTATCGAGGGGAGAAAAAAGGAAATTAAATTAAAAATTCTAACGAGTATATAATATGTAAAGAAAAATAAAAAAAGAAAAATAGAGGAAGGGATACCGAAAAGGCTCATAATTTTAGATTTATTAACGTGTGAACAGTTTGTAAACGACGGCGAGTGTTCGTTGTCAAAGCATTCTATAAATAATAAATAAATATATATATATTTATACTAATATATATAAGATGGTGGGTTGGAAAGTTTTGAGCTTTAACAGAAAAGCTTCCATTTACTTTTTCTTTTTTTTTTAAATAAAAGTTAGTTCGATCGAAAAACAAATTGTTTCTGTGTTAGGGCTCACAACTTTTCAACCCATCCACTTATATAAATATATATTAGTATATATATATAAATTTATTATGAATAATATAGATAAAAAGTAGGTGCGAGCGTGTAAATTAGATTGTAAATAAGTGTATAAAAAAAAAAGAAGAAAACTGGTTTGACGAAATCATGGAGTAGAATGTTCGATCGACGAAATATTTATTTACTATCTTCCCATCCTTCTCGAACTTAAACCAACCACCCCTCTTTACCTCGAAGATCGTTCCTACGTATAATTAAATATCCGATAGGATTATTAATTACTCGTTGATTGTACCAAAGACGGCGTATGTGCAATATCGTTATAAAAGAAAAACAAAAAGATACCTGTGCAAAGTCGATTGTATTTTGTTGCCTAAGAATTATTACCAATTATCATTATTATTAATTATTAATAATTATTATTATTATTTTTATTATTATTATTATTATTATTGTATCCGTACACAAGGGATCGATGTTAACCTCGTTTCTCTGTAGACGTCACGGCGATTCGAGATGTACGAAAAAGAAAAATACATGGTCACGCATTAAAAATGAAGAAAATGATAGAGAAAAAAACAAACAAGATTTTCTTCTTTTTCTAATATCCCTCACCTGAAATTCTGAACAATATGAACAATAAAAAAAAAGAAAAATGGACTAAAAGAAAACATTTGTATAATGATAACTGAAGTAGGGTTGCTCGTAAAAACTACGCCGTTTAACGATCCTCTTTTTTTTTTCTTCATATATATATATTTTTTTTTGTCGTGTTACGATACTTATCATAATTTTTCAGTAGATGACCATAAGGAAAGCAAGTGTGGAAAATTCGCTTAAGGATTAGTTTAAATAGTTAAGTTTTAAGGAGAGAAGGAGCCAACGAGGGCCTTTTCCCATAAGAGTTTTAATAGTCAGTAGACCCCCGTTTTCTCTGGGTGGGCTGAACAGACATCTGATATGTTTATTCAGACGCGGCCGACCGGCAGAGTTAACAGAGTTAACTCCGTTCCAACGGAAGAAAAAAAAGGGACGACTCTAGTTCTCTGACACTCATCTGTTATAAACAAAAGAGTTACATTACCATCGCCGAAAGGAAGTTCACGTGCGTCTTATTCGTTATTGGCTTTCATGGAGAGAAAGAAGAAACAGAAAGAAAGAAAGGAAGAGAAATGAAAAAAGAGAGAGAGAGAGAGAGTTCCTTTGACAGTTCTGTAGCTTCTGATCTTATAGGGACACGTATAAAAACCTTATACCATGTGATTTTCCAAACTATGATTTAATTACATTTAACAGATAACGAATTAATTATTAGGATGAATTTTCTATCAATTTTTTGAGCTCCCATAAAACATTATCTTTCATTTGTTCGTCTATTTCTGTCGTTTAATATGAAATTGTTTCTAGGTTATGTTCATTACTTTTCAACTTATTTCATGCAGTTCTTTTCGAAATTTTTATTATGTAAATGTATTAAAGATCTTCTTTTTTCTTTTTTATATAAATATAATTATTATACGCATCGGTTATTTATTAAACAAATTAATTATTAGGATGAATTTTCGATCAATTTTTTGAGCTCTCATAATACATTATCTTTCATTTGTTCGTCTATTTCTGTCGTTTAATATGAAATTGTTTCTAGGTTATGTTCACTACTTTTCAACTTATTTCATGCAGTTCTTTTCGAAATTTTTATTATGTAAACGTATTAAAGATCTTCTTTTTTCTTTTTTATATAAATATAATTATTATACGCATCGGTTATTTATTAAACGAATTAATTATTAGGATGAATTTTCTACAAATTTTTTGAGCTCTCATAATAAATTATCTTTTATTTCTTCGTCTATTTCTGTCGTTTAATATGAAATTGTTTCTAGGTTATGTTCATTACTTTTCAACTTATTTCATGCAGTTCTTTTCGAAATTTTTATTATGTAAACGTATTAAAGATCTTTTTTTTTCTTTTTTATATAAATATAATTATTATACGCATAGATTATTTATTAACCGAAAATTTAGAAATTTGTTGATATATTTCTTTAGTTTTGGATCTTGAAGAAGAACATGATTTTGATCTAATAAGGGATCAGATTTTGTTTAGTAAGTAACGAATTAATTAGTAAACCTCCTTTAGAAATTTTGAATTCAAGTAAGATCCCTAAGGATCTACATATAATATATCAAAGTGTTTTTTCTTACAAAATATCTTTTCCCCTTTTTCGTAACGATATTATAGCACATCATCTAATGACTTTCAAATTTTCTCCTCCACTTTGTGAATCCAACAAAATACTTCAAACATACGATACTTCATTACGTCTCATTTGTAGTTTCTTATAAAAAAAAAAGAAAAAAAATGATAGGATAATAATCGTTAATACGTGAATGTATTTAGATACGTACGTACGTATGTACGTACGTGTAAATAATACATGGATTCGCACACATTCACGCATAAATGCGCAACATAAATGCATACGTAAATGCATATATATACATACATGAAGAGTACATATGTGAAATCAATTAGGAGCATCCTTCGTTCCGCTCGCTTCTTGAATGGAAAGGATCATCTTGAAAAGCGTTACAGAAGAAAGAGAGATAGAAAAAAGAAAGAGAAAGAAAGAGAGAGAGATAGAGAGAGAAGGATAGAGGTGGGAGTTTTATAGTTGCTTCTGCAGTCCATTACCGTTTCGTTTAGATCGCTCGTCTAAACATTCCACAGCCGTAATGCCGTTCCGCTCGGGCAGACCTTGTACCAGCTTATAGAGTATCGCCATTAGTATACTAGCTAGTAGCCTTAATGACTTGCGGTTTCGTTGCGAGAAATTTACATTTTATATCTTCGTTTCTAAAGGAACCGGCCCGCTACGCTTTTGCGGAAGATCGTTTCTATTAAATCGTTTCCATTATATTCGTTCTTATTATTATATATATATGTTTCGTTGTATTTCACAACACGTAATTTCATTATTATTTGAATAATAATTCTAATGAAATATAATGATTTAAAAGAAAAAAATGTTTTAAAAAAAAACGGAAGCTCGAAATATCTGAAAAACAATAAGAAAATTAAATTACGATTCAAATATAATTACACATATATATGAAATAATATTAAATATAAGATATTGATATATTTACGGGAGATAGGATAAAAATTAAATACAAAGCGATGAAAATTAATTAGGCTCGCGATTGTTTGGAAGCAAAACAAAAAAGGAAGCTCGAAATATCTGAAAAACAATAAGAAAATTAAATTACAATTCAAATATAATTACATATATATAGATGAAATAATAATAAATATAAAGTATAGATAAATTTACGGGAGATAGGATAAAAATTAAATACAACGCGATGAAAATTAATTTGGCTCGCGATTGTTTGGAAGCAAAAAGAAATAAGTTTGTCGAAAATCTTTTAATAATAAAATAAGAAAAAAATGAGAAAGATAGAGAGAGACAGAAAGAGAGAGAGAGAGACAGATAAAAAGAAAAGAAAATAAAAAAGAAAAATATACTGGAATCAGTTAGAAACTCAGGAGTAATTATTCGCATTGTAATTTTCGAGGAAAAGTGTCATTACACGCGCTCGAAATTTTCTACGAAACGTTCGCAGATCGAAAGAGAAGAGAAGAGAGGGAGAGAGAGATAGAAGAGAGCGGAGGTGAAGCTGGTTTTAACGACACCAAAGTTCCTCTCTCTCTCTTTCTCTATTTCTTTCTCATTCCCTCTCTCCCGAAACAAGAAAGGAGCGATTTGTCGCTCAATCAAGCGACAGAAGCTAATTTTCATTAGCTGTTAATAGTGCTGTAGCAAAGTCTCCAACCAGTACCCCCCCCGTCCCTCCACCCTTACCCTTCACCCTTCTCTCTTTTTCTCTCTCTCTCATCTCTTTCTGTCCGATCTCCGACCCTTCATCGACGTTCCTGTTATAGTCTTTCCTTTTTCCCTTCCACTCTTTATCCATCTCCACCTTTTCAATCGTCCTTTTTCAAAAATAAAATGACAGAACATTTTTTCGTCAGGTGAAAATATTTTTATATTTTCCAAAATTCGTAAAATTTCGTCCGTTCAATTTCATCAATGAATAATAATTATTTTCTTCGAACGAATTAACGATTAAGTTTTTTTTTTCATTTCAAAGTATTATATCATAGGTACGAAATAAAAATGTGACGAAAATCGAAATAATTTAAATCGATCGAAGATGTGAACGAGATTGAAAGAGAATTACGCGATCGATTTTTTTCGAAGGAGAAATTTTGATGATTTCTTTTGACGAAAAAAAAAAGGAAGACTCGTATTGTCGGTGGACACAAGCCCGGACGATTTCTTCGGTTAGTGGCCACGCAGGAGCTATTATCAATTTCACACGAACCATTTCAGGTCCGAATAAAAATTCACATTTTTCTCTCTCTCTCTCTCTCTTACTCTTTTATTATTTTATCCTTTTTTTTTTTATTTCAAAGCGTGTTCGGTCGCGTCTTTTACAATGGCGGTAACCTAGCGATGCGCTAGCGAAAATTTAAAAGTCTAATGGGTGAGCGCGGACTCTTCGTTCCTCCAAATTTTTCTTCCCTTTCTGCCTTTATTTTTTTATATTGCGATATGTATTTTGTTAGTTTTATAAAAATTGAAATGACGTAGGTATATACGTGAAAAATAGTGTCTACGCAAGGTATTAACACTAGATTTATACGGATAGTTTGTTCATTATTTTTTCATGACTTATAAACATCGTTTGAATGAAGGGGATTGAGTACAGAGGATGAATTAATATTTACGTATATTTCATTACGTAATTAAAAACCGACATATGTTTTGTTAAAAAAGTAATATTTAAGTTTTATATAAATAGTAACCAAATTTTTAATGAGTCAAATTGGTTGAGTCCGTAAATCTAGTGTTAAAATCTAGTGTGAAAATATGTATGTATGTTATCAAAATGAAATCACTATATATAATATTTGCGTATGGTAAACTAAGGTCTATGGGGTTTGTATAAGAAATGTGGAGTATATGTGTTCGTTTATAAATAAAATGATAAAATTGAAAATAATTTTGATATTAGTTCTTACGATTTGAGTGATTCGTCTAATTGTAATACCAGATTTATTCGTACCTAATCGATTCCAACGGAAGCTCGTTAACACTTGTTTGAAGAAGGACGTTTAAACGGTACACAATTGGATCTAAGAGAAGTTTAAAGAGAAGTTAGAATGTTTTTGGTGCACACAGAAAGTCCCCTTTAACCTCTTCAATAGTCCGCGTGACACTCGGCTTCTTCCTTGGTTTCCTTGGTAACCGGGCCAATTGAAACGCGTGTCAGAAGTTAAAGGGCGGGCACGTAAGAGAGATAGGATAAAAAAGGAAAGAGAAAGAAAAGGTAGGAATAAGAGAGAAAGAGAGAGAGAGAGAGAGATAGGCACAAGTGTCGGAAGAAAATCTCCAACTTTGCTATCAGTGATTTCCTTTTTATATTTTTTCAAGTAGACCGAAGATGAAAAGGCAAAGACTCTAAAAGATTGATTTTTATTTATGTATGATAATAAGAATCGTAATACTGGGTGGTCCGTAAGTTAAATTATTCGTCTAACATAAGAGTAAATTTATGATACTAATGCAGTAGGTGTTTAAATTAAGGTTGCAGTTAATGATTGGTATTGCTAATTATCAAAAAATTTTTATTGAGTTGTTTGAAGAAAACAAAAAGGAAAGAAATTTTGTAGATAAATATTATGATAATAATAATATAATTAAATTTTTACAGACTATAAATAAAAGAAAAATAACGAATGAGGTAAAGAAATAAAAATTAGAAAGGATAATGGGAGGGAACATTTTGTTTTGTGAAAAAGAAAGAACAGAAGAAGGAAAAATAGAATTGCCGGGAATGGCGTCGACAATTTTTGTCTTCTTTTAGTTGAAGAGAATAAAAATGAAAGGAAAATAGTCGAGTGAGCGTGGCTCATCAAACGAGTAACGATGCTTATCTTCTCTTTATCGAGAAGACCAACCAGGAACGATAGTTGAAGAAGGTAAGAAAGGGAATAGAGGAAGAGAAGTTGTGTCAGACGAACACAACTACCAAGGAAATCGTTTTCTCCGCTTTTCCGGCATTTCAAAGAAGCAATTTAGCGATTTTTCGTGGCGGCGAAGCGCCGCTGAGGAAAATTGGCGTACCCAGCGGCCAATCAACAGCGTTTCATGCAGCCTCGTCGCGGTTCCACAGAGTTGGAAAAATTTTCCGACGAAAAAATTTTCCTTACACCAATACACCCCTCCCCTCCCGCTCCCCTTCACTCCGCCGCCAACCCCAAGGCACACCTCATCTATCCGAACGATTTTTTCCACTACGAATATTCATTTATTTGTCATAACTTCTTACGTGAGATTGCATTAGTTTCTTTCAACATTTGAAAATAAATATTGTATTATTTATTAGAATCATAGTTATTACATATTATATGACAATAAGACCAGATTTTGAAGAAAATTATGTTTACTTCAAATTTACTTACTCAGAATATTTTGCATAGAATTATCAATTCATAAAAAAACACTTAAATTATATTAATACTAAAACAATCTAGAAATAATTCCATGTAAGATTCATAAATTAAATATATAAAAGTTGCAAGTAATATTGATTCTACCTATTCGTTGTAAAATATATCGCAAACGAAACGAGCGTAATTGATGTCTTGTTTTTTTTAAAAGATCATAAGATACAACTTAAAGATCGTTATTTCTTTCGATCTACTCTAGTCAGCTACTCGACTAAAAAAAAAAAAATGATTTTGGCAATAGAAAGAGGCCGTTTAGGTTGATATCCTATAAATAGGTTTCGAATTACTGTAGAGACGGAGAGCCACCTCGCCACGACTGGGTAGATCAAGCCGCGTCCTCGGTGTTTTAGTCGTCCATATTGGAAAAATAAACGAGATTCTGGTGTGTAGGAAACAGATGACTCGTTTGGTTGTGTGCCGACACAGTGCCAACGCGAGCTCGTTCTAATCGTCCTCGGAGTGACAGCCGCCTATGGCCGATTGTTTTTCAGTTTACCTTAACGTTTCGCTTTCGTTTTCGATATTCTACGGTCGTTGAACGAGCTTTTTTTTTCCTCTTCCTCCATTTTCCTCCATCATCCCCCTCTTACCCTTCGACCCTGTTCAAACTCATTCCCATCTATCTCTCCCTACGGTTACTGTTGTCGTCCTTTATATCGCTGCCTGTGGTTACTGCGAGAGTTATATCGGGCACCGTACACGAGAGAACTATTTGATTTTATGAGAGATCTCGCGAACGATTTAAAACCTCACCACGACAGATGCTTGCTACTAACGTGCGGCTTCTGGCCCCGAGCAAAAAATATCAAGAAGAAGAAGAAGAAGATGAGGAGAAGAAGGGCAGACGGCAGAAGAAGAAGAAGAAAAGCAAGCCGACTATACGAACGAATCTTTTTGTCATCGTTCTGTAGTGACGAACGAAATTAGATGAGACAAGATGCGAGACACTCGCTGACAGCCAACTTCATTATTTTGCGAGCGCGTGCTCTTTCTTACAACGACCATGGTTTTTTCTTCATCTTTTTTTTCTTTTTTCTTTTTTTTATTTGTTGAAGTAAATAAAAGACGAGCAATTTTTTTTCTCCTTAAATGATTACAAGGAACGAGTAATACGATCATTTCAGAAAAATTATTAAAATATCTGATATCTGTGAATTATTATAAGGTTTTTTTTTTCTTTATCTTATCGTCATGTTAACATTGTTAAATATTAACGAATACAATAATCGACTGCTTTATCTATCGTTGTTAAAATAATATATTTTAATATACAAAATGAAAACATATATCTATGGAGTGTAATAAATTTGTTCTATTTCTTAAAAGATAAGATTGTTGAAAGATAATGAAATTAGAATAGAGTTACAATTCGATTTAGTTTTACCGTGTCGGTAATATATCGATTGATAGTTATTGGTAGATTTTGAAATAACCAATTGCCGTAAAGTCTAAACATTTTCCTACATTACCAAATGCAGGTATATTACCAAGAAAGATTAAAATTCGGCTCAGTCGGTAACAAGCACGATGAAACTGACGACGAAAGAATAATGCAGACTACGATGAAAATATTGCAGATGGTGATGTAGCCCTAAAGTTCTGGCATCTGCGATTTAGAGAGAACGTCCCTTTCGTCTCCGCTAGTAGAACGAATCGTAATGGCCCATAAATCCTCATCTTTTTTTTTCCTTTCTTTAGGCACCAACGCTTTTTATTATTTTCGGCCAAGCGAGTGTGAATAATCGAATAATTACCTTTCCAAGTCGTAATTAGGCCACCGCGGGAGAACTTTTTCCCAGAGCCATCGTTTCAAACTCGAAAGTCTCCCATTCGACTGACATGATGTGTTCTCCGCTATAATATAATAAATACACTGTCTTTCTGCTAATACCTCCATTCATGCTACTCAAAACGGACGACTCTATTAAAAGAATTTCGAAAGATAGAGAGAGAGAGAGAGAGAGAAAGGGAGAAAAATAGAAGTGTGTTACGTATTTATAACAAATATCCATTCGAAAATGTTTGATCTTGATAGAAAAACTACTGTTAGACACGCGAAAAACCTATTCTATAGAAAAGAATTGTTTAGGAACACGCTCGAGTTTAAAATGACCCTATGAAATACCAAGATATCCATTCTTTTATCATCTATCATCATCAAAACTATCAACCAACACAAATACCATTCCACAAGTACACCAGTATATCAAACCTATTTTCTTTTTCCTTTAAAAAATCACACGTTCACCGATTACGCGATCCCAGTTACTTCAATTGTAATGCCAGGTGTCGAAAGATGATGGAAATAGTTGAACAAATTTTTTTTCTAACGAGTTCCTATCTAACAGTCATAGATAATCTTAAGTGGTAGATTGAAACAACACCGTAATCACTCCTACACTCTCTTGGATCTAACAAAGATTTCGATCTTCTTTCGTATTCTTTTGCTTCCCACCAACGAACCCTACCCCCCTACCCCCTTTCCAGCCACGTTTCCATAAGATTTTTCGTTCCTAGACAAAAATTTATCGAAAAGGCTGCGTTGTCGCGCGCGAACCGCTAATTTTCCTAATAGATTAAGTATCGGAGGAGCTTGTCATTTGGATGGCACGCTAAGTGAGCCGCGCGCTCACCATTGTTTCACAAACAAAAGACGGTCGCTTTGCCAGTCATGGCGGCGCTCTTTGAACGCCCCTTGGCCAATCGGCGCTCGCCTTTAGAAGCGCCAAGTACAAAAGAAACCGGCCGGAGATGATTGAGATTTTCTCTCCCTCTTTCTCTCTTTTCATATATACTCGTTCTCTTCACTACCTTCTTCAACGATTTATATATATATATATGCCTATGTTACGTGCTGTTATACAAAGAAGCAGCTACAACTTAGTGCTCGAGACTAACATTAGAGTGAAAATATTAGTGTAAGAGGTGACGAGGTTTGAACAAAGATGGACGCACGTTTCAATCGATTCCTAGAATAAAGTAAAAACTTCGATCGACTTGCACAACGGACTAGGACGCGTTTCAAGTTTAAATTAGTTAGGTGACTACACACATTGTTATACTAATTTTCATATTCTGAGAAGGTTGTTAACCTTTGTCTCATAATGATCTAATGGAAGAACAATTTCAATCATTATTACATTCATTTCATACTTGTAATTGAATTTTTGTTCATAAGAATGGATTTATACAATAGCGTTACGTTAAATTTATTATCCTTCGTTGTTATTTCTTTTTCTTTTTGGATAAATTTGAAAGATGTTGCAGACAGGGATAGTGGATGATATCTGAAAGAGGGTTGTCGTAAGTTGAATCGCTGATAATTAGGGATCGTTGGCAATAATCGGTTGGAGTCAATCGTTCGAGGAGCGAATGAAAATCAATCGACGCAGGAATTGATGTTGGACGAAAAGAAGCTCGCCACGGTGGTAAAAGGGAACACGTCCTCGAAAAAGGGAGAATCACGGCAAAAAGATTCTTCGGATTCGAGCCGCCGCGAAATCGTTGCTTTTGTGACGGTGTAATAGAATTTTTCGGTAGGTAAAAATCCTTCCTGAAAGAAAGAAAGAAATCAATGGAATAATAAAACCAAAAAGAAAAATAATAAAATAGAAAGAAAAGGGATGTACATGAATGGATAGATAGATGGATGGATGGATGGATGGATGGATGGATGGATGGATGGTTCGCTTGGTCGGCGGGAAAATTTTTTCAAAAATCAGTTGACAGTCTATGAGAACGTTTCAGCAACGTCATTGGCGGCTCCTTTGCTGCTCAAACTTTTTTGCCCGGGCTAACATCGATTTTTGAAGAGCTCTTGGGATCGCTAATTGATTAATCATGATCCTCCGGAGTTACCTAAGCCCCGCCACGCTCTTATCCTTCTTCTCCACCTTCTTCTTCTTCTTCATCTCATCCTCTTCTTATCCTCTCATACTCTCATCTTCTTTCTTTTTCTTCTTTTCCTTTTCTCGTTTACCATCCTTCCTTTTTCATTGTTCGTCGTCTTTCTATCGCCCTGTCCTTTGATGGAAATCGAAGGACGATCTGGAAAAAAAGATAAAACGAACGCTACGTTTTACCATCGTGCTCAAAGAACGTGCTCAGTTTTCGTGTCGGTCGCGTCGAAGATAAAAATTGTATAATAAAATAATTTATTTTTTTTTATAAAATTAATGCATTTCTATAAAGAATCGTACGAATGATTTTATATTTTCGCATATAAATTTAATAAATTTCTAAACAAATTTGAATCATTCGCGTTGAGATGAGTGGATATATAATCATAACCATTAACGACGTTTATCTTTATGAATGTGACCAAAAAATATGAAACAAATGTATATTGTTAAATCAATTTAATGTGAACACATCTCCACGGATATATATTTAAATATTATTCTGTGTTGACGAATAAAGGTCGACATTTTTATTGTTAAATTTTCTTGAAAATAATTTTAATGTATTCGTACGCGTAAAAATTTGGATGTGCAATATTTGTTCCGAGTAATATAAAAATGGGGACGTGAACGTAAAAGATAAATCCGGATCCGGATATTCTTGTTTGCCGATCGTTTCAAAAGATTTCTCTTACTAATATATCCATCGCTTTTAGCTCAGATATCGCGTTGGTAATAGGTAAGGTAACAGAGTTTTAAGAGTTAATTAAATCAAAGGCTGCCGACCAAGCATCGCAATAAAAAGTAAGAATGCGTCTGTTACGAGCTATGCATTATAGGAGTCTCGCAGAGGTAATAAAAGGAAAACTTTACAGGTAAAAGATAAGCCGATCCTACTGACCCATCGTTTCATCGTTTCACGTTTAGATCTTCCAAACCTTCAATAAAATAAGAAAAGAAAAGAAAAGAAAAAAAGAAGAAAAAAGAAAATAGCAGAAAAATACATAAACGGGGATCTCTCTTCAATCTGAATAGAATTGGTAGTATCACGAAATCCACTTTAACGAGTAAACCTATAAAAGTTTACTAGGAAAATCGCCATTTTGATCTATAACGAATTCAATTATTGTCTTATTTAATTGACGGTACTAAAAATTGGTTAAATATCGGTGATCAATTATTTTTTATTCGATTTTTTACTCGAAGAGTAAACACCAAATTTATTATTAAATATATAAGAATATAATTGAGACCGGAAAAACATCATAGATTTTTAGTCTATTATGGTATCACGAAATCTACTTCGACAAATAAACCTATACAAATTATTAGAAAAGTGACCGTCGATCTACGTGGGTGGGTCGACAAAAATTGTGTGACCCTAAAACAGAAATAAATTTTATTCGAATTTAAAAAAAAAACAACAAAATTATATATAACATAATAAATAATCATCACATTAAATATAGACTAATACAACAAATGCGTTCAATTTGTCATGAAATTCATTTTCACAAGAAATAGGAATAAAAATGACTGGAAAAATTACTCTATCATTAAAAAAAAAAATTAACTTGTCATCCAATTAAATTGATATCTATTTATATCGATAAAAAGAAAAATTAATATGCAAAACAAATAAAAAACATCCAATCTAGGTTTAACTCGACTTCCTATAATACTTTGCTGACATTTTTCGAGAATATATGAGATACGCATCGAAAATCATGTTTTTTGTTCTGGTAAGTGAGAAACCAACGAGGTTCCTTTCTTTAAGAACGTTAATTAAGAAAATAATACGCGTAGATAGGAGAACTCGTTGCGTAAGTTCAGGATGATATGCACGGGGTTAAATAAACGATGAATTAAATATAACCAGCAGGCTATCGGTCGTTTTCTCTGTGAGATGTTGAGAGGAGTGGAGAAGAAGGAGGATGAAGAGAAAGAGGAAGAGAAGGAGGAGGAGGACGACGAGGACGAGGAGGAGAAGAGGGGGTTCAGGGGGTGGTTGGTGGAAGTCGGGAGAGACGGCAGCGGAGCAGCTGCGGAATGAGTGTGCACATTTCGAGGAAGCGTACAAGGTAAAGTCAATTTTTCACTACGTCAGACACGAATTCTGATTGATCGATAAATTGATTGTATCACGGTGCACCCCCTCTTACCCCTTTTCGAAGGATCCTCCTGTAATCGGTACTCGCTTTCCCCCCTCTCTCTCTCTCTCTTTCTCTCTCAACTCCTGTCACATAATCGTGCTTCCGTGTATTTGCCTTTTAACAAAGGAGACACAAAACTATTCGATTACTCGCTTGTCGTTAAAAACATACACCGAAAAGCGATATAACGATCATCACTTCTCTTATTTTATATGTTTTTGTTTCATTTTGTAATAGTGTTGTTTTATGTATATATATTATATATGTACTTTCTCGTATCATATTTATCCAAGAAATATATTTTTTATCGTGTATCCTAATTCATATATCGTATAATTTACTTAACAGGTAAAATAATTCAAGAACCATATGGGTGGGTTGAAAAGCTTCGAGCCTCATAAAAAAAAGGTACTAAGTAAATAGAATAAAATGTAGATCGATCCAAAAGAGAAACTATTTCTCTGTTAAGTACGAAAACTTTTTCCAACCAGCCAACGTATTTCTTTCGTTTACAAATCAAACAATTTTTTTCAAACAAGATTTTGTTTTGTTCGTTTGTTTGTTCTTTAAATATGGATGCTTTTTTCTTCGAAAATGTTTCTATTTGAACTAAGTTTCTAATTCTATTCTATTCTATTTCTCGACGATAATAATTCTTCTCTATTTTCGAATAGCTGCGGAAGAAGGATGGAAGTAAAGAAAGGAAAAGACAAAAGAGAAAAAAGCGGCTAATAAAAGTTTTACTGATCGCATTAGAAGCAATAAACTTTATGATTATTCTAATGAAACGCTTTTAAACTCCTCGAGAGTTGTTCGAATGGTCACCGAAAGGCTCAAGTAGAAATCCGTCCCTGATGCTGCTAATCTTTCGAATCCTAATAGAGATTCTCAACCCTCTTTCAACGAAGATAACATCCTTCGCGAGCATCCTTGTCAGTCTTTCTCTGTTTCTTTTTTTCTTCCATTATGCCGACACTCAAGTAAGCAAGCAAGCAACCAACCAACCAACCAACTAACCACTATTGTTTTCTTTTTATACGTTTGATCTATTATTCTTTCAAAGACTTAGAAATTTATTACAAAAACAAAAGAAAAAGTTAGCAACAATTAATATGTTATATGTTATATAATTTTAATATATTATTATATCTACATTTTTAATGATATATATATCGATAGATGATTATTATTTGATTTATTTATTTGTAAACGTGCAATTTTAATTAATACGAATTTTAAATATTTATTTGCATTTATTTTGAAATATTTTCAGTCAGAGTATGTTGTAAAATTAATTTTAATTTCTATATAAATTTAATATTTAGTTGTCTTTAAATTATAATTAATTAGTATCTATAATAGGAAAACGATTTAAATGTTAATATTTTAGTATGAACACCGGATCAAAAAATTATTTACAAATATTAAAATCCTCATAATAAAACAAAAACAGGAAGGAAAACAAATTATGCTTATAAAAAAAAAATATTATAAAATATACAATTCTAATATTCTTGAAATAATTGTTCAGACGATAAAAAGAAAAAAAAAGAAAAAGAAAGAAAACTCGTCGCTTAATCGTGTCAAAATATTACGTTAAACGTAGAGTAATAAATGAAAAGAGCTTTTTAGAAAAATGTTTTGATTCGTAGGAGGGGTGCTGTTGCCTTTTCCCTATGATGCCTTTTGAAGGGCCTTTGCACGGGCGCGGGCGTAGGTTTACTCCTTACTCGGAGTCGTGGACTTGGACTAATGATCGAAGAAAGGAGCCGCCTAAACGACCCGTGTCCTCGGCTGTTAGGACTCTCGTTGGAGGAGAGAGCAGCTCCGATTCGTCGGATTCTCCGACGTCCAAACGAGACCAACAAACACCCCCAACTCTTCCCCATCTACAGCCCCCCACCTAGCCTTCACCCCTTTTTCTCTTCTTGCACGTTTTCGTCGTCTTTGAAAGACTCCCGCGTCGCGAACCGTGGGAGACTAAAAATCTGCTTTGCTACGAGTCCAATATGATTATGATTATGATGGATCGTACTGCGTCCGATTGTTTTCATCAAAATATTCACTCTCAACTATGCATACCAAAATTTAATTATAAAAAAAGGAAGAACGAAAGTGTTACAATAAACAAAAATACATATAAATATATAAATATAATAGAATTTATAATTGTGCTAATATAATTATTACGATGGTCTAAAATAAATCACAAAATAAGAACAAAATTAATTGTATAATGTTAAAAATTGAATCGCAACGTTGCGCTAACCAGTCACAATAATCAGCACATATTCTAAATGTATGTAAATAAGTACAACGTTATGATTCTTCGAATACTTCATTTAAAGTATAGTTATCGGTTACCATTAATATGAATTATTCCTATCAATACTTCGATTACGATCGAGACACACTTGAAGAACAAGCATCCCTGTAATAATTTATTCGATTGTTATGAAAGAAAGAAAGAAAGAAAGAAAGAGAAGACACATATATCGGACGATTAACCAAATGAGACAGGGGTCCGTCGTATCGAACACTATCTATCCCACCATGAGAAACATGGATGAGCAATCTTGCTTGTCTTGTTCGTCTCTCACTCTTTTACTACCCTTCTCACCCTTCCCACCACTCTAACTTACTCCATCTCTCTCTTTCTCTCTCACTTTCATCGTCCTTAAGTCGCAACACGATGCACGGATAGCGTGTCCTTGTTCCACGATCCTTTCGTCCCTCTCTTTCACCCCGCCGTTTTCCTACCGCCTCGTTCTATCTCTCTCTCTTTTTCTCCTCGTCATTAGCACCCCTCTCTTATTCCATTCTTTCGCACCCTCACTCCCCTCCCCTGTATCTCGTTCTCTTTCTTTCATACGCGTACACGTGATCGTCCATCTCTCTCGTACTCGCTCAAGTTCGACTACACGGCGCGTATAATTTTCATATAACTCTGTCTCTCTCTCTCTCTCTCGATCTTTCGTGCCGCCTCGGAGAGAACCTGCCACGTTTCTCTCTCTCTCTCTCTCTTTCTCTCATGCTCGTTCACTCATTCGCTTGCTCACTCACTCGCTCACTCGTTCACTCGCTCGCACTAATGGCGGCTTGGATGAAGGAGAGCGGTGCCCTTTGAAGTCCAGTTGGGAGCCAATTACACGAGTCACACAGGGCCGCACGCACCGCGGCACGAACACACCGCTTACACTATACCGAAAATATTATTGCTCTCTCTCTCTCTCTCTTTCTCTTTTTCTCTCGTTTCCCTGATTCTTTTTCACCTTGCGTTTATAGATCGATTAAAAGCCAGAATTATGATCGCGCGCGTACTCGTGGAATCAAAAACCCATGTGCCCCCTGCCTATCAATTCGCGCAAATCCGTTGTCGCGGAGTTGCTTTTCTGCCGTTTCTCCTGCTGCACCTAGCGGTCGAAGGATTAAGCGCTCGAATTAATTAACGATCGTGAAACGACCTACTAGAATAGGGTTTCAGGTAGAGGTGGTTATAGGTGGGTGGTAGAAGGAAGGGTGATTGGGATTGGGGTGGAGTAGTGGAAGAAGGGTAGTTTCCAAAGAGAACGACGCGCAACACGGAAGCACTTAACATAATCTAAATGAATCTTATATGCGAAAAGTTTCCTTTTTCTTTTCTTTTCCGTCAGATTTATTGGATATATTATGAAAATCGTTTTACTCTTTTTTACTTTCTTTCTTTTCTTCAACATTTTTTTCTATTTATTTAACACGAATAAGTGGAGAGATAAGTCCTGAATTTTTTCGTCACAATTTCGTAAGCTAAAAAAATGTGAACAATTTATTAGGGGCGACGACGAGGGTGGGGGATTTATTACAAATTTCTCTTTTAGTTAATCCATCGATAATTACCTGCAACTTCGAACATTAATCCGATCCAACAAAGATACAAAAAGTGACGAAAAAAAAAAGACATTATTAATAGAATTCTCGTCATAGTGATTCCTTCTTAAAATAAAGATAAGCGGAAAGAAATCGCGAATGTAACCGATTCGATCATGTAACAGTTTAATTATACGAATTACAAGTTGTAAATATTTTATTGGACGAAAAATGACCGCTACATCGAAGACGAGAGGAATGAATATCATCGAGACTAATTGGAACACTGTGCACGAATTAGCTCTCGAATGTAACGAGAGAAAGAGATAGAGAATGAGGACAGGAGGATGGGGAAGAGGTACGTGCCGGGGGGGGGGAGGAAGAGAGACAGAGGAAAGAGAGAAATTTTCGTCTCCGGTTAAGATTTCTAATTATCTCGTAACAGTTTAATCGAATGTATTTTAAAAGGTACACATAAAACTGTTATATCGTCTTTTATAAAATCGTACATTACGATTACACATACACGTTGGTAGAATTCGAAAATTAGTTAAAAAAGGAATATCATTCCCTTCCCCTCTTCCCCCTATTCGATTCCCCCACACCGTACCGTACCGTTCGTTTCGATCGTAATTTATCTCGTAATATGCCGAGAACCTTTTTCTCCTCGTTTCGGCGTTATATTTTTATGTTTTCTTCGAGAGTCGTATTTTTCAACTATTTATAATTTCGAGGACGGTAGACTCGAAGAGAGAGAGAGAGAGAGAGAGATGATTCTGGTTTTTTCACCGTTTCGTTCAAGAATGACTTCCGAATTACGCGTTCTCGAATATTATTGCATACATTCGTGTATTTGCGCACACACGCAAAAAGAGAACTTCACTGTACGTGTATAATAATCGCTTATGGAATGTGCGCACCGTTGATTAAACCACTACACATATACATAAACAGATACATATATATATATATACATGGATGATAAGTATGAAAAGAAATTCCACGAAGTTCAATAAATTTTTCTAACTTGTTATATAGAAGCGCTTGAATACTTAGAAAGCGAGTCGAATTGCGGAAATAAGCTGATACTTTCCGACGACTATCGTAATTCGTTGACGGATACGTTTTCCTTCCCCTCTTTCAACTCCTCTTCATTTTTTTTCTTCTTCTTATATTTCTTCAACGAAGATGACGACAAACCATTCGTAATGGCAATAATATCCTATTAGTTAGTGCTTCTTTTCTTTTCAATAAAACTTATCTCGCTTCTTTTTTATCGAGCTTTTTGATTAAAGACAATTTATATTTAAATATCATTGAAATGAAAATTAAAATAGTTTTTCCTGTGTGTGTCACGAATTTTTATTAACAAAAATTTAACATATTTTATCTTAATTTTTTGTTGTATATCTTTTTTTTTTTTTAGATATAATCAAACTTTAAAAGTCAAACAAATAAATGCAAATATACAACCCGAAGAGTAAATATAAAATAATAAAATTGTTGAAACATCACTATATATATGATTGAATTAAAGTTTATCGCGAGATACTCAAAATTTCTTATTCCTTTTGGAAACATTAAAAATATCGTAAAAATAAAAGTGCCGGAATATCGTTTCGATGCGTTACACCATAAAAAAGCACTCCTGTTAGTAATAGTTAACGTATACCATAAGGTGTTATCGTTTCTAATGTCTGATCGACGAGTCGGTGCTTGGTACGGTCTTTCATACGGAAACTCTTCCCTCGTGTTCCCGCTTCTGTACGCATGCGGTAACTACAAGGAGGAAGGGAAAGAGAGGAAGAATTGGAAAGACAGAAGGAAAGACAGAAGGAAAGGAGTTACAGAGAAAGATAAAGAGAGAAAGCATGTAACAGAATTCAGTGTCAGTCATAAAGTTGCTAAAGTTCGCGTGTCTAAAGTTCAGCCTTTGGGAAGAACAGAATCGAAGACAAGATTGGATTAAAAGACAGGACTTTGTTCATCCTTCACGAACAAGAACCCTACTTGTACTTCTAATGATTAATTTGTGCTTAATTAACCTAATGATGATACGTTATTTAAATCCCCGATAAGGGATTACAGGTTGAGATTGTTCCTGGACACGAAAAACAAGTATTTTTCTTCGTGTTTTGTTTAAATTCCAACACGTTCGTGCATATATACATGTACGTAATATATACGTGTATTTACATGTGAAATTTGTTTAAAGAAGATGTAATGTTTGATCATAAAACCTTTGCCTCTTTCTCCAACTCGAACTTAGACCCTTCCCATGATTATTTTGAATTATTTGGACGTATTATAATGAATCTACGATAAGTGTTGTGTGTACGTGTCGCATATGTTGGAATTTTTTTCGAAGTTTCATTTATTTCTAGAATTTTCCCAACGCCACGTTCTAAGGCTGTTGCAAATAAGAGAAGAAATCGTACGAGCTTCCGTAGTTACACGGCAGGCTCTAATTTTGAGTTATGCTTATTCCTAGAAGAAACTTTTACGAGTAGTATGCCATGAATTCTTTAGACGAATTATATACGGACTTAGGAAAATTTTGCGATTTCTGTTTTACGCAGAATAAATAGAAATGATTGATAAAAATTTTCTTCGATTTCTTCTTATCGTTTCGAACATATCAACTTTCCTTGCTTGCCAATAATTAGATTTATTCGACCTATCACATTTTTTTAATGATTACACACATAACTAGAAATAATATTAAATTTTAATCGCAATAATAAACGTACTCTTCGTCGTGAAACAATAACGAAAAAGAAAAAAAAGAAAAAAGAAAGAAAAAAATAATTCGCAAATTAGGTACGGTGTCGTTGCAAAAAAATATATACGCTTTGGAACATCTCTGATCTGAATTTTCATCTCGACCATAAAGGTGGCCATATTCTTGCGCATACATCCACCTACACGAAGAAATAAGATGCGATGATACGATAGAAGGACACGATAAAATATATATTCGGCGTGTCCAAGATACACGTGGACACCTACGGAAGAGACACCAAAGAAAGAATAAGAATAAGAAGAGGTAGAAGAAGAAGAAGAAGAAAAAAACAAGTCAAGAGAAAGATGAAAAAGAGAAAAGAGAAAAAACAACAACAACGAAAAAAGACAGAAAGAGAGTGGGTGTGACCAGTATTTCCTCGAACAGCATCGAGTTCGATATCGAAGCTCCATTGTCTCATACCTTCTAAAAGATATACGAGGTAAATGTTCTCTCTCTCTCTCTCTCTCTGATATTCTCTCTTTCTCACTCTCTCACTAACTCTTACTCGTACGCACAAATTTTACTCTACTTCCTTTTTTACTTCATTCTCTCCATCCCACCCCTTTCGACGTTATTTCACTCTCCATCCCTCCACCCTGAGACAACCCTCCGCCTCCCCCTGCCCCTCGTTTCTCTCTACTTGCACTTTCCATCTATCTTTCCTTCTCTCTTTCTCTGTTTCTCTGCAGCTATCATCCCAGGTCGGGTCTAAGCCCCTCTCCTTGTGGGTCTTATGGTGCCGAGCAAGGACCACCCACCCAACCTATACTTAGCGAGGTGTCGGCAAATTGAGCTATAGATGCCGAGGGTAATGCAACGGATGGCCGCGGGAGGTGCCAGCCGGATAGGAACGAGAAAGAAAGAAAAAGAGAGAAAAAGAGAGAGAGTTGGATAGAATTTTTACAATATCCTCGATGTGCTTGGTATACTTAAACTTGCTGGTAAAATTAAAAAAATCGTTGCCGGACAAATGTTGTTGTTATTTTAATTGGTTTTTTATCTTGTCCAGAAAATAAAACTATTGAAATAGGTGTCTTAGGAAATTTGGACGTGGTTAGAAATTCTTTTTGAACAATATTTTGTATTTGATCTTGTTGTACGTTTCGTTCCTTTTCATTGGGACTTCATCAGCAACTCGATCGTTATCGTTCACGAGTCTTTATACATTTTTTCGAAGGCATACATTTCTTATTAATAAACTACACTTGACATTTATAAAACGTTATCCTAAAAACCGTTATGTTACAACATGTAATCAAACACTACTCTTTGTTGCTGTTGTTGTTGTTCGATACCATTAAAACTCAACAAAAGTCAATTAGCCTTTCCTCCGGAGGTCCTTAAGAAACAAACGACTAAGTCCCAGTTCGCTGTTACTAATAATTTTCTTCTACTATCCACCACCTGGACCACCCTTCTTCTTCTTACTCCCACCCCGTTAAATATAATAATATTATACCTACCTCATAGTTGCAAGATATTTCGTTTTCTCTTTTTTTTTTTTTAAGGATGGTCCCCTGGCACCTTTCGATATAGTCTTGAAGGAAAATAATAGTAATAACAAAAAAAAGAAATAATAACAATAAGAATAAAAATGTTTAGCTTTAAAAGTGTTCCAAAAAATGAATCTGCTCCCGCCTTTTTTGTTTCTTTTTTTGTTCGGGACCAGGAAAATAATTAACCTTGAAAAATAAAGAAGATGAAACTCTCGGAAGCTTGGACAATGATGATCATTCGTTGCCCTTTAGGTATACCCTGATTTTTTACGTGAATTCTTTCTTCCTTTCCTTTCTTTTGAAGAAAGAGGAAACGAATGTTTTCTCTCTTTATTTTATTTGATTTGATTTTATTTTATTTTCTTCTTCTTCTTCCTCCAAGTTGTCGTCTTCATCGAAAGGCCGACTCGTAAGAGAAAGAAAGGTGGGGATTCGCCGTACGATTACGGTGAGGATAATGTTGCGGTTGAGAAGACCGCAATACTTTTCCGGCATCGGCTCCGACTGGTCGTCATCAATGTTTGTATGATAATGGCGAAGGTGTGGAGAAACGGAGACATTCTGCTCTTCAGAGAAGAAGAAGCAGAAGAAGAAGAAGAAGAAGCAGAAGAAGAAGAAGTAGAAGAAGAAGTGGAATAAAAGGGATAGAGAAAGAGAAAGAGAAAGAGAAAGATAGAAAGAGGAACGAAGTAACTCACGAAGGAAGGAATAGAAAAAGAAGGAGAGTAAAAGAGAGAGCGAGAGAGAGAGAGAGAGAGAGGAAGAAGAGCGGTCCTTTTGATGGGGGAGGGCCTTTGTCGGTTCTCGCGGCGCTTTGCGATTTGCAACTAAAATCATTGCTTCTCTCTCTTTATTTCTCTTCTCTCTCTCTCTCTCTCTCTTTCTTCCTCTGTACTCTTTATGATTCCCTGCGAATTTATTAGCGTAGTAGAACCGAGGACGATTCGATCGAACCCTAACATTTATCCTTCATATATTCGAAAGAATTTTTACGAGAATTTTTAATATTTACTTTTGATTTTTTGTTGTTGTTGTTATTTTAAAGAACGAGTGTATATATTTTTCTTTGTCTAATAATATATGAATGCTTATTCTGTCGTGTGTTTATTTTGTATTTATTTGTTCAATATATTTTTATTTCTAATCAATATTTTGTTATAAAAAAAGAAGATCAATATTTGTGTGTATGCATATGAGTATTTTATTTAATATAAATAATAATTTTGTTGAATATATTTTAAATATTGTAGTTAGGACTTTTAAAAGGGGTGAGGTTTGTATCATAGTTAAATGAAGGTTTAATATCAATGAGAATATTTTTTTATATTAAAAAGATACTAATTATTTATTTAGAATAACAAATAGAAATAAAGAAAAAAAATTAGTCCAATTAATAGCCAATAAGAATACTTTTTATCTTTTTTAATTGCGCGAATAGAAATCTTTATGAAATTCGATCATCTTGGTCTCAACATTGGTACACAAACATTGTATAAAACTTTGAGGATTTAAAAGGAAAAGAATAAAATAGACAAGATTGATCCTAAGAGAAGAAACACTGTTGAAGTCGGCAACAAAAACGATATACGATCGATCGGTAATGGCATGAGCATGCTGAATTCGGATTCACGGTGCATTCCTAATTTCGTTGAGATTTATTTCTTGTTAGTTCGCTGACTCAATGTCCACTTTTCTTAGAGATTTATTTTGTATCCTGATTAATTCAGCGTATCGATTCTCTTACCCGTTAAATAACACGACAAATGAATTTCTATCATTTTCTCTTTGTCATATTAATTCGTTCATTAAATCATAATAACTATACAAAATTATTTAGTTTCGAATCATTTCATAGTTCTAATCAAAGACTATACTTGTAATTAATTTTATAAATATTAAATTTAAAGACATTTCTTTTTTATTATTAATTTTATTTAAAAATAAATATTTAATAGCCAGGACACAAATTGTGTCTTCATTTTTATTGCATCTCGAATGAATTTAAAAAAAAAACAATTGTATTATATTTTTCAACAAATTATTTATTAAATAATAAAGAAATGATTTTTTTATAAAAAAAATAAATAAGAAGAAGAAGAAGGTCAATCTAAACAACGCGACGCTTTATTTCAGTATGTACATTTTATTATTATCGCGTTTTGATAATAATTAAATTCAAAGAAAAAGAAAACTATGTCTATAACAACGTGGGTGTTCCAACTACGAGAAGGTAATTACAGTCCTCGTGTTCGTATTATCTGTTCATCGCACGTTAACAGGAAAGGTAATTAGCATCGAATATCGCTCGTTATCATCGAGATCGAAAACGGTCCAGACGTTTCCTGTTTTGGTAATACCAACTACCTATCTAACCTATTATATTATCTGAAAACTGATATAACAATTACCATTTTAACGCGTGTGCTTGTCTAAACGCTACAAAACTGTTTCCTCTAATCTAATGAGATCTAATAAAATACATAGCTAAAAGTATAATAATAGTTGAAGCAATTAAAAAAGATAGATCTTACGAGTAAATCTAAAAGACCTTTGGAATCATTCCAACGTTATCTCATTGATCTAACCAGCATGTCTATCTTTAATAGGGTAATTATAAATTTTATGATTATGTCCACAATTATATTATTATTTTTATTATTATTATTCTTACCATAGATCTTCAATATTACTTTACTTCGAAATACGGAACGCGTTTAACGTTTTTAAATTGTTTATCCGAACTAAACTTCAGAACAGAAATTCATTTTTATTTTTTTCTTTCCTATATTATACGATCTATGAATTAGAAATGAAAGAAAAGAATAGAGAAAAGAGGGAGAAGGGCAAGAGGAAAAAATGAGGAAGAAACATTCTAATTAAGATCGATCGATTAAACCAGGTGCTTCCACGTGTTTCTTCTCTCCCCCCCTTCCATTAAAAGGCTGAGTCGTCGTTGATCGATAGAGATACGAATTTTATCTTCACAATGTTGCCGTCGGCATAAGGTACGTACTACTTGGTCCAATGTAGTAAAAATACGAAATAATAAAATACAAAAGGAACAAAACAACTAGAAGAAAAACAAAAATAAGATGAGAAAGAGAAAGAGAGAAAGAAAGAGAGAGAGAGAGAGAAAGAGAGAAAGGTGAGCGTAGATAGCCGAACCACATAGTCGGGAAATATAAGCGTGGAAATATGAATAATATAACTTGCGGAGGGAAAGAGGAGGGTATGATGAAAAGAGAGAGAGAGAGGAGAGAGAGAGATGGAATGATCGAACTGGCGAAGAAGGAGGTAGAGATGAAGAAGGAAAGTGGTAGAACTGTAGTATAAGAGAGAGAGAGAAGGAGAGAAGAATAGAAAGAGTAAGAAAGAGGGAGGTAGAGGGAGAGAAAGAGAGAGAAAGAGGATGGTAGGCAGAAACTAAGAGAAGGAAGATCGGAGAATGAGCGCGGGTAGAGACCACCCCGTGGCTTGTCGGCTCGTTTGATCTTCTCCCACCGCAGCCACCCTTCTTGCTGCTCTCTCGCGCCTTCTCAGCATCTCTCTCTCTCTTTCTCTCACACACACACACTCTTTCCCTCTTATATTCTCGAGTTCTCTTTCTCTCTTTCCTCGTCCAATACGATTTGGACCTACCTGTCCTTCGCTTCTCTCTATCTTTCTTGATTCTCTACTCTTTCTATCCTTTCTTTCTTAGAGCCAAGTACGGGCCCGGAGTCGTCCTATCTTTTTTTTTATTTTCGTGCTATCTTATTTTCGTTCTCTCTCTCTCTCTCTCTTTTTCTTAAGTCTCTCACCTGCAGAGAGAAGCGGCGTCCGACACGTCAGAATCACACCTTCTACGACTACCCGCTCACTAATAATCCGAATCCCCGTGCTTTGCTCCTTTTCTTGGGATCCATGGAATCTTTCAACGAGACGGGGGGTACCCTTTTGTCTCTTTCAAAATGGACAATATCGTGAAATTTTACATCCATTTATTCCAATATCATTTTCTAATAGGATATATAGTTTTTTATTCTTTAATCATCTCTATGATAAATGATTTAAATTTGTACTAATCATCGATTTAATTTAATATACATATTTATTGTTAAATAACGTTAAAATATATTAATATTAAATGTACCTCTATATATTTAAAGATTTATTTCCGGATTATCTTATACGTGTATCAATGTTTAATATTGAAGAACGACCCTAGTGCTAAAAGTCACGAAACGTGAAAGGAAAACGGGGGGACAGAAAATAGGATTTAATCGTCAAAGAATTTAAAGAGTACAAAAAATGAAATATCTTCTCAAAGGGAAATCCTAAACACGAATGAGCTATACCTACATGCATACACAAATATCTGTACCTTTACATACTCATACATATATCACCATACATATATATTTATACATACTCACGCCATATATAATACACACGCATATACATAACACGCATGTATACGCTTACATACATAAACACGTATTCATACTTACGCATGTGTACATACATACATACGTGCATAATATACATTTATATATGTGTATGGTCGTGTTCAGTGTGGTGTAGTCAGGCGTTATTCGAAGGCGCTACTTAATTATCCCGCGGTCTCTAATCTACCACAGCCGACACACACGCCACATGCAGCTAACTCTCGGGAACCCATAGTCGAACCTAAATCTCTCTTAAACGGCGCAAGGAGGACGACTATACCCACTTTTCTCCCTCTTCTTCTCTTTTATCTCCTTCCTTTCCTTCTACATCGAAACGTTCGACTTGACGCATTCATTTCCTTGTTCCGTTAATCTTTCCTTCCATGCTTAAATAAATTTCTAACCTAACGACGACGTTCCTGAGAATCTGCTTCTTCTTGAAATTTTAAGTGAATCCTTTCGATCGTCTATCACGATACGATGGTATTTTTCTTTTTTTTTCTTTTTTTTTTTTTTATTGGAGATTATAATTAAGGGAAAAATATAAGGTTCGAAATGTTTGATGAATATTTTAGATTTCTAATAAACTGTTAGAGACTGATTGAATAATCAGATGATTAACCCTTTTGACGTATGAAATAAATTAGAATTTGATGTGTGGTTTTGAGATCTTATTTCATTTGAATAAATTCAACAGTTTCGTAAGCACAAAAATATACTGGGATATTTGAAGTGGTATTTAATAATTAAGTAACATAATTGTATAAATAAATTTAGTTGATTAACGATGAAAACAATTAAGTTTTCCAGATGTCATTGTATGCTAAAGAATGAATGATTAAAATTGAATACATTAACAAAATGTAATTACTTTTTTTTCTTTCTGAATGGACCAAATTTCGAAAATAAAAGTCAACTAATGGTAAAGCAAAACACGAATTAAAAAAGAAAAATTCTATCTGACCGGTAGCTGTGAAAAACGATCGAGTCAGCTGGTCACTGAATTTATAGGGGAGCAATTCATCAAAGGCGCTTGGTCTGAAGGCAAAAAACAAGGGAACATGGATCGCAAGATCTTCCGGTGGTCGAAAAAACAAGTAAGAACATCTTACAAGAATCTACTTCTTTTCGATTCTTATTCTTTTTGAATATATAAGGAATTTGTTTAAAGGTGAGAAAGAGCAGTCGTAGTTGTCGTCAATAAATTTCACGAGAAAGTGGAATGCGAGAACGGGTGAGGCACCTTCTTGGCTTACGAAGAAGGGGAGCAACATCACGCACACGCACACAGACACACATACATCCACGCGTACGAGTGCGTATGTACACATTTACGAACAAGAATAAGGTATACCTCGATCACTACGAACTCATGGCAGGCTAGTGATCTATAGTGATATCCTGATGCGGCCCGGTACAACAGAACAGAACAGAACAGAACAGAATACAACACAACACAACACAACATAACCCAACCCAACACAACCGAGGTGAGAGCGAGAGTGTAGAGGATTCTGAGGTCTGTAATCAGGAGGCCGCGCCGCTGCTGGGGCCAGCCTCAGTCCTAGGCCTTCCTCGCTCGCCATTAACTTATCCGGTACCCGTTCCGTTCCGTCAACCTGACGTCATCGTGATTCGTGATCGTCTTTCTCGATACGCACGCGCTAGCTAGCTAGCTAGCTAGCCAGCTAGCTAACTCGTATACTCTCACTCCATCCATTTCTTTTTTATCTATCTATCTTCATCTCTCTTTCTCATTTCTTTTTTCATTTTTTCTTCTTTTATTTTTCTAATTCTACGCAAAGGATTCAAGTTGATCCGTTAAACGAGCTCGTGCTTAAACCTAACGATTCCCGATAGTACCTAGCATTAGAGAAAAAGACTTTTAACTTTCTCAAAGATGAAACTGATCCCTTACACGATCGTTCGATAGGTCACCGAGCTCATCGGTAGATATTCTTAGCTGAGAAATTCTTTCAAATTGGTAATGGCGATGGTGGTTGTTGTTGTTGCTGTTGTTAACTCGTGTTAGAAAACTGACAAGGTGTCTAGGTAAAACTGGTCTAAAAGATGATTGATCGAGCTAACGGACATTAACGCTCTCGTTTCCACGAAAGTATTATATTAAAGAGTCCGTTCGTAGTCCCTCCTGGCCTTCGATCTCACCTCCCACCTAATCTTCTCCTTCTTTATTTTGTTCCTTTTCTCTTGTTCTATCCTTCTTTCGGATTCGTAATTTCGATCGTTCGGACCTCGTTAATATATCCGGAACGACCCTCTGTGCCGCATGTCGATCTTTCTCGTTCCAAGTTCGCCTTTTTTGAATTCCTGCGAACTGACGTTTCTTCGAGAACGAGAAAGAGAAAGAGAGAAAGGGAGAAAGAGAGAGAGGTGTTCTCTACTACCTGCCGGGGTCTTTGATCTTCTCTCATTCGCCAACGAGCTCCATTTACACGGGAGGAGGATTCCTCTTTCTCTTTCTCTCTCTTTTTTTCTTTCTTTCTCTTTCTACGTGTAGGAGACGAACAAAACTATCTGGTTCCGACTAACGAGAGTTTGCCAACTTTTGTATTGGCACGGTTGGGATGCGTTATATGGAACGTACTCTGGTGTCGGTGTTGCTACTCCTGCTCGGTGATTAATTTTCTTTTCGAGATTAAGATTGGACTGTCGATTCGCCATCTTTTCTAACTCGTACCTGCCGCGCCCCCTTTTTTCGAATAGTGCTATACCCTTGCTGCCGTTGATGCTGTTACCGTTGTCGGTGGGTGATGTTCCTTCGTTAGGCCTCTCAAATTAGTCTCTAAGAATTTCGTTTATACATCTTTTCCATGAACTATTTCTTTCAAAAACATTTTATATCCTACTACTACATTATAGTATGTAAGAAAATAAGAGAATATTACTTTAACAGACTTCGTAATTCTGCATACACACACACACACACTCGTATGTGTATGGTGCAATATCTCTCCAACACGATAATTTCTCTTCTTCAAGTACTCGTACTCGTTGAACGGGAGGAGGTTATTCGACTTTCAAACCACACGTTACGCGAATACATATCATACGTAGCAAAGAAAATAAACCACTGACAAGACAACTTTGGTCTTCTTCTTTTTCTTCTTCTTCTTCTTCTTATCTTGTTAGCCGTTATTGTTTCTTTCGTAAAGATTTGTATTCTTAAAAATGACCTTGAAACGATGACTGATCAAGTTCCTCCTCGTCGTAGTTGTCGTCGTAGTTGTCGTCGTTGTCGTCATCATCGTCGTTCTCGTTCGAAATGAAGAGACAAGCGAGGAAGAGTTTGAGAAAGAGAGAAGAGCTGGAAAACGAGGGGAAGATCGTTCTTCGGTGGCGAATCGGTTTCGCTCGTCCACCTCCTCCTTCGAGTCGCCGTTTTCGTTCTCGTCTCTTCTTCATCCACTTCTTCGTCGTCTTCTTCTTCTTCTTCTTCTTTCTTCTTCTTCGTTGTCCTCATCGTCTCCGGCGCGAATGGGACAGCTGATGGGCCGGTGTCCCCCAAGGCGATCGGCCGAGACCAATCAGCGTCCGCCCGTCCGTCCGCGCCCTAATGACACCTGGAGGCTAAAAAGCCATGATATTCAACAGCCGGACGCTAACGAACTCTCTTTCGTATTACAAGACTCGGACTCTTAACTCGAAAATCTTTCCGAAAAATTTTTTTAACCAACCTAGGTATCGCCGAAAAAATTACATTACTTTTTTTTTTATCTTAGAACTCGATCGGTAAGGTAGTTATCTTCGTTACTCGATAAAAAAAAAAAAAGAAAGAAATAAATAAATATTAGAAGTAACAATTATTAATCAAATAGATGTGTTTAAAGTGTGCCTTAATTTACGGGAATCAAACTTTAATTTATATTATTAAGACGTAAGAAATAAATTTATATGAACGGTTTTATACCTACAATCAAGACTAATTTCAATAATGACATATCGTACAAACGAAAGAAAAATATATAAATTGCGAATTGGGTTTGTCTCATTTGAGTATTATGCAATACGTTGAAAATTGGACAACTCTCCTTTCTTCTTTGAAAATTGGACAGTTAAGTTTGAAGTTACACCTGTCGAGAGAGAAGGATAATATAACGAGATGTAAGTAACGAAAACAGGTATCCTTTTTTCTTGTTCTACTTCTCTTTTCTTTTATGTTCGTTCGTTCGTTCGTTCGTTCGTAAAGATATTGTATAAAAGAAATGTATGAAATCACGAAAAGCAAGACAGAATAAAGAAAAAGAAAAAAAAGAAAAAGTGAAAGAGAGGAAGGAAGGAAGGAAAAGAGGACTCTGGGAAGAAGTTGAGATACCAACCGAAAGGAACGAAAAATTTCACATTAACGAGGTTCGCGAGCTACCACTACAAACTTACCACTCGGGGTGTCTAGATTCGCGTCTAATTACCACGGCACGTAGGTGCACGCGGAGAAAACTCGTTTCTCGCGTGCTAAAGCGGCTCACATCGAAATTATGGATCTGCGGGCTGGCAGTCGACCGGCTTGACTGACGCATGACTGGCTGCGGGTTAAGCGAGTCAACGAGTAAATGAGTCCGAATTACGTGGGCGTGTCAATGCCAGGAAAATGATCCCTGTGAGTCGTTATTGAACGTATCGTCCAAAGGGGATTATGCAAAATGTACAGAATAAGAGAGAGAGAGAGAGAGAGAGATAGGAAACTTAAAGCTCGCACGCGCGACTTCTGTTTTTTCGATTCCATTACCGAGATTCTCGAATACTAATCTTTATTTCGTTATCTAAAAGTATCCTAATCGATTTAGTAACCTCGTATTACATTTGAAATCAAAAATACAAAAATATCTAAATTTTCAGATACTCCACTTTAAATTTGTAGACTAATCAAAACAAAGTTTTGGATTTGTAATATATGCGAACGAGTGAATTTTTTAAATAGTCAAATTTGCCAGGTACAATATTTCTCTTTTATTTTTTCCAATTTAATCCGTTTTCATACATTAAACATTTTTTCATCATTTGACGTAATGCTTATTTCGTTACATCTCGTTAACTTGTACGGGAGTCGACGAAAAGTTGTAATTTTCTTTGACGCGTATAGCTCGGAGGTATCTCATTTTTTTTAAGGAAGCGAATCTTCTTTCATTTTCTCATATTCTTTTTATCTCGTTTATATTTTTTCTTTTTCATTTTTTATTCTCTCTCTCTCTCTTTCTTTCTTTCTCTTTCTCTCAGCACGTTGAACCTCGTCAATTTCTTTGGACGAGAGCACGTATTATTCTCGCGAAAAACACTGAACGTCCCTTACGGGCCAACACGTTGGTTAAAATGTCGCAAATTTATTTCTCCGTGAGATCATCGACAGATCGGTTCGAATTTTGAAATGCCCTACACGTAACACCCAAGTACAAGCATCGTCGTCTTCTTTCAAACACGCAAAGAGGATCGAGTTTTCAACGGACGCACGGACGTTTTGCTTTTGGATCAGGATGCATCATCACTATCATTCGGACTACTTCTTTTTCGGCCTACGTTCTTGTCGTCGATTAAAATGACTTTGTAAAAAATGAATGTTACCTTCGCCAAACGAATTAAAACAAAGCTGACATTGTAATTACGTTTTCATTAAAAACTAACCAACCAATAAACAAAGTAACTTATTTTCGTTGTTTTACGATTGACACTGATCGTAATAATAATTCCCCCTTCCCTCTGAAAAAAAAAAGATAAATAGTTACATGATCGAGAAATAATGATAATATTTGTGAATATTATTAACGAATATTTATAATAAAATATCTTAATAATTAGCACACACACAGAGAGAACAAAATTATGATTTATAATGAAGAAAATATTGAAATATACTTAACAATTTATTTAACAAAATGCTAATCAACAAAATCATGTAATTATGCTAAAGAAAATATTCGAACACGTAGCAAGAATTAATTTTACAAAAGACCGAAATTTTGTTTAATTTAATTTAAAAAAAAGAAAATAAAAAAAGAATAAAATAAGAGAAGAAAGATGAGGGAAAGAAGGACAAGGGGGTTTTAGTAATTCCCGACTTGACAAATGAATGGCTTGGTCTTCGCGTGTCGTTTCTAATTAGCTCGAACAATAAGAAACCGTTTGGACGAAGGTAAGCAAGCAAGCAAGTAACCAAGCAAGCAAGCAAGCAAGGAAGCAAGGAAGCAAGTATAATATATAAGTAAGTAAGTAAGTAGAAGCTATGGCCAGTATGCCAAGGGGCCCAATGGAGTAAAAATATTAACAGGTCGTTCGATAGATCGTTATTAAACGATCGACCATCAAACTGGAACGAGACTGAAAGCGTGCTCGATAACAACGCGACCAAGCTTGATCGATCCGAAAGAAGCAAGGTAGAAAGAAAGAAAGAAGGAAAGAAAGAAAGGAAGGAAGAAAGAAAGAAAGTATGGAATGAGATCTTTCAAGCGAACCTTCCTTCCATCGTGGACAATGAATGAGCAAGAAAAGAGTGAGTAAGAAAGAGACAGAAATCAGAAGAGAAAGAGAGAGAAAGAGAGATAGGTTGGATCGGCAAGGTTCTCGGGAGTTACCAATGTATCTTCGACGTATCGAAGAAAATTGCCGGTGCTCATCATCGCCATTATGAATTTTTTATTTGGACGTTGTGCCGCTCGAATTACAGGGCGGTCCGAGCTACCTTGCTTACCGCTTCATACGCTTCATACGACGAGACCCTTCTCGATAACAGCCCAAGCAATAAACTCTTTCCTTCTCTCTCCTTTCTTCCTCCACTTCTCTCATGTTACTTTTTTTCTTTCTTTCTTTCTTTCTTCTTCTTCTTCTGCATTCGATCGATCGATCGATCGATCTACCTTCCAAACTTGATACACATCGAGTCTTTTCAAAATCCTCGAACAAAAGACGAAAATTATAAGACTATTAGACCCGTTTTATACTCACAAACGCAGTTTCAAATTAAATGTGTAACTTGTATTTGATTTTGAATGAATTAAAATCGTTCACTGATCAACTAGGTCGCTACTGAGTTAGAAAATATAGTTACTTAAGTATTCGTAGTGTTGAGATAATAGCGACAACTTAATGACAGACTTATTAACGTTCGTAACGTTTTGATATATATATATATATATATATATTTATTAAGTAGGTTTAGTTTAATACGAGTTTGCTACGTTTCTATATATACATTTAGATAACATTCTCTTTTTTTTTTATGTAAGAGGAAACGTTTGCAAGTTATACTTATATACCTATTACCTATATTTATATTCGTGCTTAGTGTTATCTACTAGCGTGTATCTTGCATTATGATCGAGTATTCATGCAAAGCCACAGAACAAAATATTTATCCTAGTGGTAGTAACAAAAGAAAAAAGAAAAAAAAAGATGAAATCGGTTTGACCAGACGATATCTATGTGTTACTTTTTTTTTCGTGCAGTAAAAAAAAACAAAACGGCTTATTTTCTAATTATTCAAATATTATTAATAATAATTCTGAAAATATATTATACTTCGCGTGATTTTAACACGTTTTGCGAAGTTTAAAGAGAAGAAAATTGTCTGTTCTATCGAAAAGGAATGGACGAATGTTCGGTTATGACGGATGCCAGACTTCGGACGAACCGATCCAACGTTGGTAAAGCGAAATGACTTCATCTTAATAAATTACGCCCGCGGGTAAACCTCGCGAACTGCCTTCAAAAAGATTCCGAGAAGGATGTTAGGACGGTTCACGCTATTTTTGGAGAATAATTCCTTTTCATCTTTTGCCTTCTTTACCGGTACCCACCATCTAAAACCTAACCAACTTCCTTCCTTCCTTCTTTCCTTCCTTTTCTTTCTTACTTTACTTACTTACTTGCTTGCTTGCTTGCTTCTTAAACTCGTGAAAATTTCTTCGGTCGGGTGAAGTTGACACTTTTTCAAATTAAATAAACATTTTATTTAACTGTATACTTATATACTTTCTTTTTAAATGTTACGTAGGCGTATTATATGATCTTATTGTTAGATAGATCAAAAATAACTGAATTATTAATTATAAAATTTGAAGAAAATGTACTAAACAAAAGTTTGTAACTTTTTTTTTTAACCATTTTTAGCCCATCCTTTATATTTGTATATATATTTATTACACACGAAAATAAACATTGCATTTTAATAATTAAATTTGATCTTAAGTTAACCAAAAATATTCCCAGCTTCTTGTGATGATATCTAAAAAAATTATATTTGACAAAATATCTTTTAAATCGTTTAAAAATTTAGATCCACTTTGAAAAATTTTCAACCCAACAGACATAGGAATCATCAGATTTATTTGACGTATAATCGAGAGTCGAAGATAAAAAAAGAATGTTCGGTTTTTTTTGTTAATATATAAATCCAGGATTTAAATTATTATTATATTTTTTTTTTTTCTTTTAATTGATGTCTCCATTTATTTAGATTCTACTATACACTGTAATTAAGAACGTTAACTCGCGCGTATTATTGATTCATTTTATTTATTTTTTTCTCTCTCTTTCTCTCTCTTTCATTCTATTCCTTTCTCTCTCTCTCTCTCTCTCTCTCTCGCTCTCATTTCCTTTTTTATTTATTTTATTTCTCACTCATTCGTTCTCATCGTGCATTAAAATTAATATTAAAATCACGCGAACGCTTTTTTATTTTCCCCGATCGCAAACACGAAGTAATTAACGTCTTTAACGATACCGTCAAGGTTTTTATTTTCCCCTAATTAAAAACAATAATTAGGTATATATTGCAGTGTCCCATCTATCTGTTTAATAGTTTCTTTTTTTTTTTCTTTTCTTTTCTTTTTTATTCTAATCACGTACGATATTAACGAGTTTATTTCGTCTAATACGTAAAATCATTGAGGAAACAATGTGTTGCTGTTTGCGTGTGTATTTTGTATAGGGCTGTGTGTGTATCTGTGTGTATGTGTGTAATTTCTTTCTCTCTCTCTCTCTTTTCTCTCTCTCTCTCTTCTACGTGTTTATTTATTTTATAATATATTTATATGTATATATGTATATACCTATATATATATATATTTATATATTATATACAAAGTTTATATACACGTTAGATTCAACTAAAAGTTGATATCTAGTTTATAATTTAGGTTCTCGATATATTTAATAATTATAATAATTTATTATCGGTGTCAATAATCGAATCATTCAATTCGGAGATTCTTTCTATATTTTATCTCTCTCTCTCTCTCTCACTCTCACTCTCTCTTTCTCTCTTGTAATAAATACAGTATTATACAATTCATGGTATCGATGACGAGATATTTTTCATCGAGTTGTCATTTACGAACACTGATCAGAATGAAAATAAAATTCCACACGGTGTATTTCATTCGTTCCACTTACACACGTGACGTTAACGTAATTACATTCGAGATTTTATTATTAATACTGAATTTCCCAAGTTTGTTTTAATATTCTTTCTAATATCTAATCTTCTTCTTCTTCTTCTTCTTATTCTTCTTCTTCTTGCCTTATGCGAACCAGTAGGTATTAAATATATTTACGAATGTATAGAATAAGATAATAACATTTCCAAAGTTCAACTAAATAATCACAAATTTTATACAAATAAATATAATAATTGTATACCTAATTAAATACTTTAGCGTTTATTTTCTTATTTAAAGTCTCCTAAGAATTTTAAATATCTATTCACGTGACCATACACTCATAATTCTAAATTAGGGCTTCTCAAAGTCTGAATTATGACCCTGACGATCTGGTATGACGGTATCATCATAGATATTTAAACCAAATTCAACAAATCTTAGATAAGACAAAAATCGAAAATTTATTGGAAACAAGTATAGCAACGCTACGAGTATAATATGTCTGTCAATTTATGATAAGGAAAGTTAGTATTAAGTCTAGTTATTCAGGGTTAAGAAATACCTGTCACGTTGAAGATGATCACCAAATGGAAAAATTTGAGAAGCCCTCTTTTAAATAAGCCTACTTCGACGCATAATGAGATAAGATAAGAAAAAATGATAAGAAAAAAAAAAAAAAAAAGAGAGAAGAAAATATTGAAAAAGATTACTCGGGAAATCGATAATAATATCGAATAAATGTCTATTATATAACGAAGTTCACTATTACGTTTCTTTCACGTTCTCGAAATAATTTCGTTAAAAGAACGACCCGTCGTTGGCTTTGATTTTCATACTATTTTCTTCGGCGAATAAATCAAAGAAAAAAACATTCATTTTCTTTCATTCGCGATCGTGTGTTTCAATGAAAAATAACCAATGGAAATATGTTTGATGTTTTTCTTCTTCTACGATTTTTCTTCCATCGAACTTGGTAGCGGCCGTTTCTTCAAAATTCCAAGATCTTGCACGTTCTCCAGAAATGTTTTATGATGTTGAGCAACCAAAAGAGGATTCACCGTTTGCACGTCCTTTTTCAACTCCTCCATGTCCCTCTTAAGCTTCGCCCTTCTGTTTTGGAACCACGTGATCACTTGGGCATTACTCAGACCCAATTTAAGTGCTATGTCGTCCCTATCAGCTGGACTCAAATATTTCTGATAAAGAAAACGTTTTTCTAACTCGTAGATCTGTTGATTCGTAAACGCTGTCCGACTTTTACGTTTTTTCTTCGGTTGCTGACGATTGTTGAACAGGTTCAAGTGATTCGCTTGTTCTGTAACAGAAAAGGAAAAACAACAAATTAATGCGATTGAAATTTTCAACAGGGATCAATATTGTTTTTTCGAAGTATATTTTTATTTATTTGAAATATTTTTCCTTGAACAAATATATATAAAAATGTGTGTGTTAAGATATGTTGAGTTAATTCAAGTTATTTATGTAGTAAGAATTTTTTAATATTTTGTAAAAGAGAATTTGTTTTTGTTTAAAATACTGAAGATAAATTTTTATTAGATAGTAATACGATAAATATCAAAAGTTATTTCTATTTTATAAAAATATGTAGATGCAAGCTTAGAGAAAACGATAGAATTACTATTTCTATTTCTATTTCTCTATAGATCTGTTCCCTTTTAAAATTATTTTTAACCTACGAGTCACAAATCAGATGCATTTTCAAGACATGTCAAGCTACTTCTCCATAAAAATCGTATTACGCATTCGTTCCGGTGTTCTATCCTCTTGGAATTCGGTGAGAGAGATAGAGATAGGTGTGAACGAAAACGAACTTCTCGAAGAAGAACGTGAAATTCTTTTATTCTCCTTGTAGAAGAGAAATTTTTTCAACGTTTAAAAAAATAATCTATTTGAAACAAAACAAAAAAATAAACAAAAAATACTCCGCGAGCACGTTATCAAAAAATTGAATCCATTGTAGTGTACACTTTGGTTCAATAGTTTCGTTAGAAATTTCTATAAATGATTTACTAGATCATTTGAAATAACTTTCATATGTTAAACCACGATACATCCGGAAACATTTCATTAATTAAGTACAAAACGTAATGTTTTTTGTCAGAGTGCTTTTTACTGACCACAGCTATTAGTTGAAAAAATCATAGTCAATTATTGTTTAGTTTTTATTATTCAATAAGAAATAACGAACGTTATGGGTTATTATTCTGTAATGTTACTTTTAAACCTATTAACACGTAAATAACGTTCTGTAATTACTAAACGAAATGTTTCCGGATACGAGTTTCTATATGAAAGTTGTTATTCGTATATAAATGATATATCTTAATTAATTATAATTAAAAATAATCTGAACAAAATTATTTATTACACAACTGTATTATATTGTGTAATTATAAATAAAGGAAATATTTCCATAAGAAAATTCTAATATAGAAATTATTCGTATAAACGATCTTTCTTTATCACTAGTTAAAATCTCTGATCAAATTACGCAATCGTTCCCCACTCGAATAACCTACAAAAATTTCTAACAAAATAAGAGAATTATATTCGGATCATAAATGACTATTAAAATGATCTAAACAAAACACAGAATCCCTTTACCTATAAATTATCATAACAAATTATTTAACAAAATTCGTATCATTTATCACGATGATAATATGCAATTACCAAACAAAAATATATTTTCATGCATAAATACTTATACAAAAATTATTCATACAAACGATCTCTCTCAATCTCTCATACAATTTTCTAACAAAACCATAGAATTATTTTCCCCGTAAATATAACCATTATTAAAAAAAAAATAACATAACACAAAAAACGCATATTATTCGTCGCAATGGCGAATAATCTGCGAGATAACTCGATACTTAATATAAATCAGATAAGTACTTAAATCACACCTTATAGGTTATTTCGAAAGACCTAGAAAGAGAGATAGAGAGAGAGAGAGAGAGTTACTCTCGTTGGAAATGACAATGATATTTTCCGCGTCGAAGGAGGATGACTCGAAAAAAATGGATGGATGTTAAAAAAAAAAATGAAGAAAGAGAGGAACGCAACAGGGCCGTATTCGCGAAAGGCGTTGCCCGCTAGGAGAAGTAATCGAAGCGAATGACGAAAAAGAGAGAAGAAACAGAGAAAGAGAAAGATAGTAGAAGGGCGGACGAACGCGATGAGTCGTGGACAAAGTAGCCGAGGAGTTGCTCCAGGATCAAAGGCCGCCGCCATCGGTCACACCTGCGCAACCAGACTCGTACAGTCCCTCGAAAAAATCATTTTGCTTGAATAAAGAGACTCCATCGATTTTCTCTCTCTCTCTCTCTTTCTTTCTTTCTCTTTCTCCCTCTCTCTGTTTTTATTTTTTTCTATCTGTACGTTTTGTTTCATATTAGTAGAACGTTCACGTTGTTAGACCATGTTCGATGAAAATGACTAACATAACCTAACTTTCTCGACTAGGGTGAAATGAATGTATCTTCTCTCGAAGGAAATTCTTCTCTCATGTCAGTTACATTAGCCCGTAGGTTGTAGTGGCTCTCGTATTGGAGATCTTTAACGATCTCTTCTCGATATTACATTCTTAATCCGGATAACTTTCCTCGAAGATTTGCGAAGCGATAAAATGTTTTTTTTAAGTATACGAGCTGAATAGAATAATTTTATAATGAACGTGATACGAGGGAGGTCATGTTATTTTATTTATTTTTTTTCGTTTTTTAATTAATTAATATACTGCGATAATATATTACTGCTTTTCATTTAATTTTACGATAATTATAAATGAATTTATTTATATTTAAAGCGAGTATCAAATTTTGAGAAAAGCCGATTTATCTTATAAATTATAGTATAAATAAACCGTCGATAGTAAAATTCTTCTATTTAACAGAGTTAAAAAATATAAGTAGAATAGATAAAATTTGATTGTAAACTAGTCTCTCATGATATGTCGAATAATTAATTATTTTTGAATTAACATATTGCGTTAAATATTACTGCTATTCGTCTATTGATTTTACAAAAACTAATTAACAATTATTATTTTATTTATTATCGAAGTGAATACCACAAATTGTAAAAAATTGAAACTTTAGTAAAAATCAGTTACTGTTTAAATTAATATACACAGATTGTTGATTCGTAGTTAAGTATTCAAATCTTTTAATTTAGTACTCGAAATCCTGTTTATTTGTTTCAAGTAAGATAACAAATTTGATTCTAATATCGACTGCCAATTTCGTATTTCAAATTTCGAAGTCCCTCACGTGGCCTTTTCGAAAATTGTATTTCGACGAAATGGAAGGACAAATACGATGAGGAAGGACCCCACTCGAAAGAATACTGTGACGAAGGAAGTCGATGGTGCACGGTGGTTTTCGCGCAGTTATAGCAACAGTCGAACCTTCCTTTCGACCGCAAAGACACGTAAAAAAATTTGAAAGCCGAGCGATCATTTGGTTTTTCTATTTCGTTTTGTTCTTATTTTTGTTTGTTACTTTTTCTCTTTTAACGACAGCAGACAGATACTGAAATTCCTCTATGTCTCCTCGTCTGCCATAACACGAGTTAACAAATTTCAAAATAAATTACTATTGCAATCCCCATTTTATACGATAATAAAATTATTCATCATTTATAATAATTATAATATTCGTAGAAAAATATTTCACTTGGTCACGATTATAACAAATTAATATATTTTTATTAGCAATTAATTTGCATTGATCTATAATATCGGAATTTGTAATAAATTATAATACATTGATATTATTTATTCCAAATTAGAAATATATCTTATAAGTAAATCAAATTATACGACAACAATATATTTATTTTTATTTGATGAATTTTTAATATTTCAAATTTAAATCAAAACTGGTAATATTTCTATTTAAACAAAATTCCGAATATTATTTATAGACCAATAATCCAATAAGATTATTAAATTAGATAAATATTTTATAATAAATAAATTGAGAAACGATTGGAGGGGGGGGGGGGGCGAAGAAAAAAAATACCGTAAATTAAGTTAATTTAAAAGATGGCGTATCACAGTAGCCGAATGAGAAAAATATCGATAAGGATCGGAAAGAATTCTCGTCCTTCGGCACCAGTAAAAATCAGCAGAAGGACGACGTCGAAAATCGACGACGATGAACAAGAAGAAGAAGAAGTAGAAGAAGAAGAAGAAGAAGGAGTCGGCGAACGAACGGAAGAAGAACGGAGAACGGTTTTCGAGACGAGATATTAGTTTCTGCGGTCGACTCTCGGCGGAGATTTAATTCGTTTGATGTTCACGAATTCGCCGCTGCGGCTGTGTCCTTTCGCAACGCATCCTCTCTCACTCTATTCCTTCCTTTCAACTATGTCGTTCTAACTTCTAAACGATTCTAAGTTACAACAGTTCTATATTACGAAAATAAGATTCATACTTCTTTTTTTTCCCTTCGAAAATTGGAATTCATCGAATTTGGAAGTAAAAATTAAAAAAAGGAACAATAATCGTTTTAATATGTGTGTGTGTGTGTGTGTGTGTGTGTAAAATTAATCTATAAATTTGTAAAATACGTACCAATCTTATTAAAAAGTTCCATAAATTATATGCGTGTTAATAAAACGAGTATTGAAACACTAAACTAAAACATTTCTCATCCCGTTGTTTCAAGTACACATGAATTTTATGAAGTGTTTGTTTATTTTTTACGACTTTTTTCCCTAATGTATTTCATATACATTAATTTATGTATGTATGTACATGTACAGGATTTATTTAGTGATAATATTAAAGGTATGCATGTGTGTGTGTGTGTGTATGATGTATATCTAAATATTATTAAATGTGTATGTGTGTTTGGTACGTGCAAGAGTTTAATTTATTATTGAACGTATGTGTTAATTTGATTTGTCAAAAAACGTATTTAATTTATTAAATGATTTCTTAACTGTTCGTATTCGAAGACGATAAATTATGTACGTGTTCACAGGACGAGCGTTTAAAGTAAACTAAAGCTTTGACCTCCGTTTCAATACTTCAAATACAAGCGAATGTTAAGAATGTTTATGTCTGTTCTAAACGTTCTGACCGAGACTATAGATCACACGCATGCGCACCAATACATTTAATCATCGACTTTTAGCAGATTTATTAATACATCTTATATATGTATGAAAATAAATGATTTTTTCTTTTTTGTTTAGGTTGAAAACTTTTCACCCCACGTTCATATGCAGGTTGATAATTTACAATTATTCAATGTATATTTTTATTAAATAAATATATTATTCACGTTTAACAAATGAATTTTAGTTTATATATATTTATATTTTAATTTTTATATTATTTATCAATTAAAAATACGTATGAAATAATATTTATAAATCAACGCAAACTTTCCAAGCAATCAAATATTTGAATAACATTCATTTATATACTATTACAGTTATTTTATATATAGTTTAATTTGATTATATGTTTGCCCATTAATAAGTTAGCACGAACTTTCCAGACAACCCAAAACATATGCCTGCCATTAATAATGATATAGTAGATTAAATCAAAGTTTAGAAAGAATATATTAATAATCTATTCGAAACAGGATTTAAATTACAACATATTATAAAACATAAGTTGAATAACTCTTATATTGCTCGATTTATTTCAATATTTTGCTATAATTATCGACACATGAATACATTCTGTAGTGAAAACAACATTGTCGGCGACAGCCATCTTGGTTCCGCTCGAACGAAACCCACTCGTCTAGAATATTGTCGACGGTTAAAAGCCGTGACACAACGTTTCCTTCTCTTGACGATAGCTCGGCCAGTTAATAGATTATTTGGTAACAATTTCTCGTTAGTCAAATTTAACGCTCCTCGATTTTCTCCGTTTCAAACGTTTCTCTCAGCATTTGAATTTAGTCCTCTATTAGTATTTCCAAGATAATTATTTTTCTAAGATAATTTTATATATATATATATATTTGTATCTAACTTAACTATCACGTTTAAACATTAGTATAATGTTATTTTTGTTTTGTTTTGTTTTTTATTGCTGCATTAGATAAACTGTGTATTTTATAGATGAAGTTTTTTCTTATACTAATTTCCTGCATTCCATTTTATTTTACTACACGCGATTCTAACGACCTCTCCCCTCTTCTCCCAACAATCTCCTTTCTTCTTTGAACAACGAGTAGCTCGTTACTGCTAACAAATAACTATCTGCTTGGGTGTATAACGTGTAGAAAGTAATTGAAACGTTTGAAAGAAGCGTAATAACTACGCGAAATTATCTTTACCTACACGAGATGTTTCAAATGAAAGAAAAATAAAAAAAAAGGAAATAAAGAGAAATAAATAGATAGATAGATAGATAGATAGATAGGAAATTATAATTGTGCTGGTAATTGGGACAGTGGATTAAATGAAAAAATTAGAAAAATAAATTGTATGATTTATTTGATATTATTAATATATAAAATAATGTATATTATTAATATTATTTAATAAATTATGAACTAAATTTTTCTCTTTCATTGCTTCACTTGTTAATTAGTCTACTGTTCTAATTTTTTAACCCACGGCACAATTATAAAATTATATAAATATAAATTAGTATAATTTTTGTAAGTTAAATTACTGTCATAATTATCGGCAAAATGATACGTAACGTTTCGCTTAACAATAAACAACCAACGTGATTTTTGGAGCGAGACGAAAAAACTAGTCGACCACGTTGAATCTTCTTGTGCCCATCGAACGAGAAAAAAGAAAATTGTACATTGGTTGACAAGCTACGAAAGTCGTTTTCTACAATATAAGAGTTCTTTGCCCGAAGCAAAAATCCTTCCGTTCGATGCTTCAATCGATCCTCGATAGTTGTGGCTTTGTAGAAAAACGAAAGATATCGTAGCGTGACAACGTTTTACGAGTTCGAGCTGATATTTTACGAGGAGATACCAGTTTCCAACAGTGTGTGAAAGATCATTAACGAAATAATAAAATACATTTTTGTTTAATATCATTCGCGTTGAACTAAATACGTTAATTGTTCGTCGAATATTTTTTATACATCAAAACAAAATATTATTTCTCATTAATATCTTTCATACGTTATCCCACACATTGATGTAAACGACGATAAAAATGTAAGGGACGTTGGTTTGAGAGTCAAATAAATTAATTGTTATTGAATATTTTCTGTATAAGAAGAAGAAGAAGAAAAAAAAATAAATAATTTTCATTGATATTTTTTAAATAAAAAAAGATCGTGGGAATGAAAGTAGTACTGATTTGTAAATAAACGAAACTACGTAGATCTTAGCTAACTAACTAACAAAAACGTTACATCGAGGAAGTAAAATAGCGAGTATTATATCGCGTCGCTAATTATAATAACTACAGTAACATAGTACACACATAGTCGCTTAAAAAGTTTACTGTTAAACTACACAAAATCTCAAGCAATGTGCAAAGTGTTCATTTGCATATACTCATAAACCCTGATCAAAAAAAAATCATTCCTACGCGACTAGATATTTTTCCTTAAATATCATGAAAACGTATGAAAAGAGAGAATTTTCATGATTTAATATTTCTTCCACAAAATTATTTCGATCGAACAAATCATTTCCCATGGAAAATAAGATAAAACATAAAAAGAAGAAGAAGAAGAAGAAGAAGAAGAAGTAAAATAAAAAGAATAAGAATAAGAATAAGAATAAGAAAAATAATAAGAAGAAGAGTCCCGTGAAATCGCTCGTGGCACGCGTCACGTGGACTGAATGTTTCGCTAATAGGTCGTCTGCCCGAAGACGACTGTGAGGATATTCGAAGAAAATAGGAAGAAAGTGGAATACAGAGAAAGAGGAAGAGGGATATACATAAAATGGTACAACGACACCACCACCATGGAGCAATTTGGAAGCGTCTTCCGTCGGTAGACGGTCATTTGTCTCCCAGCAGCGAGCAGCGAGCTAAGTTTCTCTCACTCTCTCTCCTTCTCATTCTATCTTTCCTCTCTTTCTAGTAATCCTCTCTCTCTCTTTCTCTCTCTTTCTTTCTATCTTTCTCATTCTCACAGTGAAACGTCAGGAAGATCCCTTTCGGCCGGCAAACCCTGAGGGGCTTTGCCCACATGTCAACGATATATTTTCTGCCGGCCCACAAATCGTTTAGCGGGTAATTTTGAAATTGGAACACTTATTTAGTCGTTTAGACGCCAAGGGCAGAACGACGGCACAACCGCGGTCACGTTCGAGATTTATCGCTCGATTTTTCGCAGATTTCGCCCACGACTCTTCTCCTCCTCCTCCTCCTCCTCCACCTCCTTCTCTTTCTCCCTTTCCCTAATTTTTTATTTCTTACCTTTTCTTCTTTTTTTCTTCTTTTACCTTATTTCTACGAATCCTTCCTTCAGACCTAACCTCCCTCCCTCCCACTATACTCACCTACCTACCTACTTACTAACTTACTTACTTACTTACTTACTTACTTACTTACCCCCTCTGGTCATCCTTTTTCGAGTTGTATATCGAGACGGGTAAATGTAACTCGACGACGTTCCCGTCTTTCTAAACTTTCCTCATCTTCCCGCTGCCCCATTCCCTTTTCTTTGCCACGTACGAAAAACACGAATGTGCTTGAATTAATTTTAGTCGGACATTAACCAACATGAAAAACGAAGAGAAAGAGAGAGACAGGGTGAAGGTGGTTGGAGGGGGAAGTTGATTCACAATTTTCTCGAGATTAAAAAATGTTTTCTTAATTAAGGGAGAACGTTGTTGTGCGAAGTTCTTCTTCGTTCGCGTTGTCGAGGTAACAAACAAAACAAAAAAAAAGAAAAAAAAGAGAAAAAGGTTCATAATTGTTAAGTTTCTTTTGGTTTTTTTAAATTTGTACTTTTAATTAGTCGACCGTTGTATGAATTCAAGACAAAATGAGAAAGAGAAGGAAGATGGTGGTTCCTTGACGATAATATGAGGACACAGGAGTGAGAAAAATAAAGAAGAAGAAGATGGAAGGGGAAGGTTGAACTAGAGAAGGTTGAGGTGGAGCAGGAAATAAGCTCGGTCGCCATTTTGGGTGAGATTTGTCTTCATTAGGACTTCCTGCGGCGCCACCGACGTTCCACCTGGCGTTACAAGGTGTTGAACCACTCGAAGCAGTGATATTAGCGGCTGATGAAACGATATTGCGCCTGATGGGTGGTCTCCCTTCTCGAGACGTCGTTGATGAAGACACGAGTGTTTGCACCATCTCTAAACTCTCTCTCCTTTCCCTTCAACCCTCTCTCTCTTCCTCTTCCTCTTCCTATTCCTCTCTCTCTCTCTCTTTTTCGTTCATTCATTCGGCTTCACTCGGTTTAACCTCGCGAATGTTGGTACATTTAAACGGCTATCGTATGTCAAAGGTACAATTTTTCTCATCATTAAATATATCATAAAAACAATTTAGAACATTAATGACCACAAAGTGTTGGACAAGTTTTGTAAAGGTCAGTAGAAATAAAAGAAAAATAACAGATTCTCTATTTCTCGATTAGATCAAATCGATGCGTCAACGTGTTAAATTAAATCGTGACTAAGACTTAATAAAAAAAAAAAGAAGAAGGAAAAAAAAAGTTACAAATATTTACGGATCAGATCAGTCGATAAATGCATCATCGTGTAAGATGAAATCGTGACGAAAAAAAAAAAGTTGACGAAAATATCACATAATTTGTCACATTTAATCACACGAGTGTGTAAAAATTAAAGCAAGCCATGACTGATAATAAGAAAAGAAGAAATAAAAGATATATTAAATTTGTTTGATCCAAAGTATTTATCGGTAAAGAGATTGTAAAAAGTTAGTTGTAAGAAAAAAAATAAAAAAAAAAGAGAGAAGAGAAAAAAGAAGGTATTCTTAGAATTTAGCGCGAACAACGTAACAGTGCGACGTAATGTCACGAACACGAAAACGTCTCTCTTTCCAACGTAGTCTCCTTGAAATAACAGCGGCTTCAAGGATCGTTTGAGCGCTACTCTCTGATCCTATTAGCTAAGAGAGAGAGAATGAGAAAAGATCTTTTACAAATTATTCAGTTTTTCTCGTGGTGCGACCCCTTTAGCGTTTCTCGCGTGTCTATTTCCGGCGCCTCTCGTCCTTTTTACGTATTTCTCTCCCTCTCCCTCTCTCTCTCTCTCTCTTTCTCTTTTTTACTCTTTCTCGTTTTCTCTGTCATGGCTTTGAAATCGTCGAAAGACAGCCGCTCGATTCACGTGCCGCTGATTAGCGTAATTATGAGAGAAATTCCGTAGTCTTTCCCTCTTAGCCCTTTTTTCCCTTTCTTTCTTTCTTTCTTTATTTATTTATTTCTTTTCCTCGTTTCTTTACCTCACTGTTTCCTGTACGGCTAATTTTACTTCGCGTTTTCGCCAAGCGATTATTTTCTCTTAGCAAGCAGATCTTTTGGTCCCCCTTGAAATCCGATTCTAACGAACTCTTACCACGAGGAAAATAATTAACGAGCCAACGTGTGTTGATACCCAAGTACTTGAAATGAAAACCTCTTTAGAAACTTTCGCGTTACTATATTACCCCATCGTATTATTCGTCAACGTCGAAATTTAGATTAATAAAAAAAAAAAAATATATATATATATATATTAAATAAATGAAGTGTTACTATTTGTTAAGGAGTAACGTCAAGTTTATTTAAGTAGCATTATCGGTTCATAAAACATGCTCTTTCTCATTAATAATTCAATGCGAATAAACTAGTTCCTATGTGCAGATTATGTGTTGATTGTATCAAGTATGTATGTATGTATGTATAAAGTTAATATTACAAGTATGAAAATTGAGTTACTTTAAAAAAGGTAAGAATTCATTGTTGAAAGTCTGTGTGGGTATTAAATCGAAGTTAGTCGCTTAGGTGATAAAAAGAATAATGAGAGAAAGATACACACACGTAAACGTAACTATACGTGTTTTCAGTTTGTCATATATAAGTCAGGAACACAGAATAATCGAGGTTTCGCGCGGACAGGCTCATTTTCGCGAAGGTTACAGCGTATTCTCGAGTGGACTTCCGGTAATTTTCTTTTATCGTTCCTATGAGAGATTCCCGCAGAGAGTTGCTTTTCGAAAATTGCAGCCTAACGCACGTGTCGACCCGAACCAAAAGGAAAAAATCAATCTACGCCTTCTTTGCAAGTTAAAGAAGTTAGTATAATAATAATAATAATAAGAATAAGAAAGAAGAAGAAGAAAAATTTGAAAGATTTGACAACTTTTGGAGTTCCTGAAAAAAAGGACGGACGGTTACATTTTATGAAATATTATCAAAATCTACTTAATATCTTTTTTCTTAAAGTTTATAAATTATACTTTGTCATTATTTGATTATTATAATAATTTATCCGATCGAATTTTGACAGTTGACAAATTACACACATTATCTCGGAGAATAAAAAATTATTATTTATTATTCGAAATATAAAAATTCAACGTATATATTTTAACCTAGTTTCCTAAATCAAGATTTAGCGTAATTATTGTTCATATTTATTCAACACATTGTATCATCATTATTTTTCTTTACAATTGTTGTTTATATAACTCTTATTTGTATATTCCGTAGGCTCGTGTAAATTAACTTATACTACTTTATTATAAGTAATATTATAAGTATACGTATAAGTATAATATAATATTATAAGTATATAATAATATAAGTAATATTATACCATTATACTACTTTAAAAATTGTAATACCAACGATATAAAAAAAAAATGTTCGAAAAAGAAAATCTAAACGAAGACGAATAAAATAGTTGAATTTTTCGTGTTGAAATTGTCGAAACGTTGAAACGTTTCCGACGTTAGTTGGCAAAGAAAGAAAGAGACGCTAGCTAGAGCGTCTCGACGCAAAACATTACTGACAGGACGTCTTCTCTCAGTCATTAGTTACGGCGTCGTCACTTCTGCAATTAGAAGCCACACTAAGCATTTTTTATCTTCGTTTCTTTCATCACGCCTTTCTTATTTCTTCCCTATGCACGCTTTTACAAGAAGCTGGTTCTTCTTGGTCTTCCGAGTCAAACCTCGCGTGTGAGTCAACGTTACTTTATTCCCAAGCGAGAAAACTAATCTTATGATTTTGTTCTACGTCTCTTTCATTCGTTTAAACGAGTTTAACGACTTCGCAATATTTAATTATACATTTAGTATCAAATGTACGATAAAAAAAATAATATTATTTTTTTTTTATAATTAAATATTCTCTCACGTTTTAATTGAAATTAAATAAATTATCTGTCACATTGTAATAGTAATGATTTCATAACCTATGATATTTTGAGAATCTAGGATTATTATTATTATTATTATTATTATTATGCATTTATCTTTAATTCTTTGCACTAGAATTATTTTGCATAACTTTTCTTTTTTTTATAATATGAAAGCCAAGTTGAATTTAATTTGTATTTTAATTTGGGGGTAAATACGCAAACACGCGTCCGAATACAATTACTTTCTACTAATTTCTTACTTATTTTAAGATAACGTGTTTGTGTATTTTTAAAAAATGAATAATTAAAAGTAATTATTATTGTAGATAAAAATACTTTCATCAAGTAATTAATTATAAAAGACACGTGGATACGGAATATTAGATCATAATAATAACTTTAGAGTCACTCAAATAAACTGAACCTTTCCGCAGGCTCATTTACGTATTAGGAAACAAAGCTTTCTTCGAGAATAGTCTGCCCTTCCGGACAAAATCAACCACGAGTCCGTCCCTTGGGTGTAATATTCCTTTCTTACTTTCCTCGCACGTTGGGTTAGGTAACACGATGCTTCGAGGAAAATCATTTCTGTCATCGATTCTAATAGTTCTAGTTTCTTAAACTATATTTCTGCCATTCCTTTTTAAACATACTATAAATTATGTGAAATACAATAACGCACGACTTGACAATAAGATCCCCAAAAAAAGAAATAAATTATTTCAAAAATAGAATTCTTTTCTTTATATTTCAAAATATAATGCGGAAGTTTTGACATTTTTTAAATAACTTTCTTTCTCATTTATTTATCTTTTCCTTTTTTTCGAAGATTTAACGATTTCAGTAATGTAATACTTTTAGAAAAATCATTTCCTGTATTTTAAAATTGAAAATATATATTTGCTATTTAATAAAAAAAACTTATTATCCCAAAAGATATATTACAAATTTTGTTAAAATACAAAAGTACGATCAACAATATGAAATATCCGCGCGAAACGTTTAACGATATTTTCTTGAAATTTTATTTACCAATTTACAACGCCACACGCGTTTTGCAATCAAATAGACAAATTTTTTTATTAACAATTTCGTTGAAATACAAAAGTATGACGGGGCAGTATTATTTCTTTTTAAAATTCAACTATCCATGTGCTCACGCGCGCGCGCGCGCGTCATAAAAAATGTAAAGTTCAATGAGTAAGAATGGTAAAGATTGTAGGAGGAAGGAATAAAGAAGGGTCGAAGAAGTCTAATGGGTGGAGGGGGTGGAGAAGGGGGAAGGGGGGTGGGAAGGGTGAAAAGTGGCGTCACGTGCATCGAAGGGCGGTGGCTATCGACTAGACAAATGATAGAGCGGCGTTTTGAAAGCGAACGAGAATGAGAATTAGAAAGAGTGAGGGAGATAGATAGATAGATAGATAAAGATAGATAGATAGATAGATAGAAACGAAGGAGCGTGTACGAGAGTACCGAACGAAATAATTTCCTCCCTTCGTGATGTATTAATTACACGAAACAGTCGGCCCAGAAAATTGATACTCTCACCGTTTCCACTCTTTCTCTTCACTTTGGATCGAGCACCTGTCGCTCCCGGTTTGCCGCCTCTTGAAAACTCCCTTTTTTCCTCTTTCTCTATCTTTATTTTACTCGTTCATTCTCTCCCTCCCTCTCTCTCTCTCTCTCTCTCTCTCTCTCTCTCTTATTCATACTTTTCGCCCTTTGGCTTCGAAGACACGAACTTTGGCTTTCTTCAATAACTTTCTTAATTTTTCATTAGAACCTCTCAGCCGTTCGTAAATGTCGATCGAAAGGTTGATCGCATAGCGAAAGGTCGACAAACTATTGCTGTGAAATATTATAAATACGTAAATGATTTCAAAACCTGTTTAGGGTGGTCATTATTTTACTTTTGATTAATATAAAACCTTACCTTTAATCAAAATATATTTTTAAAAATGTTCTACTTGAACTAATTCTATTGAACTAATGTTTAATTATTTTTATTTTATGTTATTTTATCGTTTATTATACGATTAATTTTGTTTTATTAACTTTCTCTATAAATCATAAATAATTCAATAAAATAATATAAAATAACAAATACTAAATACATTATAATAATAAATAAAGTACACCTTAGGGTACATACACTTTTTTCTATTTAAATAAAGCAAAGATTTGAAGATACTTAAATATGAGTTCTAATGTACTAATCGGCATTCCAAAAAAAACAAATCTAATAAATAAATATATTATACAGATATATTGCTATTACACATTCATCAAAAAAAAACTCATTTACGAAATATAATTACGATTTATCATAATTATACCATTTACCAAAATAATTCATTTACAAAATATAAATATGATTTACAGTAATTATACATTTATCAAAATCAAGACAGAAGAAATATATATCCGTGAGAAGACAAATTTCACGCATAACTGAAACACAGTGATAATCCGGAAAACATGGGAAACGTCATTAAATGGGGACCGTTTGTTCCTGGCAGGGACAATTCCAAGCATTCCACGTTACGATGCTTTAATGGTTATCTCCTCGAGAAAATAATCAGAAACGAGAAAAAGAAAGAGAACGAGAAAGAGAGAGAGAGAGAGGGTGCGTGGAGGGTAGGGAAAGAGGAAATAAAGAAAACAACGTAACGTTAAAGTAAATTCTATACTCGATCAGCGTGAAATAACCGCTCGAAATGGGAGGATTCGTATGGAACGTAATGCTCGGTAGCGAGTACCCTTTCTACTCACACACATACACATGCAGAAACATATATGCTAAACATACGTACATTTAAGTATATCTAGTTGTTATATACGTTAACGATAAGTATCTACATGAAATGTAGACACAGTAAATATACAGAAAACTGTAGAAAATAAGGAAAAAGCCACCCTCTTAGAACGATTTCACTCTTACGTGTCACTAATCGACATCGATGAACGATTCGAAAGCGTTGGGCGTTCCTTCTCCGATATTCTCCCTTTTGTCTCTTTGTTTTGTTTTCTTTTTTTTCTCTCTCTCTCTCTCTTTATCTTCCTTTCTTTTATTTTCCATGCAAATCGATTGGTAGTTCTTTATCGAAACGATTGAAAACACGGCTCCTATTATTCCATACGAATACAGGTATATTTAGAACCGAATCGATTACATCGTGAACACGTTATTACCGTTTGAACATAATGCTAAGACCTTCAATAATTCATGTCTTTTTTTTTTTCCTTTCCTTTTTATTTTTTTTTTTTTTACTTTTGCTCGCGAAGACAGACAAGGATTATTAATATGACTATTCTATTGTCGATCGGAGGGAAAGTATGTATGTTCTCTATCGTATTCGTATTTCTAAGTCAATTGTTGAACTTTTATGTCGATTATATTCTAGGATGATTCTCATGTAAATTAGAAAATTTTTAATATTTATTTAATTATTAATTATCGCCTTCTTTTATTTTTTCTTTTTGAAGTTATACTTATTTTGGTGCGTTTGGGAAAATGTGATGGGAGTGTGTGATTTTTTTCCGATCGACACCACGAAGTTTGTCGGTATTTATGATGCGCGGGAAAGCAAACGATTTCAAATTTACGGCATGAAGTTGTCTTTTCTTCTTCTTCTCTTCTTCTTCCTCTTTTTTTTCTCAAGCGGGTCACCCATCCAAGTACTAATTATACTCAGCGCTGCTTTACTTAAATGATCAAGCGGGAATTAGTGCTATCGCAGCGCCATCATGGCCGTTGCCGCATAAATTAATTCAATATGTCTCCCTAATATTTAGTGTGGACTGATATCTATATTTTTATATTTTCTTTTTCTTTTTTTTATTCTTTCTTATATATATAATTATTATTATTATTTTTTGAAGTTATTTTTTTTCTTTGAAGTTTTCTTTTTAAGTTATTTTTGAGGTTATTGAGGTTATGTTCGTTTTGGTACGGCAAAGAAGTATAACTTCTTAAGTGCATATATAAGTACACACACCAGTTTTTTTTTTAATGATCAGTTCTATTTTTGCAATTGATATGACGGTAAAATATAATTTTAAATAAAAGAAATAATTGTTCATTAAATGCTTTTTTATTATAGCTTATATATGAGGATAATTTTTGTCTTTTTTCTCTTGTTTTGTTTTCTTCTTCTTTCGCGAAAAAAATAAAAACAGAGAAGACGAAGGAGTGGTTTGGGTTGGTGAAAGGAATCAGAAGATTTTATAGTAGCATGAAGTATCCGTCGGAGTATCGGTACGATGACGTTGTCGTCATTGTGAACGTGTTAACCTTTGACAGGAGGAGACAAGCGGCAATAAACGGGACGTTTCGCTTTTCATTTCATTCGATTCGATCGATCTTAACTCGATTTAATCCATTTTTCGAGTCGAGTAAACTTTGACGAATCAATGCTTCTTTGCAATATCCATTAAAAAAAAAAAGAAGAAAAAAAAACAAGAAAAAATGAAAAGAATTTAAAACAGAATTATATGGGAAACCATGAAATGGATTTAATGCATTGTCTCTTCCCAAGAGTTTTTAACAAATTGGAGAAGATGGAATACGTAAATTGATAAATTCATTATGAATTTTAATTTTGATAGTTTCTATTTAACCTAATTTGTAGTTTTGTGTAATCTGGGTTGAAAGAAATTAACTAATTTATTAAAAATAAAGTCACCTAGAAACATTTTAGCCATTTTCTATAATTTCAATTTGCCAATTACAAAATATTTCTAATACGCTACCAATGAATATTTTCTTTCCAACTTATTAAGAACAAAAAATATATAAATAAATATTTTTCCAATAAAAATATTATTTCAAACATATAAAATTTCTGAAAAAGCAATCTTAACCGAAATATAAGGTGTATTAAAAGTTTTTTACTTAGATTAACCTAGTTTGTAGTTTTAGTATAATCTTGATTAAAATAAATTCGACTGAAGAGTGTAAGTTTAAACTTTGAAAAAAGTCATCTAGAAACTTTCCCTATACCCAGAAACTTTAAACCAATCTCTTGGTAAAATTGAAATCTCGCAATCGCAATAATCTCATCTCGTACCTTATAAATTTTTATATCGATAAATTAAAAAAAAAAAAAAAAGAAAAAAGAAAACGCGTATCTTAATAAATATTTTCTCATAGAAATAAAAATGAAAGATTAGACAATTTTTATAATAACAATCTTGAAATGATACAACCATCATCGATTAATAGTAAATCGTCAAAATGGAGGAATGAATAGTAGCGAAGCATCATAGTCAACGATGATCTCGAAGATTGAACAAATTCTTGTCGGATGGCGGAGACTCGTAATCACGTCGTCAAGCTGGTTTTTAAGTTCTCCTCTTTCCTTTTCTCCTCTCCTTTCCTCTGATCTTCATCTCTTCTTCTCTTCCGTTCTTCAGTGTGCTCGCGCGCCAACTGCCCTGGTACTTACTTATAATACTTATCTCTCCTCAGTTTGATGCTTTCTTTCTCTTTCCTTCATTTCTCTGTTTTATCGTATTCCTTTTTATATTCTTTTTTCTTTTTTTTATTTTTCTTTGAAAGAAGAGCCGTTAAGTGGAAAAAGGGAAAACGATGGAAACAGAATGACAGCGCGCGAACCAGAAGCTAATGGGGCTAAAAAAGTACTCGAGCATCACGAAAGATCTCGAATAAAAACAAAAAAAATTACTTTTCTTTCACTTCGCTCCTGTTAAAGATAAAAAGAAAAAGAGATAGACAGAGAAGGAAAGAAACAATGAAAAAGAACGACTACCACCTCGCTACGGATTCTTAATTTCCTTTTCGATTGTTCCCGATCGTTCCCGAGCACACCTTTTGTTCCCTGCCGAACGTTTCGGAGCCACCTTCGAATTAATTGCCTTCGCGAAAGGGAAGAATAAAAAAAAAAAAACAAAAAGAAAAAGAATAAAAACACTTGGGAAACGAATAAAAAACATCAGTCAAGTTGAGGAGGAAAGAAAAGAAGAAAGAAAAGGATGTTCGAGACGACCGGAAGTTTTTTTTCGTCACATTTTTACAGAGACCCTTTTCTGTTATTTTCTGTTTTCTGAATTCCAAATCGTTTGAGAAATTATTCTATAATTCGTGATAGCTGCGTAATAAAGATCGCAATTTCGTTCGATCAAGTATTTGCAAATAAAATTTTCCCGAGCAAACCTTAATACAAATTCTAATTAAATTACAAATATTATAACCATCGATTTAAAATATAATGGCAACACTCTATCTATTCATCTTATAATTATATACTTTAAGAACATACTTATAAAATACCGATCAAGTAAATGAGAAAGAAAAAACAAAATATATATAAATATATATATATATATATACATACACATAGATATTTATATCGTGTATAAAGATAAATTAGATTAAAATTTTATCGTAATGGTAGAAAAATGATTAGTTTCGTTATTAGATCCCCGTTAGTCGGCTCGATAATGCAAGGCTCCGTTTCAAAGGATCTCAATTTGTCGTAAATCACTTACACGACGAGTCTCGACACACATGACAAAACTGTCGAGCAAAATACGGATGGTCGTCTTTGCTGTTATGCTGCTGCTGCTGTTGCTGCTCCTTCTTCTTCTTCTTCTTCTACTACTACTACTACTACTACTACGATGCTGCTGTTGCTGCTGTCTTTCTTCTTTTCTTTCTTCTTTTATTTCTTCTCTTTACCTCTTTCTTGCCCGTTTATTTTTGCCGGGTCTCCATCGGACGGTAGCTGCAGTCGGCGATGCACGACAAGCGGTGCAGTCTAATTAGCAACCGTCTAATGCCTTATCCTTCCATCCCCCTCTTCCCCCCGATCCCCCTCACCACCCCAAATCCCTCCTACTTCTTCCCTCACTCCTCTCTCCTTCTCCACCTCTCTCTCTCTGAACTCGCGTAAAGTTAAAGGAAGTCTAATCGTCGACGATAATGATACGACCTTCCCGATCTTCCACGTTGAGAACGGACAGGCACGATTAACGGCCGACGAATCACCGTTCTCTTGCCACTACGATCTCATCAACCATCAAATCCATCCTCCGTCATCCGGTTGAACTCATAAAATCATTTTCGCTAACTTATCTTCGAACTTTATTCAAGTTACGGAATTAATGAAATTCAAAGGAAAAGAAAAGGAAGACAAGATGATAAATCGTTATCTGTATTATAAGTTAAAAGTTTGAGTTCTCAGGTACTCGTGTACTGGAATAATTGCAAAATGTTATATAGTTTTTTTTGTTATATATATATTTAGAAATATTTGTTTCGTAAATTGGTTCAATTATTGTTTTATAAGGTTCCATAAGTTTTTTCTGGATCTTAGATTAGAAGTTTTACATAAATGTGTCATTCTAGAGGTGTAGATTGATTTTGAAAATTATATTGAAATCGCGTATAATATTTTTCTAACGATATGATGATTAATTTCTATCGATACTAAGAAACAATTTACTTATTGTATTGTAATAATTATAACAAAACATTTTCGAATTGAAATAAAAAGAACATCTAACACATAAATAATTGTTAATAGAGGATTCGGTGTCCGTTACGGATTATCTTAATTCCTCTGATTCATTATGAAAATAAAGGATTATGTGTTTCGGTTTTGTCGGTATATTCCGTCGCAGGATCCGTGCACGAGCGCGTTAAAGCGTGATCGAGCTAAAGCAGGCCTCGGAATAAGGAAAAAAAAAAGGGGAACCTGGTCTTCGTTACAAAACACGGATACAAATTTCCTCGCCGATTTGGTAATCCGTCCGTGACAAAACGAAATCCAAAGGCAGCTGTGCTAACAGGCATTAGTCAAAATCGACTGCAACTATAACTTCCTGCAAGAAACGTAACACCGATCACGTCGAAGACGATGACGATACCATTTTCCTCGAGTCTCTTCGAATGCGATTCGATTATATCGTTTCGGTGAATAAAATAACAAAAATTCAATTCAATCAATGAATTGAGAAAAACGAAAATAGGTATATCGAACGAAACGAAAAATTTCAATTGAATAAAACATAAGTATAGTGGAAACGTTTATTAGTAACAACAAAATATTTTAAATATTATATACTATATATGAGAAATAAATAAAAATGTTTAATAATCATATATATATATCATTAATAATCATATATAATATATCATTTAATAATCATATATATATATATATGAGAAATGAATAAAAATGTTTAAGATAATATTTGTATAAAAAAGAAACTAACAAAAAAATTGATCACTCAACAATAATAAAAAAATATAATCAAATTATCGATCAATAAAAACTGGTTATTTATAAAAATGACGTAACAAATAAAACATCATTTCCATCATAAGGTTACATCAAATAATGTAAATGGTGATTAATAATTAAAATGTAGATAACGAAAGAAAGGGAAAGAGAGAGAGAGGGAGAGAGATAGAGATAGAGAATGAAAGAGTGAGAGACGGTAATTTCGTTTGGTTAAACCTCGGGTAAATGTCGGTGTGGAGAAATTGAAGTGTAGAAAATGATTTATCCATCAAACGTCCGGATTGTCTCACGGTTATTCACCAAATGACGTCTCTAACGAGAAAGCGAAAATTTTTCTTAATATTTATATGACTTTTTTCTTTCGTCAAATTTCACGTTCGTTCTAACGTATTCGATTAGTTGTAAATACTTAAAATTGAAGTTACGTTCGTTACGTATCGGCGGCATCAGGCGAGTACGAAGGATTCGATTTGAAAAGTTTTCTCGTCGTTCTCGTAATCTTTTTATCTCTCTCTCTATCTCTCTCTCTCTTTATCTTTTTCCTTGGAGACGTTTATCGACGTTAAACGTCGGGAATAACGACAACAACGATTATGACGAGGTGGAGGAGAAAAATGAAGAGGATGAGGACGAGGATGAGGATGAGAAGGAAGATGAACTCGCAACGTGGATCCTTTCGCGACGAATAAAGCGAGTCTCATCGAAACGCAATGTCCGCGTAATTGCGCGAAGAGCCGTTTCCGTGTAATTTAATGGGGAGAATGACTGGGATACATCGCGCAAATTCCATCCCGCCATGTACGAAGAACGCGAGAGGGATCGACATTCCACAACATGTCACGTGGTATATCTACTATATAAATTAAGCGCTCGATAAAGTAGATACGCCACGTTGGACTCGTTCAAATAAATCAACAACTTTTCCTTTACCTCCATCCCCCCCTCCCTTTCTTTCTTTTTCGTTATTTTTCTTTTTTTTTTTGGTTTACAAGGATCCATTTTTTGGCATCAATTTTGAACACCTTTTCGACGATCTAAATGGATCAGTGAAATTTATTCGACTTTGTATATTTTGTAAATGAACGATCTCGTTATTTATAACAAAATATATATGTAGGATTCGCGTGAAAAAATTGAGCCGTTGGACCGGGATTCGAACCCGGATCTTCCGATTTCCGGACGACTGCTCTTTAACCATTGAGCTATCCAGGGCCCACCGTCTAATCTTCTTACGAATGCCTATTTAAGTTTGGCTTGAAGGCGCTCGCATCCCACATATATTTGTAATATTAGCGATTGATGTATATATATACAAATATAATTGATAGTGTATTTTATAATAAATTCTTAATACGCAATTCTGTTTTCATCGAATAAAATATTTGTACGTATCGCGAACATTTATTTGATTACATTTAAAACACTCGACTAATAACAGTCTACGATTTACGTGGTACATTGCATAGAATTTATCGATAATTTTTTGGCGGGAGATTTGAGTGCGTTTGAACGATAAAAAAATAATGAAATTTTAGTTGATGATATTTTCTCTGTGATGTTATTAAGTTAATACGATTTGGTTGATGAACTTTGATGATAATGATATGTTAATAAATCTAACAATAAGGAATGAGAAACGAGATTACATCGATGTTTGCTTGCTCGCTTGGTTGCCTCGCCTATCTCACGGTTAGCTACTTTCTGTGCCCACGCACATCAGAACTTGAAAGTAATATTAACAGTAGGATAAACGTACAGTTTAATATTCCGTTGGATGAAATAACGCTTGTATATATTCGCTTCTTACTTATTACGACAGAAATACGCAAGGATTAATTACCGTTAAGCTCGGCCACATCGATGCGATAAAAATCACGTTAAAATAAGTGTCGAAATACATGCGTCGTAATTTAACGACCAACTCGACGCGGTTTATTTTATATAAAAATGAATTAAAGAAAAAAAAGAAAAGAAAAAAGAAAAAAAAGAAGAAAGAAAGAAAAGAAAGGAAAAGAGAAAAAACAGATTAAGAGAAAAAAAATATCAAAGAAGAGAAAATAAAAGATGGGAGATGGGTATTAATTTATTTTCAGATTTATTACGCGTCTTTTGATCTCTTCTATCTGCTTTATTGCACGCACGTCTATCTATCACGCTATATCTAATCGATTTCATCTCATTAGAAAATGCATTCTATGAAGAATAACATTCTGTGGTCAAAGAATTTTTAATGTTGCTAATGTTAGTATTTTAAATATTATTTTTATCACACATTTACGCTTGAAAATATTCGTCAAACTGAAATGCATGTTACTTGCGATGATTATTAAATTAAAAAAAAAAAAGAAAAAAAAAAAAAGAAATAATTAAACAAACAATCTTTTTTCAAATGACTTATAATCCATTATTGAAAACACACGTTAAGTTAGAAACGTTTGAAAGATTTATTTTCAAATAGAAAATCATATTTATTTCGAGAAAAAAAATTAAAATAGAAATAAAAAAGAAAGTGTTCATTTCATTCGATGACTTCCCGAGTAATCGAAGGAAAAAGGAAAAAGAAAAAAATAAAAGAAGTAACGGCGAGTGATGCCATGGTGCGATCGTTATTGCTTCCCCTTATTCGCCATTTCCCTTTATTGCACTTTAAGCTGTAAGTACGGTTAAGTACCGACGATGTATCACGCGGAAGGATCAAGAGTACGCGTTATGGATAAGCCATATAGCATGGGGGTCACCACAGCGACGATTCCTTTGGTTCCTAGTGATCGTCCGAACACGATGCCTAGTGATGATTAGGTTAGGTGGTAGTAGTTATCGAACGGGGATAATCGGTGCGCCATGGCATCGTTGAAAATTATTAAACGTTCTGTTCCTACGCTTCATCTTTTTACTAACTTTAATGAAAGAGAAAGGTAGAAAGGGTAGAACGAGATAGGAGATAGAAAAATAGTCAATGAAAACCCCTTGCAAGTATAAATTCAACGTTAAGATTATTCATCCTACTTCATAATTATCGAATATATTTTTTTATTGCTCATAAAAAGGTAAAAAAAGAAAAAGAAAATAATTATCTTCCTTTTGCTCGATAAAAGTTAAGTTAAGTTGAGCTTTTTCTTTTTCTTTCTTTTTTTTTAATATTTCCCTTTTTTTAAATAGGTAAACTTTGTGAAAATGAAGGGTCGACGATGCAAATGAATATGAGAAAAACGCATTAAGATCTAGAACTGATTCGTGTGCGTCAAACGTCACCACCTGTGCGTACCGTGGCTAAATAGATTTCCCTTTTACTTCCCTTTCCACTAGATTAAATCTCAATCCCTGTAATTCGTAGCACGACTAGGGTGTTAGATCATGAGGTAGCTAAGTTAGATGTGTATGAGAGAGGGTTCGAAAATGGGATGACATTATGTGGAACCTATTTTCATCTTGTAATTATAATCAAACATGTCAGTCAATGATTTAACAGAAATAAAACAATTGTGTGTCTCCATTTAATGGTCACAAATTTGTCGGTTTTTTGTCTAAATCGAATAATTAACAAATTAGATAGCGTTCTACAAAAAAAAGAATTTCAGTATTTTATTATGTTGATAATATTCTTACATATTTTGTATATCCAATTTAAAGTATCATGACATATGTGCCCATAATTATGAAAGTTGTCTAAATCATATATTTCTTGTTTCGAGAAATTTAAAGGATTACATTTGAACATTAAATGAATTCTATATAATATTAAAATAACAAACACTATCTAACGGTTCATTTTTAACAATATCGTGAAAATTATAATATATTGAATTAATTTAGTTTAAAATAATGTGGGGTGAAATAACTAATAAATTTATTTTTTTTTAGATTTTGACTTAGACCACTTTCATAATTATGGGCACATATCTTTGTCAACTTATACGAGGATTCGTGGAAAAATATTTTGTTAGAGGTGCTCGAAAAACTAATTGCAAAGATGCTCAGAATATGTCAGGTTGTTTAAATGATTAAAAAATGATCGAAAAAAGTTGTCTTGGATAATCTTGGGGGGGAGTGAGGGGAGGGGGTGGGGAATATTTCGTGGAAACATTTAAAAAAAAAATGAAAGGGTAGGGGTAAGGGGAGAAGAGATATGATAATCGTCCCGTTAACGTCAGTCTCTTGGAGATTTTTGAATCGCGTGGTTTCCCTTTTGATCCAAGTGCTGATCGTAATGTTACGTTTTCGCAAGACCATCAACATCGAACAGCAATACATTTCAAGGTTGCGGTAACAAAAAGCGGATACTCTTATGAGAACACCTTTATCGCCTTCGGTGCAACATTTTCTTCTTTCTCTTTCTTTCTTTATTTCTTTATTTCTTTATTTCTTTCTTTCTTTCACGGATAATAACGGAGTAGATCTGGAAACGCAACGAGTTTGAGCTGTTTTATCCCGTGAGATCCTCGTCGAGTACTTAACGCGAGCCCGTTAGTACATAAGTAGCAGGTAATTGTACATGCGACGCGTAAGTAGCCAACTCTTAAATTGTTGTAAGTTTCTTTCTTAAAGGATCCTTATATCCTTAATAATGTATATGTGTGTGTATGTGTATGTACGTATATATATATATGCGTAAGAATTCATATTAAACGTTCAAATGAACGTCTATTTCCTGCGTTTATCGATTGATATTCTTAAAAATTACAATACGCTTCGTGTTACTTCGTTTTAAATATCTAAAAATATAATTAATTAATATTATTATTATTATCGTTCAAATAATTGAATTAAAATTGGAGATATAATTTATATATATATTTTATCTGAATATATTCATCGTTAAGAATTTTAACGATATAAATTAATACTTGTGTATGTATGATATTATCCGTTACTATCATAATAATTGAAGTATAAGAAAAAGAGATAGATCATCTCTGTAATACTTTGTTTTAACTATGTGATAATTATTTGTATAAAATAATTATTAATAATAAACGTAAATATATACGTATCATTATCTGCATCACTTATATCCGATAAGGGTGATCATAAAATATTATCCGACCGAATGTCTTAACATTTTAAATATCATACCTAACAATTATATTATATTCGATCATACAATTACAGAAGCAAATTATTTGTTAAAAACTTTCGCCCTCATAAATAATATCATAAATATATACAATTATATCATTTTTCCAAGCAACAATTTACCATGAAAACGGAGATAGATAGATCGAGTAGGTTAAATTTATCGATAAATTAAAATGAAAAATATTTATATTAAAAAAAAAAAAAAAATTAAAAAGACAGAGAGAGAAAGAAAACACAAAAAGGCTAAAAAAAGGGAAAACATAAAAGACATTAAAAAAGAGTTGATCGATTTCATACATAATTCTCGTCACGTTACAAGCCGATATATCGAATAACATCAGCCGATGCACCACCACCACCACTTTACCCACCACTTTCCCAAAGATTCTACATAAACCGAACCGAAGCAAACTGAAGTGTTGTGTTCGTTCATTCGTTCGTTCGTTCGTTCGTTCGTTCGTGTCGGTGGTAAGAGATGGCAAAAGATCGCACTTTATCGCTTGAGATCGTAGATCGTACGAAAGGAGAAGGCAGGTTGCAAGCGTTCAAGCAAGAAAGCAAGCAAGTGTTCGATCGAAACACGATTCGAATCTTAGCCCGAAGCTATTGCGGGGAGTTACGCGTTTCCGTCCGATTAAACTTCCAAAAGTGGCCGCCCATGTTGAAAAGGTTCGTTGGGAACGAGAGAAAAGGAAGGGAAAAAAAAACAAAACAAAAAATAAGCAAAATGAAACAGAAAAAAAAAGTCAGACGAAAATAGGAAGAAGAAGTTAATGGAAAAGCGCGTCACCCCTACTAATCCCTCCCCCCCACCTCCCTCCTTTTGGCCCCTTTTTATTTCCATTCTATATTAGCAGGTAGATAAACGCACGCGTACGTTTTCCTCTCGAATGGTCAAACGATATTTCATTTGTGTTCCGTTTGCGTTACGAATTGCTTGACTAATCTGTCAATATTCTTCTTTTCTACGTCGACCTATGCTTGACGAATCATAGTTCTGTCTTTGAGTCCTTTTTTCAGAGGAGAAGGACCATATATTAATATATATGTATATATTTTTTCTTTTTGTGAATTTATACATGTAAATTAGAAATATTAAATTACAGTAAATGTGTTATTTATGTATACGACACATTATTGGTTTAAACGTGCGGGTAGATGATATATGACTATATTGTAATTATATTTGATTTATTATAATGATTTTAGATTTACGACATTGTGCCGTATCGCTTATTTTTCTTTAAATAACAAATACATGCAAGTGTAACTATTTATGTATGCACCATATCATAGATCTAAAATGTCATACAGGTAGATAATAAATAAACACGTTACAGTTATAGACAATTTATTATAATTATCTATATGCCATTCTCATGTTATCTAATATAATTATTAAATTAAACAAAAATGTATACGCAAAAGTACCTAAAACTTAAATTATCAATTATTTACCATGTAAATAATGTTTAAAATTCGTTGTATTTGTTTCCTAACTTTGTTTTTTTTTTTTTGTATTTCTGTCTCATTCTCTCTAACATTGATTCGTTTACGAGGGGTTTCGAATTCATTTGAAACACCATTGTGAACTACCACCACCACCAGTCCAGTTCTATGTTTCGTACAAAATCGTGTTAGTCGTGTATCCATCCAGCAGGTGCTTATTTCCGGACGAACGAACGCTTTGTCGAAAATCGTGGTGAACACGCGGGGGCTGGACGAGACCGCGACCAATCGCCATGCCCGGTGTTGTATATATATATATATATTCCTCTCCCCCTTTTTTTTCTTTATCCTTTTCTTTCTCTTTCGTTCACTGATCCGAACGACGTAGAATAAAAAAAACAAAAAAAAAAAAAAAGAAAAAAGAGAGAAAAAAAATTGCTTTCATTTTCACCTTTTCGCCTGCATTCACGGCGCTTCCATGAAATGAAAATATTATCTCACGTACGGCCTCATCCTCGGCCTACAAATCTTTCTTCTTCTCTGAGCGGACGAATAAAGAGAGAAAGAGAGAGAGAAAGATGAAGGAGAGAAAGGGTGTGCAAACGACTTCATTCCTTTGGGCTTGCGAGGAATGTTAGTTGAAACGTTTGTTGGAGAACCTGCGAAACAACACACATACACATATACACACAAGGGTAACTACTACTTTGATAGAAACCTTATTTTTCTCTTACGAACATTTCTCTTTCAATCTTTTGTCACTGTAATTGAAGATAATTAATCAAATATCTAAGAAATTTTTCTATATGTAAAATGTGTGATTAATTATTCATTTTGAAACATTTCCTCAAAGAATTTCAAACGAAAATTAGAAAGAATATAAAATTGGAAGTATATAAAATAAATTTTATAAGATGATTGTATCTATTAAAATAATTATCAATTTATAAAATATTCAACATTACTCGTAATTCACTTTGTAATATGTATAATAAATTTTGAAAGATAATAATCTTATTTATCGCATATCTATTAAAAACAAATTATCGATCGAGTTTTCGTAATACGTAATAAATTTGGATAAGATTATCTGATCTTAAAATTATTGAATGAAAAAAGGATGTTCATCGTCATTGAAAAAAAAATAAAATGTCTTCGACGCGTTCAACGATTCGCACAATTATTTTTCACTCAAAAACGCGCAGTTTGAAAAATAAGAAAATTCGATTGAATCGAAAGACACGAGTTCTCGGATGTACGAATAAAGCGCAGCAGCTTTTCTAAGATTCCACGTGAATGATAGGAGGATTCTCATTTTGGACAGAACCAGAGTCTTCCATTTCTTTCCTTTATCCTCACCCACTCGTCCCCTTTTCTACGAGCAGTTGACAGAAACCGACATGTAAGTGTCCATAAAGCAGTACGGGTAATTAGGTAATGGCTTCTTCGTTGCTGGAACTTGGCCAACAACTCTCAGTAAAATACTAACGTTTTCTCCTTAACGATCCAACCGATGGTTGTATCGCATTCACCGATAAATGATTCGTTTATGTCCCCAACGTCCCAGCAGAAATTACGATCTTTCTAATGATTTTTCTTACGTTCCAAGAAGACGAGATATTTCATAGAAACGTGCCAACAAAATCTTACTTGTCTAAATCATCGCATAAACGACGCTCTTTCGAAATCCGAAAATGTTCTTCTAACGTTCTATCATGCGTGTATCTCGTTATTTTTGAAAGATGAATTACTATGTCTGAGAAAACATTTTCTATAATAATTATTAATGATTTATACTAGATTTTTATTTTATTTCTCTACGTCTTAATTATAACTAAATTATATTTAATTATTCACAATAATTCAATTTATATAATTATTAATTATATATATTAATTATATAATAATTATTTAATTATTCGTTATTGGGTTTGTAAATGCATCATCGGCAAATAATCTATTTTTAATTATATTTATAATTAATATATTTAATTACATTTCCCCAATTATCTTTTATAGATCATTCTAACTCGTTGCAATAGAAAGAAATATAGTACGACGGTTACAATTCTCAAGATGAATAATCAAATCCATTACAAATCATTAGAATATTTAACTACAGAGCGAAGAAGAAAGGTTCGATATTTCTAAACGACTCGTTGCATCTTCACATTTTGCATTCACCCATTTTGAAAATAGAAATAATTTACAATCGTGAAGATTAATAACCGAATTATTCTAACTCGTTGCAATAGTTAGAAACATAGTTGGAGAGTTACAATTCTCAAGATTAATAATCAAATAATCCATTACAAACCATTAGAATATTTTAAGCAGTGAACGTAGAAAGAAGAAAGGTACGATATTTCTAAATATATTTAATAACGTTTCCGACTTGCTTCTAAACAACTCGTTGCATCTTCACGTTTTGCATCCACCCATTTTGAAAATAGAAATGAGTTACAATTGCGAAGATTAATAACCAGATCTTTCTAACTCGTTGTAAGAGTTAGAAAGGAAGTTAAGAGAAAGACATAGAAGGAAAGAGAAAGAGAATATGGCAAAAGGCACTCGCGTGGTTATCGTTTAACAGTCAAGGTGCTTCATTTGCATCATTGACGACTAAATTGGACGCGTGAATGGAGCTCGCTCGCGGCGAACAGATTAACGGCCGACAGAAACGACTGCCTAAGGAAGGAAGAGAAGCCGAAAGAGAGGAATATATGAGATAAGTTCCTCAAACGTGCCGACCGTATACGTAACACAGCCTGTCTGCCGGTTGATTCGAAGCAGAAGCCTCCTTCGCAAGATAGGACACTTCTGTTTATCATTTGTAGTAAAAAAAGAACAAGAAAATGAACAAAAAAACACGAACGAACCTTCTCCTGCCTACACTCGTCTCCTCTCTCTTCGCGATTACTACTTTTCATAATATTTTCGTCCGAAATAACAACATGGCGAATGGGATACATTCCTTCCTACCAATCGGATTTTCTTATACTTCGTTTTACACTAAATCTTTAATATTATATAATGATTATTTTTTATTTAGAAAAATCATTTTCTGTTAATAAATTATAGACTAATATTATTGTAAAAGATTTAATACGATTTATTACAAAATTCTGTATAATTGATAAATCCAAAATTAGGAAATAAAATAAAAGAAATAATGCTATTATAAATGAAAACTGTTTAAAAAAAGAAATAGTCGCGCGAAGATGATAAATTTAGAGATTTTGGAAAGATCATTAAAAAAAAATCAATCTGTGACGAGATATTCCATCAACGTGTTTCACATTAGATTAGAGTCAATTTTCCGTGTTATTCGGCACCTACACTGATTCTCTTCTCGTCTCCCCCCGTTTCTTCTTTCGGTCAACAACAGATTGCTGAGTTAATCGGCCGTGAAGAGAGCAAATCGTTTCGCACGATTATCCTGCATCCACATTGTTTTCTATCCCCTAATGAAAGATCGTGAAAATCGCGATACCTTTATAGGGGGTTGTCTTTATATATATACACACACATGTGGATGTATGGATGTGTGTATGTGTTTATGCGTGTAAGTGTGTAACGCTAATCGTCTCGCGTAGAAGTAAAGTAATCGATTCGCGACGCTCATAAGATTCACGAGAGCGTACGCGAATACTCGAAAGGGGGCTGAAAGTTCGAAAAGGAGTCAACCGTTTTACGAACGAATGAACGAACGAAGAGGAAGAGAATAGACGAGAGACCATGCCGGAGTGTTTTACGAGGGGTGTCGTTTAATTATTCCACGGGAATCCAGCAATTTTCCGTTTTATCGCTTTTCGTGCACTGACTCTTGATATCGAAAGAAAGAAAGAAAGAAAGAAAAAAAAAAACTATTTGGTTTTGTTCAAACAAGGGAATAAATTAAAAGCTTCTTTCAATTCTTTTCGTTATATCTTAGATTTTTTATAGAATAATTTATCTATAATAAATGACGATATTTTTATTTGATATTATTTATAAAAGGTGTCGTCATTTTTTATTCCTCTTCTCATTTCAATTATTGTCAAGAGAGATGTGTGATTTTTAGTATTTTATATTTAAAATAAATAATAGTTTCAATTAACGAATAAAATATTTTGTTTAAAATGCAATTTCTCTTTTTGAATATATTTAATATTAATTATTTAATCACAACTCCACTCGTACAAAATTTACGTAGATTTTATAGAAAAAAAGAAAAAAAAGATTTTACATCAGCCATACTTGAAAAGCCGCCATACTCGAAGGTTATGCTTCCTGTCATGATCTATAACTATCTAATCTTTTCCTGCCCCTACTCTCTTTCTTTTAAACTTACCCCATAAGAAGCAACGTGGCTTCGAAAAATCATAGGAGAGTTTTCTTGAAGTTTCACGACAATGGCGAGGAAGAAGAAACTCAGTCTGCGTAAAATAAATGGACCGATTTATAGTATCGCGACGGTAAAAAGGTTTCATGTTCGCCTAATAAAATCTCAGCTATTTTGCGATCGCATTTTTCGACGATATCCACTTTTCACGATCTCGCATACACTTCACTTTGAAAACTTTCCTAAAATATAAACAATATTTTTTTCTGTTCGTCATGATATATACATAAATAACAAATGTACCGGTAATTACTATAACAACGAATTAAATAACAAAATTAAATAAAATTAATTCTACAATATAATTAACATAATGAAACAAAAATGGATAAAATCAATTTGTATTAATTTTCAAGTAAACGCTCGTCGATCCAATTTAAAGTTGAAAACGCGATTACTTTTAAACGAAACGTAGTTCTCGAACCGAATCGACAGAGAAAGAGAGAGAGAGAGAGAAAGAAAGAGAGAGAGAAAAACACTGTCTTGAAAAATACTACTCTTGAAAATTATAATAATCATCTTCTTGCAAGAAATAGGGAGGAAGGAGTAGAGAAGGATGAGAAAGGGGTGTAGAGGAGGAGGAGGAGGAGAGGGGGGAATCGTCGAAAAAGTGAGTGCTCGCAAGCCGGAGGCAACGATTATCCGTTCTCCTCGATATAATATTTCTTTTCTGGTAACGAGAATTCAACGAAATTACAATTAAGTTGCAAGAGTCGGTGCTACTGTTTTCGAGTTTTGCAGTTCTCGATCTTTAAAACACTCGATGATCCATCCTCTTTCCTACAATATACTCAAACCGATCGGCAAATACCAATGTACAAAGGTGCACGCTATCCTTCTCACCATGGCGAATATTACAGAACGAAAGATATTCTCCTCGCGAGACCTCTTTACGACTACTACTCTTTTGCTCTTTCTTATTTTTCAGCTTATGCTGTACGAGTGCGTGAAGGGACGATAATCGCGCGTAGTCACGATAACTCTACTTTACGATCCGAAAATGCTTTCGGTACTTGGAATCCAAATTGTTTAGTTTTAAACTTAAATTAACTAGAACAAAGTTTTACACAATCGCAATAATAAAATTCGACACAAGTATCTATACCTACACCCCATTTCTAATATCAAATATTAGTCTTTATACTCTACCCATTTTACGAATTTGAATTCATTTCTTTCCGAACATCTTTTAAGGCCTATCCAATACTATCAAAGAGGTTACGGGTTTATTATTGTATCTCTAAAGACAACAGCACTTGATCCCCCCCAAAAAGGGTTGCTTAACTTCAATCATAAATAAGTTTGATTATAATCAAACGTGGCTAGATCATTTTCATACTTTTTTTAAATATTATCTTTATAAGTTACTTCATAATTTGAAATCTTGTACAGTTGAATTTATAATATTAAACGTGACCCATAATGGCAAACGAGTTAGACTTGTCCGCCATGGAAAGAAACGAAAAGGAATAAAAGAAAAAAAAATGGGAAGAAAATAATAGTCGAGGATAAATTTTTGTCATCGGCAAGTCCCGAGTTTTGCCGTTCGCGCAAGCTTCGCTCTTCCGTCCAATGACCGGACGAGATTCAACCCTCCTCCCTTGAACATAAACGTCCCATCCCCCCTCTCCTATCTTGCAGTAGCTCGCAGCGCCATCGCTACGAAACCAAGTGCCTCTCACGTTGGGTGCGATCAACCATTTGTCAGCAGTCTCCTGGCTTTCCCATTTTCCGGCCGATTTCCCAACAACGACAGCGATATCTACTACCCCTTCCAACCCCTTTCCCCTAAGTCCTACCATATCTCACCAACATCACCACTGGCTTCCCAACGTTTCCCGAGCCTCTATTGGACGAGTAAATGTATGTGTGTATTCGTATGGGGTGTCTCAATGTGTTCGCGTAGTTGTATAGAATGTTTGATTGTGCGAGCGCGTATGTGTGAGAGAGGGACGAATGACACTGCTATTATCTTCACCACGAACGTCTTTTCAAGGAGGGGTAAAGCCGAAGGGAAAAGCTCATTTTCACGTTAGCGTGGAGACGCTACTTCGTTTTCCACACCGGTGTAACTCCTCGTTGAGATTACATCGATATACGATATAAGAGCTACCAACGATCGATGTTACTTCTAGTCCACAAACTTCGTTTACGATTTAATGTACCTAAAAATAAATTGAAAAGAAAAGAAAAAGAGCAGCGCGATGTTTAACTTGTTCTTTTTTTCTTTTTTTCTCGCACAAATACGATTAACAATAAGTCAACATTTAAAAAGATTAAATTAATAATGTAATTATTATCGAATAAAATGAATTATACTTATTGGGTGATGTTCCAAAAAGTTCGTGAGTAAATTAGTTTTATTAATATTTCTACCCGTTTAATAATGAATACGAATTTTCCTCACAAACCTAACATTTTAATAATACTAGGTATGTTTCTATATTTTAGTAACATAATTTAATTAAATTTATTAAATAATTGCATATTTATAAATCGAGAGCTTTCCTGACAAGATAATATTGGTGTTAGTTGTATTATTTTTAGTTTAATTAGGTATAGGTACCTGATTTCTGATTTGTACGAATAACCATGATAAATGTGAGTATGAAGAGTTTCTTCATTTAATTTTGATTTTATTTTCAGTAAAAAGATTGTTCAGTTTTGGTTTTGCTCATTTGTCTTCCTTATGCTCACGCAGACGCTACCTACCTACCAACCAACCAACCAGCAAACCAACCAATGAACCAACCAACCAACCAACCAACCAACCAAACGACCGACGGCCTCGGACCACCTCGATAAATCAATAGAAACTTTTCTTCTCTCCTCCTGGAAGCTTCGACGAATTGTTAATGAACGGATCCTTCTTAACTTCACCGTCAACGGATAAACTGTTAAATTGCTCTTTCTTGTTATACATGATAAACGGGAATTAAATAGATAATCAGTTTTTTCTTTCTTCTTCTATCATCCGGAATTCGTTTAAGAAAACGAGAACAAAGTGAAAGTACTGTTTTAAATAATTACAAAACTGAAAAATAATATTCTTCCTTCAAAAAAATTGAAAATAAATTTTGTCTTCATAATTGTTAGCAATTATCCACCTATTCCTTTTTTCGATCCAAACTTTATTACTTTTTTCTTCAAGAATTTAGTCTTTCGTATAAATAGCTTATAAATAAAGATCGTCCACATATTGATCAGAAAAAAATGTGTATTTTATTTTTCTCATAAGATCTTATACACCATTTATATTTAATCGAACACATCTGTATACCTGTTTTTATTATAACGAAACTCAATTTACTCACAGTTATCTCACGAACATATACTTATTCAAAAAATATAAAACAAAAATTTCGTAATTCATTATTTTATTTGAACTTTCTTATCGCAATTTATATTGCTCATCTTCTTAACGTACGTTCAAATCTCTTTCACTGAACTCACTTTCCTTTAAAATACTTCTTACTCGAAAATAAACAAAAATATATAAGAAATCATATTTCTTTATACGAAAATTCGTATTTATCGAAACCTCATCGTCCTTTACGCAGAAATCTCTTTCACCGAACTCATTTTCTTCAAAAAAATACTTTTTACTTAAATATCCCCCAACGAAATGTACACAATGTAAAATAATATAAGAAATCATATTATTTTATTCGAAACTTGGTATTGATCGAGACCTCATCATCCATTACGCAGAAATCTCTTTCACCGAACTCAATTTTCTTTTAAAAAAAAAAAATACTGCTTACTCGAAGATCAAAAAATAAAATAAAAATATATGTAATAATGATACATAGTAAAAAGGCCCCTTTTTATCGTTGATCTTTTCTTTTCCACGTAAAATAATCGCAACGCGTTATTCTTTTGAAAGAAAGATGATCACTAATGAGGTTCGCGTGTGCGCTTAAAGTCAAAAGTTGGATTCGCGAATCTCGGCTAAACAGAAAGTTGAACGATGATGTTAGCTCGCTTCCTGGAGAAGCAAAAGCAGCAAAATCAAAGCTTCCCTCTCTCTCTCTCTCTCTCCTTTTCTCCTTTCAACCCGTATCCGCTCTTTAAGGGGATGAAACGCGATATCCCAAACCCCATTCGATATCTCGTTATTATAATACGCCCGACAAGCTCAGCTCGTTAACCTCTCGCTACGTTCTACACAGAACACTGTGGGATACTTCGAACGTGTAACAATATACCCTATCGAAATGTTTACCTAACATTTTCTATCATAATCATTTGCAACGACCTAATTCCGTACTATTAAACGTTAACTGCTTTTCTTAATACAAAATTTCTATTTGAAACTTTGCAATAATTTAATAATATGTACGATTAAGGTCGTAATTTTAAAGTAACACGTTTGATTGCATTCAATTTTTTCATTAATTTTTCAATTATTTTAATTTTGCAGAAAAAGTTAACCGTTGTGCGTTAGTTTTTGTAGAAAATTTTAATTACTATATTGTATTTTTGTAAATTTGGTTCATAAAAGGTTGATACAATTTTGTGATTTTTCTGTTCTTTTTAGAGAACTCGACTCTTAAGGACTACAAATTGTACATTTTTGAAGTTATACTTCTTTTGGCGCGTTGGGGAAAATGTAATGGGAAGTGATTTTGTTCCGAGCGTCTGGAAAAACGACACCATGAAGTTTGTCGGTATTTACGACGCGCGGCAAAGCGATTTCAAGTATACGGCATGAAGTTGTCTTCTTTTCATCTTCCCCTTTTTTCTCAAGCGGGTCACCCATCCAAATACTAATTGTACTCAGCGCTGCTTTACTTAAATGATCGAGCGGGAATTAGTGCTATCGCAGCGCCATGGCCGTTGCCGCATAAAATAATTCGATATGTCTCCCTAATATTTAGTGTGGACTGATATCTATATTTTCATATTTTCTTTTTCTTTTTTTTATTCTTTCTTATATATATAATAATAATTATTATTTTTTTTAAGTTATTTTTTTTCTTTGAAGTTTTTTTTTGAAGTTATTTTTGAGGTTGTTGAGGTTATGTTCGTTTTGGTACGGCAAAAAAGTATAACTTCTTACGTGCGTACATAAGTACACACACCAGTTTATATTAAAGTATAGTATTTTTGTCATTCATAAAGAACAATATTACAAATTAAAAATCCCACGTAAATTCTTCGAATAAAATATTTATCATTGAAACTAACAAGTACAATAAATCTAATATTAATCTAATGAATCATTAGGATAATAAATTGATGAACTATTGATACTTCTATTTTCTGATAATTTATTCACCAGTCGTACAAGTATAAAACCTTAAAAAAGAATGAAAGAAATAGAAAGAGTCAGTAATAGTGATCGATGTTCTATTGTGTATAGTCGATTGAGAAAACTAAAGATAAAAAAAAAGAAAAGGAATATAAGGAGGAAGTTAAAAGATTAAACGACGATGGATAAAAAAGAAAAAGAATTAAGCTTGACTAGCTAGCTTACTCGTGTGTATCGTTGCAGAAAAAAGAATAGTATATAGCATGAACCATGTGTGACATAGGTGGTACATCTATGCTTGCTTTTTTATTTATTTCGAGCATGGATGGCTTTAGTCAGCGTTCTAGAGGACGAGGCTTTTACAACAACGAAGAATATTTAGTGAGATACCGGCTGGTTAATAGCAATGCATATAAACTGCAAAGAGTTACATAGTACACACACACATGCATACACATATGCATAAACACATGCATGCACATTTACCGTCGCTAGAAACACGGGCGTCATAACTATGAGAACTTAAGAATGTTAGAAATGCATAACTCGCGTTGCTTAAACGTCAAACCAAACGAAGCTTTTAAACCTCGTATAATCTAACCTAAATTATTAATTATGCAAATATTTTCTATCAAAATTAGTATTCGATAACGAATAACGAGATGAAATAATCTCTCATTGACACATCTAACCGATAATTAAATTCATTTGATTATTTTCCTCATTGAAATAATTTACAATTGTTTTTTTAACTCGACGTTATTAATCGATGTTGAGAAGGAAAGAATAATGATATTTATGAAACGTAATAATATTAGATTTATCTCCAAAACAATCTAATTAATTATTCAATAATTAGATAATTAGAAGTTCTTCAAATTATTCACATTTGAAATAATGATATAGCAAAGCCACTAACCAGCGGTATAATTTTTTCGTATAAATAATTAGATGACATATAAAACTAATTAGAATATATATTTGACGTAATGAAGTAAATGATAAATAAAACATAAGGGGTTTTCAAAAGTTTCAAGAATATTCGTGCAATTTTGCAAAGGAAGAAACAAAGATGGAATGAAAGAAAAAGAGAAATTATTTCAAAAGGAAAGGAAGAAAAAAAATTTCAAACGTAGGAGGTAGGTAGATAGGTAGATGAAAGAGAGGTATGGGAAAAAGGTGTAACGAAAGGTGATAAAAAGATCGAGAGATTAAAAGGTAGGTACGCTTGGAAGCGTGCGTGCATGTTGAATTAATACTGCTTGGTTCCTGACCGAGTATCTAATTGAAGGATGCGAAATGCGTAGGGCCTCTGTTCTAGACATAGATCTAGCGCAAACATGGCCGTTCCAAGGTCCTCCAAGCGTATCGAGCATCAGTATCATGTCTAATGCGCTAATGACTCTACGATCGATCAAATACCTCTCTCCTTCCCCCCTTCACCCTTTCAACCCACGCGGTTTCTCTATTTCTTCATTCTTTTTATCTTTTTATCTTTTTTCTTTCTTGCTTGCTAACACCTACGCGCGGCGCGGTCTTAATATTTTAATCATTTCAATTTTTGTTCCATTATTTCGCGTTATTATATTTATTTTTGTACTTATATTTGAGTTGGATAAGAATAAGTGATATGTCGGAATTTTTATTTGAATTTTAATCTATTGTGAGTAGTTTTTTTAAATATTATATTTACTATGATAAATGGAGGATATTTTTTACATCCAAAATTTTAACATTAATTTATTAATTATTTACTAATTCTATTTATTATCATATATATATATATATATTATTTATATTAATTATTTATTTATTTATTAATTATTAACTTATTCAGTCAACCCATCCCTCCCCCCCAGTACTAGAACACGATTGATTAATAATTTCTATAGACAAATTGTAACAATAAATTTATTTTCTTTCACATAGATAAATTAATTATTAAAATTATTACTTTTACGTCGTAAAAACTTTTTGCTCTATTCTCTAACGATAAGTTTGACATTAAATTTGTTTTTTATTCGTGAAAGAAAAAAATCCAATAATGTTTTTGCTCGGCAGAAGTATTTAGTTCTTCGATCGATCAATATATGTAATTCGAAGATGATAAAGATTTTTTCTAAACAGATTACCAGGTACTCCGTTCGTGACACGATGACAGCTTTTTAAATAGACGCTTAAGTGACTCGTATCTTTCCAAGGAAATCACGAACCTCGGTTGTAATATGAAGGCCTTTTAATTGTGAATTATTCCTATCTATGGCACGAACTATATTTTCTTCTACTTCTACTTCTACTTCTACTTCTTGCTCTTCTTCTTCTTCTTTTTCTACTTTCTCTCTCTCTATTTCTCTCTCTTTCTATATCGTCAACTTCATAAGTTGGTTATATATTTCATCTATAACGTTTTATATTTCTATTTATACACATTTATACACATTTATACAGATGTTATATTTCTATTTATAATACAGTCTCTAACCCGCATAAAGTTACTACAAAAAATTTGTCGTTTTTCTATCATAAATGTATTTCTATATAGGAGTGTGTGTGTACGTGTTTGAACGTCAGTATAGTATATGAATAATGTCACGAGCTATGTACACAGAAAAAGAGAAAGAAAGATGGAAAAAGCAAGAGAGAGTGAGAGAGAAGTTTGCATAGAAAAGTTAAGATTGTGAGATAATGAATAAGTAACGAAACTGACACCGTGTTCGTATTAAATGGCCAAAGAGAGAAAGAGAAAGAGAGAAAGCTAGAAAAAAATAGAAGGATAAAAAAATAAAAGAGGATAAAATGATAGAAAAAGGTATGGAAGTTTTTGGAACAGCTGTTTCGTTTACAGGAACGTCGTGCACACGGATTATTTAACTTTAACCCAGTGGACGTCACTCAAAAGAGATAATGTGAATGTACCAGGAACATTTATAAACTTTTCAAGGAAATCGCTTTTACAATTTATACTATTCCAACCATTCTACCGATTCACGCAATACCTAAGTAAGTATGTAAGTATGTAAGTACTTATTTGCTACTTTTTTTTTTTCAAACGATCGACAAGCCTATTTCGTCCCTAAACTTTTATATATTTTCTCGCTTGGCAAGTATCGATTTTAAACTCCTAACGATTATGATCACGCAATCACGTTTTGTTGATGATTATTTCCTAAATAGAATTTTCTTTATTTTTCCATTGTTTATTAATATATTAAGACTTGATTTATATACGAAACTAATCGATTTTTTTTTCAAAAATATTCTATTAGAGAAACAAATATACGAGGATAGGTTGAAAAGTTTGGAGCTTCGATGTAAAAACAAAATGTATATATATTTCTGTTAAATAAAAGGGAGCTTGACCGAAAAGAAAATAGTTTGGAAAATGTTTGATCTAACAACGTGAATATAATATTTTATAAACATTTTGATAAACTATATGAAAACATAAATTTGTATATTAATTGAAAATGAATATTTGATTACTAAAATTGTCCTAAAAATATTTCCGAACGTATCATAAATTTTGTTACAAGATCGAATATGTGAAAAAAGAAAAAAAACAGAAAACAAAACAAAACAAAAAGATATAAATCCACATGAACGAATATAATATTAAATCTATTCAACGTTCTCTCTGAATTTTGATTAGCAAAACAAAATAAAAAGGAAAAAAAAGTACAGAGAAAGAGAGAGAGAAAAAATATCAATCACTTCGATAAATTTCTCTCGGAACACTTTTCCCACGAAGTCACGCGAAGATTAAAAGATTATTTTCATCGAGTATATCTCAACGAATGGTTTAACAAATATTTTAACGCAGTATGCATGTATAACGACGCGTAGCATCCAAACAAAACAATGTTACAACACACGATTACAATTAACACTCGTGATAACTTAAACAACTTGGCTATAAAAAAAAATAGAAAAAAAAAGAAAAGAAAAGAAAAGAATAGAAAGGGTAAAGATTTCCGGAAGTTGTAAGAAACGGAAGATTGTTGAAAGTTACGTTTGTGCGCTCATGCGTACACGTAGAAAATCGTTGAGGAAGTTGGCTTTTTAGAAATGCTTGAGTTCAGATAAGCCAAAGAGAAAACTATCAGAGCCCTATTTCCCTTCAATCGGAACGAGATAGAAAAAGAATAAGAAAGAAAGAGAGAGAGAGAGGGAGGGAGAGGAACGAAAAGAAACGAAAGGAGGTTCGTGCTAGTCCTCGGTAGCTTTTATTTCACTTAGCGCCTTCCTCTCATGAAGAGAATAATTAGCATGTCAGTAAATCTTTCTGCAAGCTAAGAATGTATTGTATCTATGTGTATGAGTAAGAAAAAGAGAGAGAGAGAGGGTGGGAGGGAGGAAGGGAGGAACAGAATGGAAGGCAAGGAGAACTTAGATGCCTATCCCTTCCGGAATCGATTTACATATGAAAAATGTAGAAAGTGTAATTTGTCAACGGCTGCTTGGAGTCAGACGAGAGTGAAAGTATAAAAAAAAAAGAAAAAAAAGAAAAAAAAGAAACAAAATCTCGAGCGTGAACAATTAAAATCGCGCTTAAGCAGAAAAATAATTCTTTTTATTCAACGCGAATAATATTAATGATGATAATGATGATGATAATAATATTTTGTCAATCAATATGATATTTTTGCATTAAATTATCTCTAACTCTGTATAAATTTATATAAGAAAAATTATTATCTCCATTTTTGACGAGCATATTAATAATTATAAATTATTATGTGTCATTATAATTATGTTACTAAACGAAGTTTGCAAAATTTTGTAAAAAATTAATTTCTTCATTTATATTATATACAAAGAAATATGTACTATTACAATATACACACCATAAAATAAATGTTTTCCCCCATACAAATTATGTCTATCGATGACAAAAAAGAAAAGAAAAAATCGGCACAGTATTTAGATAACAAATTTAACAAATATCGATTATAAGAGTAAAATTAAAAATAAATTTATAAGAGAAAAAAAGAAAAAAAAAGGAAAAGAAAAATTGTAGACGACTAGAAAAGTTTCAATGATGGATTTATTAGTAAAGAACAAACGAGACACGAACGGAAGTATCGAATTCTAGAAAGACAATGGGGGGTTTGCACGAAGGAATCCAAAGATTGGGTCGAAAGTTGTTGGAGTTCCAATGCCGGTCCGATGGCTGCTCGATGGTTGCTCGATGCACACGCGTTTAGCCGCGAGCCGTAAAACACTTTATGGCTCTATTTCCCATCTCCTTTTCTCTTCGCTTTCTTTTCGTATCAACCTTGTCCCTTTCTTCTTCTTCTTCTTCTTCTTCTCCTTCTTGTGAATTTTTTTTTCTTTCCCCACTCCTGTGTTCCACTATTCTCTTCAAAGGTTTGTGCCTGTCCGACTGCTTTTGAACGTGGCCGCAACGTGCTACCACGTCTATCATCTTTTTGGATTCTTTTTTAACCCTTTTTTTCTTTTTTTACAAAACCTATATCTTCCTTTCATTCCTTCTTCTTCTTTCTCTTGGTAGCTCGGCAGTACCGAAAAATACGTGACACGCGAAAATCAATTTAGTTGGGTGGTTGGTTGGTTGCGTCGTATGTGCTCTTTTGCTACCGACTATCACTCTCGCAACCCTCCTCCTACACTCGTAAAAGTCCAACCATTGGGTCCTTTAAGACTCTCTCGAAGAATCGAAAAGATGCCACAAGAAATTGTAGACCTCGAAGTATCTCCTTAAGTATAAAAATAACGCACCAGAGACACGACCAGTATATGCATATGTTATTATTTCCAAATTATTTAATAATCTTTTATAAATCTTATTATCAAACAATTTTTTCTTTATGGTATCCGAATAAAATAACCCGTACCTAACAAGAAAGACTATCTTCAAAATTTAGTAACACCATATTTCCCATTCAGTCATATTTTTGATCAAATAAAAATATATTCAATCTCATTCCTATTTCTTGTCCCCCTCCATTCCAAGTTTTCTAACTAAGAAAACAGAACCTTTTACCAGACACCACAACTATCCAACATGTGACGACGATGGGTGAAAATAAGAATGGGGGCTGGTGGTGTCGTCTGAAAGTACGACAATGATTGGACGACACTGTTACGAAGAATCCAGAGACAAACTGAGACGGATCGCATGTATAAATCTTGCCTGAGCCATGGTCCAATATAAATCGGATGGTGCGTTGGGTGTCGTCGTTGAGATAAGTTGTTTTCTCTCTTTTTTTTTTCTTCTTGTTATTATTCTTCTTTTACTTGAAGACTTCTCGTCGATCTTGAGAAGGACTGGGCAAGTTGGGGTGAACGGGAAAGGAAAAAGAAAATAAAAGAAAAGAAAAGAAGAGAAGGGAAGGGAAGGGAAGGGAAGGGAAAGGTGGGGTGGTCGAGCACCAACATAAATACGACTTAGATCCTCCCCCCCCCCCACCCAACCCCTGATATCTCCGACCAGCTAATTGAGAATTATTCCTCCTTCTGCCGTCGCTACTTTTTTCGATTCTCTTCGGGATTTCTTAACTCCTCCCCTTCCTCCTCTTCTTATCCTTTTCCTCTTTCTATTCCTCTTCTTCTTCTGCTCGTTCTCCATCTTTTTCTCGCCTAATTCCCTACCGACTTACGACAAGGAGAAATCCAATCGCGGTGGGCGACGAGATTATTCCCTCGGATTTATTGATTTCGATCGGATATATCGGAGCGTGAGAAAGCTCGTATACTCGATGAAAACAGATAAAGATAAAGAGAAAGAGAAAGTGACGGTTGATAATTGAGACGAAGAGTAGTCGATTTATATCGAGATTTATATTATCTCGTGGTATCGTTTATTGGAATTTAGTGATTTCAATTCATTTAAGAAAGGAATCGATATTCGTTATTATCATCGTCTACTTTCTTTTCTTCTACTTTTTCCCCTATTCAATTTATTTATTTACATTTATTGTACGTGTACTTAGTAATAAAATATTGTTCGACAGATGAATTAATTTTTCTTTACAATTTACATTTTTACAGGGATTCAGATCAACAGGGATTCAGATCAATTATTAGAAAATTTGTCAATTGTAACATTTTTTACAAAATAAAAATCTCTTCTACCTTATCTTTTCCTTTCCCACCCCCCGTCCAGTCCAAAAAAAATAATTTCTATATTTATATTGAAATAAATAAAATGTCTAAATTCCCATCCCCCTTCCCGAACAAAAAATTAATCGTTAAATTTGAAACTTTGCAGCTTTAAAAAATAGGAAAAAAAAAGAAAAAAGCTTCAGTATTAATACTAATACCGAACAGAAGGCAAATAGATCGAGCTGACGTAAATCTGAAGAAAGCAATGCGCTCGTTTGGAAGGCGAATGGTCACTTAACGCAACGGGGGGTTCTGCTTCTTTGGTAAAAAGTCTCGACATCTACAGGGCTAGGAAAAGGGGCGGTTGGTGTTTTGTTTGTTCGGTAAACTGTCACAACAACTCCTAAGAGACATAGACACACACACACACGCACGCACACACACGTACCCCTGTTCAACCTCTCTCTCTGTCTCTTTTTCTCATTCACTTTTTCTTTCTATCTTTTTTCATTTTACTCTTCACAGAAGCCGGAAACTCAAGTGGTTTCCACGACTCGTGTCACTGTTCCTTAACGTAACTAATGTGCGTCCCCCCACCAACACACCCCCACTTCACTCCTCTCGTTCCCCAACTTTGAAAAAAGCTACCGCAGAGAAGATATCTGCGTTGAGGAATTAGTCTCGGTTCGAAGAAACTTTTGGTAGTGGTGTAGATGATACGGTGAGACCACTTTTCGTTTCTTTGACGATAAATATGCGAGTAAATGAGGGCGGATGCGAAGAAATTGAAGGAAAAATTTTTGACAGATTTAAACGTGTCGTGGTCGTCGTTCTCAGAAGGAAGACCACAAACGAGGAAGATTTTTTGTGAGGAGGTTCATTCTTCGTTTCTTTTCTCCCATCCCCTCCACCCCTCCCCCTCCCGAATTTCTACCTTCATTATTAAAAAATTTTAAGTTTTTCCTTCGATCGTTTTGCATCGTTTATAAATAATCATCAAAAATATTGTTCTCAAATTTATTTCGAAATTTAAATACATATTTTTATGTTATTTTTTGTAATGAGACGCGTATATATACACGTTACACATATTATATTAAAAATATAGGAAGCAGTATCACTGTGCAAACTTTGAAAACAACGTCTGCCTAAAAAACATCCTATCTTACTTATTACAAACGGTTAAATCTGATAATTCCTATTCGTTTTTAACTATATCTCGGTAACTGACTCTCTACGATCGTGCCTTACCTTTGAGTATTAAATTTAATTGCCGTAACGGTTAGTTGATTTCCTTCTATTTTAAAATATGACGTCAACCACGAGTTTAAGGATACTCAATAAAATAAAATAAGATATAAAAAAGAAAATAAGAGGAAAATAATTTTTTAAATAAAATTAAGCAAAAAGAAAAAAAAATGCGATCGTAAAAGGAACGTATTAAGTGTGTATGTTAACGCCTATTAAAAACCGATAGCCAATACAGACTTATGAGTTTCTTAATTAGTACGCTTATATCGATTTTATCTTTCTATCTGTCTCTCTCTCTCTCTCTTTTTTAAATAAAAAAAGAAAATATCCTTGAATTTAATTCTTTCTTTCCATTCAAAAGCTCTTATTCTATTTTTTACTTTAATTTTACGATTATCGATGTTTCCCTACCCCCTCCCCCTTCTTCTCCTCTGACCTCCCTATTTTTCTTTTTCTCTCGTTTGTTTTGAATAATTTAAATTTAATTATTAAAATGAGAAGTGGAAGTAGATACTGAAAAAAGGGACACAAAAGGGATTAAAGGATCTTTACGAGCTCACATCTAATCGATGATTTATATTACCAGCAACTTTAATTAACGAGAGAGAGAGAGAGAGAGAATTTTTGTGATGAGTTCGTCGTCTCGTTATTTTTAGAAAATAAAAAAGAAACGTTAGATAAAAGGTTAATGTCTTAAGTACTTAAAAGAGTCCTTGATTGCGTAATAAAATTAGAAATATAATTGATACACTGTAAGATATTCGTAAGTATTTGTAAGATTAGAATAAAAAAAAAAAAAAAAAAAAAAAGAAGCAAAGAGAAAATGTTGGAAGTATTTTTACTATCTATTTATCATTATTTTTCATTCTCTCGAAAAATGTTTACGCTTTGCTCGGCCTTACTTGCCTGCAACCGCATAAACGCGACGAAATAAACAACCTATTCGCGGTTATTTTGTATTTTTCTCTCTTCCTCATCGTCTGCTCTCTCTCTTTTTTTTTTATATAAAATGATGTAAAAATTTTTACAACGATTCGATAATCTCTTTGAAAAACGACGAAGATGTAACGAACGATCGACGGACGGACGGATGGATGGATGGATGGATGGATGGATTGAAAACGAAGCAACCAAGCAAACGATGAAACCACGATCGATAAAAACAGTTCACTCTTCGTATAAACGGCAATCGTCGTACGTCTCGTTTGCAAGTTAAACCATGCGCATCGCATTATCGGTTTTAACGATATTTTACCTACGTTTATCTAACATCTTTACATCATTTCAAACAAATTTGTATAGTTGTTTTTACTATTAAAACTCATTCATATAACCAAAATTATCTTTCCTAATTTTTTGTATTACGCCATTTTGATATTTTCCTCTAAAGTATATTATATTCGAATTGATTATTTTATTATTATTGTTGTTATTAAGTTAAGATTAATTATTTTGAATATAAATTGAGATATAATAAAATATATTATTTTGTTGAGAAATCAATTTGAGATATTTGATTGGTATTCTTTCGATTATTATTATATCAATTAAGAATCTACATTTTATTACAGAGTTAAGATTAAATTCTTATTTATAATGAAACAGAATTAACAGAATTATTTATAATATTTTATTCTGTCCATTAAATTTATTTAATATTACAATTATTGCGACTATTTAGAAAATGCCAATATAAATTTTCGTACTTTTTCAAATATTATAATACTTATTGAATTGTAAATTTTATTGTATCAAAGTTGAGATAAATTTTGTTTGAAAATAAAATACAATAAAAATTGTTTGCAATAAAATTCCTGTTTGACGTTAAACAATGGCGTAATACGTTTCACCGTTAAACATTCCCCATCGGTTCGTTGAATAAAAATTTGTATTTAAAATATTCGTGCGAATTATTTAATGCAACCTTTGCTGTAAATAAAATACAATTCCCTAATAAAATACACGCGCACATACACGCAGACAATTTTTCACGGTAGCTAATCGTTGTTCTATCATAAAAGACTCGTTATTTAACGAACTATACGAAGAATGTTTGCGATGTCGACGAGGTAATAGCCATTAGTCGGTAAACTCTAGATAGATGAAAGAAAACCTTTGGTATTTTTAATTAAAGACAAGATGGTTAGATAATTTTGTCGAACAACTCGAAAGTATTTCCTTTCTCCTTGTTTTTCTTTATTCTCATCGCGATAAAATATTTATAAGCGAACCTGAACCTAACGAGAAAACAATTAACTTTGACTTATGACTAATTGTACATTTTCCATACAAATGAAAAAAAAAGAAAAAGAACTCTAAAAGTAAAATTTTGATATTTACAAAATTCCCATAAATCAAACTTCATGTTTAATCATCCGAGGAAAATGATTACGAAAGAACCAAAGAATAATAAAAATATTACATCTTGCTTGAACGAGCAACAAACGATTTTCAACGTAAATAAATTTGCGTGAAAGAAATAAAATAATACATTCCCGAAAATATTTCATCTTAATTCAAACGAACGATAAATAAACATATTTTCAAACGTAACCAAAAAAATATTCAAAGATAATTTCTTTGAAAAAAGAACAATATCACATCCAATAATTCCATCTCGAACAGATCACGATTATGCGATACGAAAGATATCTACAAATTAATCAAAATTTAATATTACATTGGAATAAAAAAAAAAAAATAAAACACAAAGTACAGAAGTATTGTCAAACAAACAATTTCTTTACGAAAGAAAGAAATTTTCCAAAAATTTCGATTAAACGAAATACGATCGTAAAACGAATGTAAATGAATCGAACGTAAAACCACCCCCCTCCTCCTTCAAAAATAATTTCTTCCTGTAGAAAATATATTTAATAAAAAAAAGAAAAAAAGAAAATAAATAAAAATTCATGGAATAGATGATTCACGTAAGAGAAAACGAATCCCCGATTTGAAAAGGACGTTGAAAGAGACCTTTAACGTCTTCACTCGAATAGTATAGGTATAGCCTACATAAAGAGAAAGAGAGAAAGATATAGCCTTTAGGATCATATAGAAAGTAAGGAGAGGGGGGAAAGCAGAAGGAAAAAAAGGGAGGGTAAATCGACGAGACTCTCAAACGATCGGGACTCCAACGTAAATCGATCTCTGACTTGATTTTTCCCTCTCTCTCTCTCTCTCTCTTTCTATATAGTAAGGTTAAGTCTGATGAACGAAGAACGAGAGGGGAAAAAAGAAACACGTAGAGAGAGAGAGAGAGGGTTGAGGGTTGGCAAGGGGGAGGAAAAAAAGAAGAGGAAAGAGATAAGAATACCGCGTAAGTATAGAGAGCGTAATAATCAGAAGTAAATTGCGAATACGTGAGGCTACCGTGTTGGTGGAAGGGCCTGAGGCCCCCTTTCGTGGATATACCTGTGTGTCCGTCTGTCCGTCCGTCCGTCCGTTCGTTCGTCTGTCTGCCTGTCTGTCTGTCCGTCTGTCTTTCTTTTACTACGTAAGAAAAGAACAGAGAAAGATAGAACGAAATAAAGAGAGTAAGAGAGAGAGAGAGAGATTTATACTTACATACATAAAGAAAAAGATAAGCGTGTGTAGGAAGGAGAATGCCTAACTTACCGGTAATCTAATTTGAATCCCGAGGCCTCGGCTGGGTAATGGAACACGTATCGAATAATATTACGAGCGATTCGATTCGATATCATTTGTAATTCAGACTCTGAGAGACCGCAACCTAAGGAAAGGGGTTAGGGAAAGAAAGAGAGAGAGAGAAAAGGGGGCGAAGGGGAGGAAAAAGGTTAAAATAAAGAAAGAGATAGATAGATGGGATAGATAGAAAGGGACATGATTCGTGTGATCACACGCGCCGTGTGAACGGCTCGTATTAACGCGTATTTTCGTCCCGTTGAAATCAAATATGGAATAGTCGAAAAGGGCCTCGCAAAAAATATTTCTATTCCGAGGGAAGATTCGAGATTTCCTATCGGCGCATTAAATCGTTCCCTTCATTTTAATCTCGGTTCTTTGTTTTATTGTTTTGTAATATTTGTTATTCGATATTATTTGGTTGTTTAATGTTAAATTTGATAAACGTTAATTGAATAGGATGAATCTAATGAAATAAAATTACGATCTAATTGATACACTGTCGTCCGGAAATTTAAGTACGTGTAATTTGCATTACACCATGGAACTTTCTAAAATGATTATTGTAACAATTTGGAAACTAGAAAATTGCTAAAATTAATTAAACGTGTTAAATAAATATATGGAAAAAGATGTGATTAATTTGACGAGTAAAACTTTTTGCCACGATTAAGAAATGCTTAACCAAATTTTTCTAGAGTATATTTCAACAAATTTCTATTTAAAAAAAAAAGAAAAAGGAAATATAAAGTATTTGGGAAACATAATTTGCAATAATTTAAAATTATTTTTATAAACGGCGAGTATATACGTGTAACCAAACTTTCTGTTGGTTGTGTGCTATAAGTGTGGGAATGAATTTATGCGAATGTATTGGTAAGATCAGGATTACTGAAAAATCACCGAGTTTCACTGGTAAATGAGTTAGGTAGGAAGTCTCGTGTGTGTCTCGAAGAGAAGGCAGGTGTTTCACTCTGGGCGGTTCACATACGCGCGAAGCTTATGCATTCGAGAAGTCGTTTTATGTGTTACCACCACCGGAGATTCATCGTATAAGAATTCATCGTGATAGTGATTTATTACTTTTATACGCAAATGCGAAATGATTTGGTTAATGTTCTTAATGTCTTCGAGTTTCACCGTTACATACGTTTTTGTTCTTTAGCGTAGTAATGGTGCAAATTTTTTATATATATAGGTTTCTATATTTTCATCATAGAATCGTCTAAACTATACTTATCCCTCACGAAAATATCTTATCGACGTTTAGATTTAAATATATTGACAGATACATACGTTTATACCCACGTAATAATACTCAATAATTCACATAAATTAATGCACGAATATTTAAACAAAAATTTGATGAATTATAACATTGATTTACAAGAATTATAAATTAACATATCTAAAAAGTTACTTTTCCTTTCTCTTATTATAAAAATAAAGTACTATTTACAGTTATGTAATAATACTCAATAATTCTCACACTATAACCCATAGATACGTAAGAAAAGAAAAAAACAATTGTATAAAACACGAAATTGAAAAAGAAAAATCCTAAATCTGGAATACTTCAAAAACTTCATTATCTTATTACTTCTATTTCTCTTACAATAAGAACAAAAAATTATTAATATTAATTATGCAATAATATCAAATATTTACCATAGATTAATATACGAAAAAAAAATTCTATAAACAAGGAAATGAATATACCCAATAATAATAAATTTGGCTAAATCGAAAAGTTTCTTTTTTCCTTAATATTTAATTCTTCTCATTCTTTTCATTTTTCTTACCATAAGAATAAGGTACAATTAAAGACACACAGGCATGGCGATATTTCGTGCATAAATATCAGGGCTATTAAGTTGTATCGACCGTGACAGGTAAGCCCGCTAATAACAATGTACGTTCGCTCATAAAACATCGCGAAGGCCTTATTTCAAGTACAACGTTCTTTCCGACACACACACACACACACATACAGAATGAGAAAGATAGAAAGAAAGAAAGAAATAAAGACAGAACAGAAAAAGAAAGAACGAGAGTGTAAAACATACGTTTGTGTGTGTGTTGTATGAGTTCTACAGCCACCGTCGTGGTTCTCTTAGTACTGTTTATTCCGGACGATACTATTGAATTCAATCATTTTTATACACTTTCCCGGCCTCTCACGTGCGGTCGAGCAGCTTTACCTGCGGGTTCAAAGCGTCGACGTTGATGATCCTTTAAGAACATTGAAGCAGGTACGAGCATCAATTAGAGCTGTTGCATAACGTGAGAATATATCCTCTCATCTTTCTCTTTCTATTTTCTTTCTATTCTTTCTTCTCTTTGTTATTTATTCTTTTTTTCTTTATTTTTATTTTTATTATCTCCTCTCTCTCTATCTTTATCTCCTTCTTTCCATTCTTTATATCGTTAACATTAATTATTATCAAATTATTATACAAACGAATATCTTTTTCACATCAATGATTAACAACAATGATTAAAGTAATCTTATCGTTCATATATGTTTCTATTTATTATTTTCTATTAATAAATCTTCTCTTTGTATTATATATTTTTGTATTTTAATTAAATTTATTTAGTATATATTTCGTTTCATCTCAATGGTTAATGTGTGTTAATATTTTTCAAGCATAAATTGTAATTAGAAAATTTTTATAATAGTTCAAATTTCATATAGGATAAATAGTAATATTTTATTTTTTATATATTTTAATCATATAAATAACTATATATATATATTACGCCATATAAATGACAATCTAATAAATACTATAAAAAATTTCTCATTATTAATATCCTCTTAGAAAAAAATTCTAACAAAATACATAATCTTATTTCCCCCTCTTTCGATAACATTCGTTTATTCGCCATTTTGTTTCTCCTACCTTCTCCAACCCTCCCCCTTTCCCCCGACCAACACAATTTCCCTTCTTCTTCTCCTCCAAATTCACAAAAAACGCGAGGATCAAAGAAAACTGATGGTGGTGGTGGTGGTGGTGGTAGAACGTTCATTTGGTAACTTAAAAGGGTACGAAAATTATCCTTTGTCAACATTTTTTCGCGTATTACTTATATTGTATTTTTGAAAAAGTTAGCGTCAGCGCAGCGTTTTCTTCTGTATCACGCTATATGCAAATGAAACATATGCTCTTTCGCGCCGGATCCACGTAATAAATTACTCTCTTGTATAGGTAGGCCTAAAATTATACGCGTACTGGACCGGCACGCACGCGTGCGCGCGCGCGCGCGCGCGAACTACTGATTACGCTTCGATGTGTGTTCGTGTGCCGATGCGATTCATTCTCTTCCTCTCTCTCTCTCTCTCTCTCTCTTCCTATCATTCTTTTTTTATTTCTGTGTCTCCACCCTTATGTTATATTACACGTTTCTCTTTTTTCACTCCCTTTTTTCATTTTGTCCGAGACATAATACTCGGCCTTTTTTAGGGTTACTCTTGAAAATAGTATTTTCGTCAAAGAAGAAGAAAAAGAAGAAGGAGAGGAGGACAAAGTTTTTGAAAGAAAGATTTCGCCACTTCTCGTCATAAATAAAAAAGAATCGAATAAAAATACACAAAAAATGCACAAAATTTATGGCATCGTGGAAACGAACTAATTTTACGTTTTTCTTCCATGTCAAACACTCTCTCTCTCTGCTATTCTTTTCTTTTTCTTTTCTTTAATAAAATAATATATCGATGAAAGCATGAGTATGTGTGTGAGAGATGACATATCTTTGAAACGCGAAGAAGGACCATTACGATTGGGTGGAAAATATTTATAATTCTATTCCTGCTATCTTTTTTGAAAGATGCAACGAAATGCTACAAAGAAATTTCTTAACTACTAATCGTTCGATTTTCTATCTCTATCTTTCTCTATCTTTCTTAGGAAAACGTATTACGTAATTCGATACTGATGAAAAGATCCGAATAGATCACGACTGTTTCACGACTTTCACCGAAGACGTAAATTAATTTTACGTTTCAAATTACAAGCTTACTGTAATACGATGATTGTATTTAAAGGTATACAAACAAAAGACCTAAATTAAATAGATTGAAAGTGTAGTTGCATAAATATTCGTCTTAAATACATATTTGTTAACACACAAAATATTTATAATACGAATTTAAATTATTTATTAAATAATTCATTCAAATTCTTTTCTTATATTTGTGCTAAACGATAAACAGAATATTATTATACGACACACTTAATATTGTCGCAATTAATTTAAACACACACACACACATGATTTATATTTAATTATGAAACATTAATGTTACTGCACTTCATTAGAACTTTTTTATTAACTTTTTTATTTTTAGATTTACTGACAATCATTTCTAACGTGTTTCGTGAAAAGAATTCTTTTCTTTTTTTTGTTTTAAGTTTTTCATAAATCATCATAAATTTTCCTTCAATCTCCTTACTGTCCATTCATTTTTTTTCTTTCAAATGAAAAAAAAGAAAAAAAAAGAAAAAATAGGAGATATAAAAAGAAGATAGTCATTGTTAAATAATTTGGAGAAACTTTGTGTAAATATCGATAAAATACCTACAAGAATATGGTCCTAAAATCGGCAGAATCCTTTGAACTTTTCGGGGCCTCGAAATCAACCTGTATTTTCATTTTCTCTCTTTCCTCGCCCCTACCCGAACAAATAATACACAGGCAGCACACATACACACATACACACACACACACATAAGCACAAATCTCTTCTTTTTCCGTCCGTTTTTTGCTCCTCAACAAGTTGCTAGGATTTTGGCTCATTCACAAAAAACACATTAAATTCTAGTGAACATTTTATTGTTAAAGAAACTTCTTTTTTTCTTTTTTTCTTTTTTAAGAAAACTGCAATGAATCTTGTCGATAAATGATGACCAATTTTAGTTTGTCAAATTATGATTTTTACTCTTAGGAAAGATTGAATTTTATGAGACCTCACAAAAGACTGGTGTCGGCAAGTGTCAAGGATACAAACCTAACTTAAACTCACAAGGAAAAAAAGATCATAAGGATTACCTTTACCAAGCCTAACCTCTTAATTTTATTTTTTTATTACTTCGGGTAAATTCATTATAGAAACTTTAAAAAAAAAAAAAAAGAAAACCTTTTTTCGGTACAATAAACGAACAGAAATGTAAGAAGTAACCAGATATTTACAGAAGAAGACGATTTTATTAATCTCAGCAGAACACAATCCTTAGATTTCACCGCTTTTCTCAAAGATCAGACAAAGTTCGCTTCTTCAAAAGAAAAATCTTCCACAAACGTTTGCCGAAATATTCAAAATTCTGTCTTAAACCGTTGCACGGTTGTATGATATGTTGAAAATTAAATTGAACACCAACAAATTCTCGAAATTAATATTGATACGTATAACTAGCTCGTAGGAAGCTCAGACAAAGTTCGCTTCTTCAAAAAAAAAATCTTTCACAAACGTTTGCCGAAATATTCAAAATTCTGTCTTAAACCGTTGCACGGTTGTATGATATGTTGAAAATTAAATTGAACACCAACAAATTCTTGAAATTAATATTGGTACGTATAACTAGCTCGTAGGAAGTGTCACTTTAAATTGATATTGAGATCAATATTGTAGCTAATGGAGTATAGAAACTATCATTAAACATCGATAGATTTATACTAAGCGATATCGATATATACTGTTCGACCATTAATACTAGCATGTAAACGTAATCGTGTATTTGTCCCTGGTGTGCAATCGATCGTCATGACAATCCTCCTAGCTTGCCAACTATGAGATTAATACTTCCATGATGTTTGGTTTATATGTGCATGTATGTGTGCATATATGTGAGAACCTAATTGTATCTGCAATATTGTATACACACATATACACGTGTAAATTGTAACAATGGTTCATTGGGATAAAATTGTCCAAATTCTGGGAACGAAAATCCCAAAGAGAAAATGTGTCACCGTAATAAAACTAATAAATAGAATCAATACGAATAAGAAGAAGAAAAATATCTACGTTACTTTATTGAAACCGGTCAGATATCCTACACTACAAACACATTTATTAAATTGCTCAGCTAATATTACTACTCAGCTTTGAAACGTGCTTCTGTAATACGTTAGAAATCTTTTACAAAAAAAAAAAAAAAGGAAATATGTATTCGAATATAACCAATGAAAATGATCTTCGACTGAATATTTTTTATCATTATTCATATCTGCGATCTGATAATTATGTTTAATAATATTATTCAACACATTTCTTCTTTTAAAAAATAATTTTCTATATTTTATATATATATTTTTTATTTGATTTTTATTAAGCGTAATAATTATAGAAATATGAATAAACTAATACATGTTTCTGTAAGATTGCGTTAAAAGAGATCGACAAGCATCTTATCGATTATTCCATCTAACAAAAATAAGTAAAAAGAACGAAATTTTTAATATCTCACCTACTTGTTTCAGAAACAAGTTATATAAAGATAAACATTTGTATGCATTTACGAATAAATACTTTTATACATATGTGTGTGTGTGTGTGTGTGTGTCACGTATACATGAATATAAAAATAAACGAATACGAATATAGTTATTCGAGTTGTCAACGATTTTTACGGGAGTGATATACAACAGTAGCATAAGAGAGCGTGTAACTCATAAACCTAAATTCGTCGGTAAGCATCGACTTTCGAACATAATCGCTTCGATTCAAACTACCGATCGATACTCTTATTTCTTTCTTTCTTTCTTTCTTTCTTTCTTCCTTCCTTTTTTTTCTTTCGTTTTTCCTTTTATTTTCTTCTCGTATTTTTTTTTCTTTTATTTTTCAAACGACCGTAACACTCAACGACAAGATTAAATACACGTTTTCACCTTGTTTCGATTCCTACGACACGATCTCGCAATCTGAACTCGTGATATGCGTGTTAAGCTCGTGCGAAACTATCTCGCAGACAGTTTTGACTAGTACTTTATTACTTTTAAACCCGTTCCTCCTTTCTTTTATTTTTTCTTATCGAAGCGCATAAATTCAATAATTTAAAAAGAACAAAAAAAAAATGACACATTCCTAATCGTATTTGAATATTCATAAAGAGAGAACAATCGTAATTAAAATTTCGATACGAACGGAGACAATTGAATGATATCAAATATTCTTTCTACTCTGATATCTTTTTTTTTATTATTTTTTTATCTTATTCTTTTCAAAAAAAAAAAAAAAAAAAAAATTCTCGGACTCGATTCTAATAATTCGTCAAATTTCTATGGTTTCCTCCTCTTTCTGTTTTTTTATTTTTTTTTTCTTTCTTTCTTTCTTTTTTCCTTTTCACTAGGTTCGTGTAAACGGTCGTCGACAGATGTTAGCTGAGCTCGGTAAATGAAGAAGAGAGGAGATACCTCTCATCGAGATCGATTAAAGCGTAATTAGGTCGCTAGTAGGATCGTCACGGTCCAAAAGGCGGGAAAATCCTTTATTTCTGATACGCCGGAAAGCGATCGTAAAATTTCTAACCTTTAATTTGACCAACTCGATCACTCGATCACTATGAAATGAAATATCATCCAATTACGAATCTTCAATTCCGTGTTTTTTCGAACGAGGACTGACTACGACTCAACGTCCATCCCCACCATAATAATCAGAAAATAGAAGAAAAAGAAAATCCTCATAAAAAAAAAGACCAACCAAAAAACAAAACAAATCTCGAAGAAGTGAATAGAAGAGAAAAATTTAAACGCGATCGCAATAAAAATTAAATCTTACAATCATAAACATATGTATGACATATTCCAGTTCGACTTATTATTTTTAGTTTTACTTTATTGAGAAAAAAAAACAAAAGAAAAAAGAAAAAAAAATACAAAACTGCTCTATAAAAGGACCTTTTTTTTCCTTTTTCTACAAATTTTCACGAATTTTTCCTATTAGTCACCTTTTACGACAAGCAGGGATAACTGTGGGAATATTCTTACTCCGGTCCCACAAAGAGTTCCTGTTATTATTATTATTATTATTATTACTAAAAGTAAATCTCATCTGTAAATGATATATTTTTTCCTGAAACGAAAAGAGAAAACAAATTTCCGTAATCTGTTATTTCTATTTGCAGAAAAATCGAACTAACTAATATCACCATTATTATATTATCATTACTATTATTATTATTATTATTATTATAATGAATGGTTGTGCGATGTTAATTTTTTATTCCGTCAGAAACATATGAGATTGATGAGAAATGGTATCACAAATAATTGATCCAAATGAAATGAAATGAAAAAAAAAAAAAAAAAAGAAAAGTTCAATGTGAAATGTAAGTGAAGAAAGCGTCAATAATCGTTGCACCGCCGATTAAACAATAAAATGCAAAATCTTCCTGCGAGACGTTTTGTTGAAAACGTTTGAGAAAAAGGGGACCGCACGCACGCACGCGCACTGACACCTACGGCGAGGAGAACATCAATCAAAATTAAGGCCCGTATTCATAGATCGATGCTCGAGATCTTGCTACACACGAACGAACGAACGAACGAACGAAAGCCAGACTTCCTCTTTACAACGTGTTCTTTCTAACTCACTAAGAGATATTTCTTCTAACATAAGTATTATACTAACTTACTTAGTTACTAATACACTTGTACACGGTTAACTCTCGTTTATTCATAAGAAGTTCTATTTTCTTCATTTACCGTGCCCTTTAATTAATCTAACGAACGATAATCACAAAGTGTTGAACAAATTATTGAAGCGTAAATTTGTTTAAATTTATATATATATATAAAAGAAAAATATAATCTAAGATTAGAACAGTTAAACATATCGCGTCTTAATATATTTGTAATGTAATATAATACTTCCTTACTTATTGTGTCTTATATTTTTTATTTTTTTATTTTTTACGAGCATAAAACTGACGTAACGTTTAACATTGTTCACGTATATTACATCACGAATACGTGACGAATAAATTATGGTAAGTAATGATGGACGAGAAGATCTCTAAGCGTTTTTTTTTCATAATCGAAACTATGTAAACGATACGTACGTGTGACATTTATTTCCACGCCTATTAGAATAAAATGTATCGATAAAATAAAAAAATATCTTCTCTCTCTCCCTCTCTCTCTCTCTCTCTCTCGTTCTTTCTTACGAGAACGATTAAGTATCGTACGAGAAGAAACGTATAATAAATATAATAACATATTTAGCTACCTCTCTATCTATCTGCGAGTTCGACTATTTCTCCTACTCTAACAAGAAAGAGAGAGAGAGAGAGAAGGAGATAAGTTACATAAAGCAAAAGATATACGCACGTCGTTTCCCTTAGCTCGGTTAATTAAGTGCTCCCGATGCAATTACGAGTTAACATCCTTCCGAGAAAAACTGCCGTGAGCAGAAACGTTGCCGAAGCGTGGACTAAACTCAATTAGAATAGTATTCTCTTTCCAAAAGTTAAAACAAAAAAAGAATGTAAAAGAAAGAAAGACGCAATGAATGAATGAATGAATGAATGAATGAACGAACGAACCAAGAAACAGTAGAATACAAAAAAATTGGCGCGGGTGAGATACGAGAGTAAAAATAACCTAATGGAATATATTAGATGAAACACATAAAGAAAATTAAATGAAAATATAAAACTAAAAAAATAAAATTCTCTTACCTTGACTATGTTCACCAGCGTCGAAAGTTTTGCTCGTCATTTGGAAGAGAGCGTCCAAAGGACTACCCTGGCCAGTACTTCTCTTTCCATTCTGCCCAGTTTGCGAGTTTCCGTGTTGCTGGGAACTCTTTTTCTTGAATTGCTGTTGCTGTTGTTGTTGCTGTTGTTGTAAAGCCGCAGCATGTAGTCCGGGATGAACGGCGTGGTGTCGTGCCGCGTGGTGATGGTGATGATGGTGATGGTGGTGGTGATGAGCGAGAGGATCGGGACTACCTGAATCGGAAACGGAACTTCTGCCGGATGAGGACGAACTACTGAGAGGTGGTTCGCTTATTGTACTCGACATAGACGCCAATGACATGCCCATCAGAGACAAATCTCTGCTACTGGAATTTGTCGAATGATTGTGATGGTGTAAATGATGATGATGTAGATGATGTTGAAGATGCTGTTGTTGTTGCTGTTGTTGTTGTTGTTGTTGTTGTTGCTGCTGTTGATGATGATGATGAAGATGTTGACGATGACCGATCGTAGAATCGACCGTGTCCCAGGGTCTAACGATCTTCGCTTTAGGTCTGTGAGATAAAATATCGAGAATACTGAAAGATTTAACACCGCGTTCGTTGCTGTCCCGATCTCTATCCTCTTCCTCGTCCGAGTGTTGCATTTGAACCATTTGCAGTCGTTTTAGTGGTTTAAAGTAATCGTCCGTAGCACCGGCTGTAGCCGAAGTACCGTTGCTACTAGTTCTACTCTCCAATTCCTCTTCGTCCTCTTCTAAATCCTCATCCTCTCTCAATGTCGTTACGGAATCACCACCACTACTCTCGTGAGTCCTTATCGAACTCCTTCCGTTAGACGTTCTATAATCGCTATTCCTCGACGAATAATTGTCTTCACTGTCCATAGTCGAATCCGTTCGACTGTATCCTACTCTCCTAGGACTCAATCGTTCGACGTAATCCTCCCTGGAGGATATCAATCTATCCTCGCTTTCCGTCGAAGATGCGACTACGACCAACGGTAATGGGCTTGGACAACCGACCGAAATTACGTCCTCGTCGTCCTGAACTTCACTCCCACGACACGGTGAACCTCTGCAAGGTGTCCGTCGGTGGCCGGGCGAGCCAACCAAACAGGCGGCCGTCGTCCCGCTGGAAGACACGGTCGTTGACGGGGACATCGTATACGATTCCGTCATCTCCGTCGTGCACATGATTTTTCACGATCCTTACTTTAATATGTCTCTTTAATGTTTTTCCTTTTTCTCTTTTCGAAGCTTCTTCTTTTCAACGCAAGCGATACTCGTGCTTTATCTTTTCAAATTTCATTGACACAATACAACACAATTCGTTGAAAACACACAGCACACCTAACAGTCCCGTTCACGTTAAATCCCCAACTCATGAATTCGCGATCGTTCCCGATCCTTCGAGGAACGGTGCGCGATTTTAGTTCAAATTCTAAGTCTCATATCGCGCGCACTATTCGTGTCATCCAAACACTATTAGTTTATCTTCATATTTTGCCATTTAAAAATACTTTCACTGATCACTTCTCATCGCTTCTCTTATCGTTATCATGAAAAACAGAAAGATCAATTTTTGTCTTACCTCATAGATCTATCTTATCTTCAAACGTTCACAGTTAATTCGTCTTTGAATCTCAATATCACACCGAACTATCCTCACGATCATGAAAAGACGAAAAACAATAATCGTAGAATATTATAAAACGTATCTTTAACGTAGTACAATTTCTTCGTCGAAGATACTTCGACGAGAAAGGTGTTAACAGCCGGCTCCTCCATGAATAGAAACACGTGTCCAGGTATACAATGTCTTCTTGAGAATCCCAACGATATACAACGATATACACTATGTAATAAGTATATAAACGATTAACGATGAATTACACTTGTTTGAAATCTAATGAATATCGACGAACGACGATACGCGCGTTACGATAAAAACAAATGAATGTAAGATAAATGAGAAATAATGTTGTGTCGTATATTTCTCGTTTGAAAGTGCAGAAAGCAGAAACGGAGCCGGGTGTGTGTACTAGCGTGGGGCCGAGGCTCCTCTCAGGCCAGGCCAAAGCAGTGACTTGAAATGGTAAGGGGTCCGGGGATCCAGGGCCGGTGTAGTTCGGTGTTATAGGGGCTGGCTTTTCTCCCCAACACGCCGCCTCAGCGGGTTTAACAATTCTCATAGGTGGGGAGAACACGAAAGGAGCGGTAACTTTGGGTGCTACACGCAACACTTCTACTTCAGTGGGATGTACCTTCCTCCTGGCATGAACGTTCATGGGCGGCACCAACCTTGTCCTGCCCACCTTTTCAACCCCTTCTTTCCTTCCTAACTTACTTCGTCAGCCTTAGCAAGCTCACGGCGACATTAACCCAACCGCTCGACCGTTCCAAACCTTTCTCGCTCTATCCTTGTCTCTCTCTCAATCTCTCTCTCTTTCTTTTGCCATTTCTTTCTCTTTTCTTTTCATTCGCTCACTCGTTCGTTCGTTCGTTCGTTCGTATATTCGTTCCTTCTTCTTCTTCTATATCACGCGACACGCTAAAATGACGACGCTCCTGCCTTGGTGGAATTTTTACGAGACGTACTTAACATCCTCCTTGCAGTTGTTCTGACGAAAGAGGACCAACCAACCCTACTCTTTCATTTATTCTATTTTATCGTTAAATCTACCGATTATATTATTTTCCCTTTTTTTTGTTTTGATACATTTTCCGCGATCAAAACTTTGATTAAATATCATTTGTACATTTTCAACATTTAATCAAAGCTTATCCCTAAAATTGAAACTTTAAAAAGAAAAAATAATACTCTCTCAAATTAATTTAACGATTGTAATAACAATTTCTTTATCGTAAATTCCATCGGTTATATTATTTTTCCAATATTTTCTAAGATCAAAATTTTGATTAAATATAAATAGAATAATCTCAAATTTCCAACATTTAAACAAAGCTTATTCCTATAATTGGAGCTATAAAAGGAAGAAATAATACTCTTCATCAATTATATTATTTTCTCTATAACATTTTCAACGATAACAAATTATGTTAACGAGAAATATAAATATCTTATTTTCAAGATTGTCGCAAAAGAAATATCCTTAAAATAAAAAAAAAATAGCACAAGAAATAAAATTACCAACAACAAGAAAACATTCCCATGTAAAATAATCTTACAATCAAAAAACAAAAAACAAAAAAACAAGAAAACCAAGATTAATCTTCATCTAATAACTTAACTTTAATGAAATTCTATTTTTCAGTTAAAATTCTTTCTATATGAATATAAAATATATTTGCCACCATCTTAAATGTTATCGTCATTCAAGTGTTAAATCACTCGGTCTTCTTAGGATTCGTATCCCGTGTTCGATTGCCCGCGACCCATCAATTGCATCGGTCGTTTACGTTCCTACCAACCGATTGGTTCTTTGTAACACGGAAAGGAGCCACTGATCACGATCGAGTACTTCCGAGAAAGCCAATGTCGACGAATCGTGGTCAATAACAACATGGTGGAAGAACAAGAACAAGATCTAGAAGACCAAGATGACCAAGAAGAAGAAGAAGAAGATAAGACCAAAAGAGGAAAGGAAAAATGATCATCACACGAAAGGATCACTCGTCCGTGGCAACAACGTTACGAAGATATCTCAAGATTGTTATATTATACAGACTATTACCTACGATCCTTAGGGGCCTTATCCTACATACATTCACATTCTTCTATCATTTACACATACATACATACACATACCTATACATGTAAGCATTATCCTCAGCTAGAATCGATTTAACCGTGTAATTGTAGCAATCTCGTCGACAACGAGCGATGTTCAGGTCACTCGAAAATATTTTCTATCTCTAATCTTTCTTTTTTGTTCTATTTAACCTATCCTTTAAGTTGCTGTCTTCTTTTCTATCCAAGACACTAATCTCTTTCTCTCTCTCTTTCAAGCTCAAATGTCTTCCTCCTTCTTTGAGTTTCCGTGTATTTCGCAGGATATCCCATAGAAGTCAGAATTTTCTGCCCCTATGCGGTTGGGATACGTGACGTGAAGAAGAAGAAGAAGAAGAAACGAAAACCCTCGAGCAACTGTTATCTTATTTTTCTCTTCTTCTTCCAACCGACACGAAATGTTCTGAAGATTTAAGGGGCTGAAATAGTTTCTTTCGAATTTTTCCTTCCAAATTTCTATCTTCGATGTTTGCCGTTCCGTTTTATTATTCCTTGTTTACTCGAGAGAAAATATAGAAGAAAAAAAAGGATAAAGAAGAAAAAGAAGAAGAAGAGATAATCGGGAATATTTTCTTAAAAAAGAAAAAAATCGTAATATGTATTTAGGCAAAGATTTGTTTGAAAGTTTTATTACACCGTCATGCTTACAATATCAGTAAAATCAAGCGTCCGTCGGAATCGTTCTGTTATTGTTGAGCACGTGAAAACAAACAAAGCTTCATTTGTCGTTCCGATATATCTACAGCCTAATTATCTCTTTTTTTATCATTTCAAATCAAGAAAAATATTATCCAGAGCATAACAACAATAGCACCGGACACCATCTGGCAGAATTGTTACATACGAGAAGGGACAAGAACATAAAAGGAGAATAGGAAGAAGAAGAAATAAAGAAAAACAAGCAAACAAAGATAAAGAAAAGGAGAAAATAAGAAAACTGAATAAGAATAAGATAAAAGAGAGAAAGAGATAGATAGATAAAAGAAAAATGTAAAAGGAGGAAGCTGTCTTTCCTCGTCCTCTCTATGGATTTAGTTTAAAACCCCTTTTGCTCGGTGATTGCGTGCTCACGTCGTTCCAACCGAAATCAGTAAAATCTTTTTAGAGTCCTCTTAGCTTCAATTTAGCGAGAAACCGAACAACAGAGAAAGAAACGTTAAAAAGATAGAAAAGGAGGGAGAAAGATAGAAGTTCTCAACACTATGGAGCAACATAAGAAGAAGAAGAAGAGGAGACAAGCAGCAAGCAACCAACCGGTCTCGTAGCAAGGCAAGTTGGAAGAAGATCTGACCGAGTGTAGTCGTCCCAAGATCCTTCTTCTTCTTCCTCTCTACCATCCTTTTCTACATCAACACTACCCCACCACTACCACCACCACCACCAGAACCAGAACCAGCACCAAAACCTTTTTCTTCCTTCTTCTCGACCTTCCCGTCGGCTTTTCTATCCCGATACAAAGAGGCGCGAGCGAGCCTAATTATTATGATAGCTCGCCACTGGATTCTGTCGGTCCCTTTGATCTGCCGCCGTTTAGCATGATCCCCCGATATTTAGGTAGGCCCCGTTGTCCCTCTTCCAACTCTGCCACTCGCTCTTCTCTTCTCTTCTCTCCTCTTCTCTTTTCTTTTCTTCTCTTCTCTTCTCTGATCTTCTCTTCTGGCCACTCTAGTGGAGGGGAGTATAATCTTCTTCACTCTCTTTGCTGTTCACTCAACATGCTGCTGTTGTTGCTGCTGCTGCTGTTGAGAGTGCTAGTGGGGGAAGAAAGTAGAAGAGTGGGGATGAAGCACGAGGGCGGATCGTACAGAGTAGTGTATACCATCGTTGGTGGGACGAGGTGGGTCCACGATATAAACCATTCATCAATGAGCATTTTTTCGGGAAATTTACACGTTCCTCTCCTTTCTCTCTTTTTTTATTTTCCTTTCATTCTTTCTCTTTAGGTATATACAAAGTTCATCTTTCTTTATCCCTCACCTCCTTTCTTTTTCTTCTTTGACAAGTAGGAGGAGAAGAAGATAGAGGACCACACGTGAACATCCAGGTAACGCTCCGCCGAGCTATTAGTCTCGGGATAACCGGAGATCGAATTTTTAATTGATTATTTGATATATCTCACGGCGATCGGTTGATTCACATCCTCGTAGTAACATCGTCCTCATCCTAGTCGTAATCGTCTTTGGTTAGCCAACTTTCGGGATTCTGTTAGAGACAAAAAATGATCAGACATTTTCTAAGGGTATAACCCACGCACACTTTCGTATCTATCTAATAATATTTAATACTTTGATTATTGATACTACTTATGTGTCAGAGATCGGACATGATTACTCTACTAAATCGAGTATCTTTAAAATTCCTTCACGCGAACCTTCATATCAATCATCCATCGATAAATAAATACGTATACGTGTATACGTAAATGACATAAGTATTTACTATGCCTAATTATATATATATATATGTGCAATATCGACGGAATATATTTTCATCTCGTCAGAATGATCGTCGATGGCCGAGATACACGCCATTCTTCTTCTTCTTCTTCTTGTTCTTTTCCTTCTTATCTCGAAACCTACCATGCGAATGTTCGATCTCGTCTCAAAACCGAACTCGATAACAGCCGAGGTCTGGCAAGCGTGTAATTTTCCACCGCTTATCCAACCACTCTACGAGCGGGATCCATTCTCTTGTCAGATCGAGCCGAGTCACGGAAGGTGTGAGGGGACAAAAAAGGCTCTCGGGTGGGAGAGAATACGTCAAAGAGCGAAAGAGAAATGGACAGGAATGAAGAGAGATGAAAGAAGAAAGGAAGGACGGGGAAGGAAGGGGATAAATCTCGTTACAGCTCTCGAGATACATCCTTCGTAATCGAGCACGGCACACGGTGCTTGCTTGCGCAGCTTGCTTCCACGATGCACCGTGACGACGGACGCTAATAGCGTTCGCACGACACCTTACGAGAGTAAAGGATACAACGTCATGAGAAAAAGTACATGAGAATGAGTGAGAGAGAGAGAGAGAGAGAAGGAGAAAGGGAAACAGGGAAAAAGATGACATGCCTATGTGCATTGTTTCTAAATTCTTATTATATTCTACATTTTTTATCGATAAAATAATTCTAAATTGAGATCTTATAGGATAATCTATTACGATGGAAACAATCTGTATTCATAATAAATTTAAATATTAAATAAAAAATTAAAAATTATAAAGGGAAATATGATTATCTAGAAATACTAAGGCTTGCATTAGAATTGGTAAAGAAATTTTTAACTGTTACTTATAAATATTATAAATATCATCAAGTATATCTTCTCCATCAATATGCAATTCTATTTACATATATATTTTTATTATATTTAAAATATTTATTTAATAATATAAGTCTATAATTTTCAAATGAATCAATTAATTATTTAAAATATTGACTATATAATAAGAATTAAATTCTAACTGGTATCTCATTGAACAGATAAAACTCGATGAAAGAAATAATAATAATTCAACGATCCTAAATAATATCAGATAATGAAATGCTCCATTACGAATTCACTTTGTATAAAACTAATGATAGATGAAAGCCTGACGATTAATTCTAAAATTGTAAACTACTACCTACGGTTCAGATCAAAATATCGTATCAAACTTTAGAAATACGTATTCTCATCTTGTATTTTTTTTTTGTCGACCCATAAACTGCATCCTATCTCTTTAAACACGGACACTTCTTTGTTCAATTATATATATATCCAGATATATATTAGTATAGGTGAAATATAGTTAGTATTGCGTATTATTTTCTATATCTATACATAAACCATAGTGTCCACGTATTAGATAGGATACATGTAGTACTTAGATGTAATTGACGAGAAGCCAGGACAGGTCACGCAAAGGTGTTATACCAAAGGTCTATGTATATGTGTGTGTGTGTGTGTATGTGTGTACCACTGCATAGACTCATGAACGCTTCGCTTCCTCTCGAACGAACAAGCAGATCTATCTGTCTATCTGCACTCATACACTACCAGCTAAAAGTTTGGAATTGATTGTTGATTTCCATTATAATCTATAATACACCGATCAATTTAGAATCGTTCTATTATTGTTATATCAAATTATTAACAAGTTGAATTATGTTTTCAAAGATTTCAAAACATTTCCTTATATTTATAATAAACTTGCATAGTTTTTACACCCAGTTTATAATAAGATAAATAATGAGAATGAACTTTCCTACCGGAACATCTTTATGCAATTTTTGCAAGAAGCATGACAAAATATTCAATTAGAAACGCTTCAAAAAACTAATTTACCAGAATTTCTAGAATACGTCGGACTGTTATTTTTAATTAAAGGTAATTCGAAGAAAAAATACTCGTTTATAAAGAAAAATAATATAAAACTAATTAATTTTGTTGACATATAAATCTGTCTTGGTTATTAAAAATGCATTCATTTTTTCGTATACTTAAATATCCCGTTTCTCGGAATTTCCTTAAGGATTACAAACTTTTCGCCGATAGTGTAACTTCAAACACGCACACACACACACATACACACATACACACACGTATTTAGATGCATCTACGTATTCGACCTTTCTCCTCATCTTCGATATCCTGCTAAAACGTTCACCACGCGTACCTGCTTAACTATTTACTTACATCCAACAAAAAAATCTTGATCATGTCTCTCTTTCTCTCTCTCTCTTTTTATGTTCTTATTCCTCATTCTTCAATTGGAATGAACGTGGGCATCGAACAATAATCTTCTGCAAACATACAATACCTAATTCCATTAAAAGTCATCCGTCCCAGGAGACTGATCATATTTATAATACATTCATGCGTGACCAAAGCCACATTATTGTTTCACGCCCAGTATATTTCTTTGCAATTCGAATCAATAAAATCTTGATATGCAATATTGTTACTTAGGAATTTTCGATCGGTCTTATAAATATTTTATGAAGACAACAAACGATTGATTAAATTTAAAATTATTCTAATCGGGCTTAAGATTATTCTAATCAGACCATGTTATGCAAAAATCTATTAACTGTAAGAAAAACAACAAAATATGTTACACATAATACAAATCTTGCAAGCAAGAAACTGAATTAAATTAAAGATAATATTAATTATACTATTCGTTATTATATTATTAAATAATCTATTTAAAAAATATATATAATCAAATACCTCTAATAGAATCAAAGTTACTTTAACAATTTCAATCATTGCAATCTTCAAACTAAATTTAACATGAAATCGTAAAGTATTGGTAACTTTCTACATAAGCAATCTCTCTCTCTCTTGCAAAAAACTTTCTCGTATATATTAATTCCAATAAAACTAAAACCCCTAGAAACAAACACAGATACAAAAATTCGATAAAACTCGATGAAAATCACATAGCAATACAGATATGTATAACTAGTACTTAACATTATCAGTTATAATCGAACAGAACCTTTGAGCAAGTCTCGTGCAAACGATTTTCCTTCGTTGAAACGAGCAAGAATAGAGGAGAAGTATTCTCTCTATTTTCTCTCTCCCACCACTTCTACATACTCGTATATATAGTATCCCACATTGAACCCCTCTCGAGCCTTCAGAAAGATCATTTTAGCCACGCCTATGGTGGGTTTTCCCTCTCTCTTGAACCAACAACTTGAGGTTATCGTCTCATTCATTCCATCTTTCTTCCACTCACGAGAAACTTGTGTTCGTCCCTCGTGACGTCCAGTCAACCAATCCACTACCAACGTCGATATTGGACTCCTCCTCTGTTGCTTTCTATTGGTCGCTTCATTCTAACCGCCCTTTCAAGTCTCACCTTTGAAGAGACCGATTTATACCGTACGTGATGTTTACCCCCAACTACCACATTGCTTTTCTATCTCTGTCTCTCATTCTTTCTTTCTTTCTTTCTTTCTTTCTTTCTGGAGTACTTACGTGTGCAAGCTTTCTCACTCTTAGTTAGGTTTCTACGGGTCTCAGAAAATTACAGAGGGATTTGCACGATCGGAGGTTGCTTAGAACTCTAACCCCTCCCCCCTCCCCCACCCCTCCTTCTCCTTCCCCTTACTCCCTTTCTCCCTTCACACCGCTCTTTGTAATGTAAAATATAGTACCTAGGATTTATCTTTTTTTTTAAGTGGACTTATTTGTAATTGTTAAGATTTAACGAGATCTTCTAGATATTATATGAACTAAAGACATCGTAATATTATCCTGTAGGAAAAAAATGAAATTTTCTTGAAAAAATATCGCGAAACTTGATTTATTACAAGATTGATATTAACTTATAAAAATGTCAATCAATTAAAAAATAAAATTACCGTAATGATCAGAATTATTACATGCACTCGAAGAATTTTAAATGTGATCTTAAAAAAAGAAAAGAAAATTCTGTTTTTAGAAAAAAACCTAAGCTTGATTAACGCAAAATATAAGCATACTTAAATATCTATCAATCATTTTCTAAGAATAAAATGATGACTAAAGAAAAAGATGAGAAAACTAGATTCCTGTTAACGATAGAACGTAAAAGTAAAAAATGGAGACTAGCTGCTTAAGAAAGTATTATATATAGGTATCCCCTTTTGTGGTCTTGTAAAAGTAAATATATATATATATGTGTGTGTGTGTGTGTGTATACCTGCAGGTCAGCCTTGGATTCTTCAAGCAACGAACAATGTTACTCTATAGCCGCGACCAATCGGACAAACGATCTTGGCTTTGTTATCCCCTGCGAAGGTGTCAGACCTACGAAGAACTTGCTTATTAGGCACGCGACCCTCTCATAGAAACGAGAAGATTTTTTGGTGCATTCATGCATTCATCTTTGAGTCGGATCGAAGACAATGAAACTCAACAATCTCTTTCTTAATGAGAAATAAGAAAGAAAAGGCAAAAAGAAAAAAAATTCGTTAATTGATCAGAAAGAAATATTTAAATTAATTTCTTTTCTTCAATTAAATTAAAAAAACAAAAGGTAACTGCATTTGTATTAATATAGGAATTTAACAAAAAATTATATTATATTTAAGACAAATATATAGAAATAAGAATAAAATAGTAAAATTTAATAAATAATATATTTATTAAAAAAATAAAATATTATTAAATAAATAAATAAATAAATATAATCGTCCTAAAGTATCCCAATAATTTGTTATAATTATTTATAAATTAAAGGCTAACAACGTATAATAAATTGATTGTTAATATTATCGTAATGGGAATAGGCAATGTTTCTTCTATCGATTGAAATTACTTTCCGACGCCATCTTGCACGAGCGAAGCGATAATCCCACAGACGCGTTGTCGACGAACGAATGTTCGTCTGTTAAGAGTAGTTCGTAAAGTCGAGTTTGCTATTGAGTTTGTCGTCCTACACGCTGTTTACCCTCGCAAGGGAAAAGGAATCCGTGCTTCATCGTCCGGAAATGATTCGATACGAGAACCTTCAAGGGACGACTGTCTGACGGAAGAAGAAGAAGAAGCAGCAGCAAGGGAACTGACAAATCGAATCTCGATTCTCTCTAATGGTGGATTAAAGAAATTCTTTTCAACGATTCGATCGATACCTCCAACTTTTATCCTCCAAAAATATTCTCCTTCGTTTCAATTTATTCCAAAATATCAATTATTTTTCCATATAATTTTGTTTCTTTTTAACAACGATAATATTTCAATAATTTTATGATGTGTGTTTTTTATCTTTTCTTTTCTTTTCTAACATTTTGGAACCGACGGCTATCAGAACAATCGAAGAATCCACAAAATCAACACTGTTACGTTTTCTTTATGTTAGAAAAAAAATATATTATACATCATAAACGTCGATTATTATGAAAACGAATTGATCATTTCATTGTACGATCAGTGAACAGCCGTCGCATATCGAATCGGGATACCAATCGGTGACATGTAAATGGAAACGAATAGTGTTGAAAACGTATTTCTTTTTCATCGTCCCACAACAATTTCAAATTCTCATCGAACTTAGGTATATATTCTATTATTCGGACTTTATGAATGTTCGACACGCTCGTCTACTTGTAGCTAGTATCTATGGGTGGCCTGAAGGACTCACTCGAATACTACTATTATAGATGTCCGTGTTCGCAAGGCGTGACTCTCTTGGTCAGATTCGATTTACGATACTCCAAAAGACCTATCCGATTTATATTACTCCTTCGAAAGTGTCTACGAAAAATTAATACAAAATTTAATAACATATTAATACAGGCTACGTCATATTTCAATCGATCAAATCAAATTATTATCGATAGATTTAATTTACAAACTCTTCAACTTATACAGTTAACATTTGTGATATAAAAACTGTACGTTCGATAATTCAATAATTAAAAGAAAAATTAAATATTACACGCGTTATAATTTTTTTTTTAAACTAAACCAGCTTCTCCAATAATACTGTACTTTCGTTAATTAACTTATATTGCCACCCTGTAAATTTGTATAAAATAAGAAGAAAGAATGTAAAACCTGTCAACTTCTAAACCAATTTACTATAAATTGGATTTAATACCTTTCATATAGCAACCTATCAAGTGTTAAGTAAAATACTATTACTTTCGAGATATTACTGATAATTACGATCCTAGTCAACAAAATGGAGTACTGGTCATCGGTGACAGGACGATAAATTAATATGTTAAAAACAACACAAACGACCTTTTAATACCGACTGAATAATCACAAACTCAATTAGTTTTACAATCGTGTTCGCTAATCGTTCGACATCATTCATATCGAAGATTATAATTTACGCTATTCGATTGAAATTTTTACGATGAATGATAGATAAGGAGATATTTGAACGAAATAAAGAAAAAAAAAAAGTAAAAAAAACTTAAAAGTTTAGTTACCTAACGTAATTATCTAATACGCGAGCGTGCATTTACACGTGCCGTGGACGTTGTTTCTTTGGCTAACAAATAATAATAACGATTAAACGAGTATCTAGTCACGCCCATCGATATTAATAAATCGTTTGAATTGCTACCGGTTAAACGACTGAAGACATTAGAACAGGTCTATGAGAATACTCGTGAAGATCCTTAAATTCGAGTTTATTTGATATTCTGAATGATTCATTATTCGATAGGCCTAAAAGATAATCATTTCTTTTAATATTAAAATTATTTACTATATAAAATATATTTTATAAAGGTTGCTATATTTATTGGATTAATATTTTAAATAAAATATTAGTATGTACATTGAATAAATATCAACACTAAAACAAACCTAACACAATTCTGATCTTATTACGAATAATGTGAAAAATAATTATTTAAATTGCAAAATATATATATTTAAAATTACAAATCAAACAGAATGGTTTTCTAAATAATAATAATAAAAAAAAATAAAAAATAATAAAATTCAATATTAAAATAATACAAAGTATAGAAAATTTGCAAACTATCCTAACGGATAAATACATCTTTATTTACGAGCCAACCGTGAACGACTATTTTATAGCCAAAAACGAGTGTCGACAAATTCACTGACGTAACCGATCACTACTACAACGTCAACGTTCAAAGACGAGCAAATTTCCCTCCACGAATAAGAATCCCCACTACACAATTCATTCATCCAATCCCACGTTCGGCTCGGATGGCAGACTACGATAAATAAATTATTGCCTGCGGTTTAGAGTCCTTCCTCCATCATCGAGCTTCGAACTCTCTGTACGAGATATTCCATCACGGTGAGTTACATAAATCTCCTCATTGAATGGCTTTAATTATCCTCTCGAAAGGGGGAAAATAAATAAAGAAAAAAGCCACTCGGTTATATTTTCCGGGCACGCATATATCAAGAGAAAGATAAATGAATAGATAAAAATATATGAAGGTAATTTAAGGTATTGGTCTAGATCTAGTTTAGGGTAGTCTAAACATAAAGAAAATTTTTCCCTAATGAAACGTCAAAGAATCAGATTCGGTCCAATGCACGACTAGAAGCTGGTAGCAAGACCGCAACTAATAAACATGAGTCCTCAGTGTTCCTTCACCATTATCATGCTAATATATTGACCCAACGTTTGTTGTCTTCTTATAAGTCATTTGTAAACGTGCGCTCGTCACGTCCTGTCACGAGTTTCCTGCGGCTATACTACAACGACGAGTGGAATGAGCGAGTAAGCAAGCAAGCAAGCAAGCAAGCAAGTGTGTTATAATATGCATCGGGGAAACTTATACGTATAAAACGTTTTGTTGCAGTTACCACTACCATTATTGCAAATACTACTACTACTACTAACAAAGCTCGTTTCTTACATCTTACCTTTTTACGACATTTCACTGTAGTATTGACCAATGTATGCAAGTAAATATGAATATGGGTTTGTGTAGGTCGTTGTATGGATATGTGTGTTTGTGTTTGTGTGTGTGTGTGTGCAAGAGAAGGCTCATAATTTCGGTAAGAAGGTTCTCTCACTGTCGACGAGCTTTCGTTGCCTTCTTACAATATCTCTTACCTCCCCCCTCTCTTTTCATCACCACATATCCTTCGAGCAAACGTCAAAAGTCTTCGTGTCGGATGTAAATAGGTACTCGATGAAGTATGCTGATTACATGCTTCCACCAAACGATATTTCGAACAAACAACCAGCTTTTTCGCTACCATATTCGCATATCATTTTAAAAAGTATCAAATATTATTATCATCATCGTCATCGTCATCGTCGTCATTGTCGTCGTTGTCGTCGTCGTCATCGTCGTTGGTTGTCTTCTTTGTTACTTGACTTTTAAAAAGCTTATTAATAAAATAATAATAGTAATGATATAATCTCTTAATGACTATCTTTAACTCGGTAAGATAAAACCATTGATTTCTATTACGCATGATATTACGTGAGAACGGGTACTCGTGTATTAGGTTGATATGAATGGATTCATTATTCTCAAACCTTTATCAGAAAGTCGTTGGTAATCGTCGAGGTCCTGACCTGAAATTTCCTCGATAGTATCGAAGATTAACAGGACTAGCAACTAATATTCATCTAGGAATCTGATTTTTTGTAGAAACGTCAATACGCGTGATGATTCTGCATTTTCTCAATAAATGAAACTGAAAGTAATGAAAATTATCCGTCAGATAAAAAAAGATTCGATTTTTTTTATTTGTTTTCTATATATTTGGAAAAGAAGAAATTAAAATGATAGGCGAGTTTAGAAATGATACGAATTTTTTCGTATACGTAATAATTTTTTGTCTATCAATTAGTTAATAAAATCAAAAACATCTGTCAGATTATGTAGTACGCGTAGATGAACAGTAGGGTCTCACGGGGAACATAGATACGTCAATCATAAGCGTGTAACGTGTCACGCGTAGAATTGAAGGGTGATTTCTAAAAGGGACAGGGGTATTTTTGCTATTCGAATAAAATAGGACAAGACAAAATTGGCTAAAGTGAACTATTAATACTTATTACACAAAATTTGTTAGATTAAGACAAAAAATTAATCGATACGAAAAAACTAACGTATTTTTGTTTCTATGAAAATCAGGTATTCGAATAAAATAGGACAAGACAAAATTGGCTAAAGCGAACTATTAATATCTATTATACAAAATTTGTTAGATTAAAACAAAAAATTAATCGATACGAAAAAACTAACGCATTTTTGTTTCTATAAAAATCAGGGACTAATTTTGTCCAAACAACATGGAAGATGTAATACATATATATGTATATATTTTTTTTGTACAGAAGCAGACTGTCTCGCGATCAATATTGCAGTATGAAAGTATACCTACGCGTATACAACAACATAGAATATTTTAGGGCCGCCAAGAGCATCGCCGTGAACCACGTTTCACTATTAACCGCACTCTGCACTGTGCACCACCGTGTATGCGTTGTGTATTATGCGCTTAGCTTGCGCGCGCGCAAACGCGAACGCAAACGCGAAAGCGTACTCTACTCACTGTATGGTCGCCATACGACGGGTCATAAATTCCGTATGTATTTCCTGTTGCGGTTACTGGCGCATTTTGCGGCGAAGCAGTTGCAGTCAAACACCAACATGGCGAAGTGTAGAGTGATCTGGCTAATCGATCCCTCGAGATGGATACGATATTCGAAATGACCCTTTCAACAGAGGACGCTCGTAAACACAAACAATAAATACTTCTCGACTTCCGATACGACTCTTTTCCCCCTTTTACCTTCCACCCCACTTCGCCCAGCCAACCCCTTTTTGCTCCTATTTAATAGACTTTCTACATTTTCTCTACATCGAAGAAATATTTATTTCGTATTAAACAAACTAATTGTATTTTAAATATTTAACGTCGGTCGGTTAACTAATTTTTAGATTTGCGTAGAAACAATTATTTTCTTTCAATCGAACTTACTTTTATTTTATTTTTAATTATTCTCTGTGTGTGTATATTCTATGTTATATATTATATTTAATATATTAGTAGTAATAGTTTATTTAAATTGAAAATGAGAATAATAGAATTGATTCACAATTACGTTCTTCTCTTTTACGATATCAATTGTTTACTATCCAAACTAACCTATAGTTTCTTATTTTTTTTCTTCTTAAAATATTTCTATCGATCTTATGCTATAACTTTCTCAATTTCATTCATTCATTTATCTTTACAATTCATAATTTTATATATGTTAGATATATTTAATTAAATATAAAATGATTTCTAATGCAAGACTCTAAAGTTATGTTAAATTTACTTACACGAATACACACACACGTGTGTCATTAAATACGTGGATGGATAGACGACGTTCTCTTGTATCTATGCAACCGTCTAAATTACATCTAAACTTTAGCGTGACAGGAGTCCTACCACAAACTTATCCCCATCTAGGTAGTTGGTATATATATCTGTATCCAGTTACATACAACACATATAAACTTCCTTCTGTCGTGCTTGAAATTGTTGAGAGACCAGACTTTCCCTCTCCCTCTTTCTCTATCTCTCTCATTCATTCTCATTCTTTCAGTGTGTAAAGGTTCACGGCAAACTACAAAAGATCCTCGATTCGCTTCTCTTCTCTGTACAGTCAATCGCAGCTCCATTTAGGCTCCATTTAGCTCGAATCAGTTTCACTAACCACTTTTCGAGAGGGGTGGCTCGAGTCTTTCGAAAATGAACGATCATTGGATCATCTCTTTCTCTCTCTCTCTTTCCCAAACAGAACACACACACATACACACACGTACTTTCTGTGGATTTTCGTTTCGTGCGTTTCCGACATCCTCAACTTGGTGCTTGCACTCGACAAAAGAAACGGACGCTCCATCAATTTTCCGTTCCGGCTCGCGCCCCGTCCTTGATTTGACACACCTCGAGTACCAGGACAGTCGATCGTAATGACAACTAACCTAATCTCTTTTTCTATTTTTATTCCTCTCTGTTCTGTCCCCGTTCCCCTTCCTCGTTCCCCACCCTCTCCCTCTCCACGTTCTTCTTTTACTCTCTCCTATTTTTCTCCTCTCTTTATCGTGATCCTTTAAATGTGCTGCCAAACGATATTCGAGGTAAATTCGTCATGCTCCAGGACACACGATTGCTTGAATACGTTCCTTGATGACTTCATATTGTACGATCAAGAAGAGAAGACATGTTGGAAGCTATTTTCTCTCTCTCTCTTTCTTTCTGTCCCTCTTTTATCTTTTTTGTAGTCTAACTACGAATAGGGATGATAATAAAATAGGGATTTTATTATTTACAGTTTGTTGTTCTTTACATTTACAGTTGTTGTTGTTGTTGTTGTTGTTGTTGTTGTTGTTGGTGGTGGTGGTGGTAAGTTACTCTCTCTCTCTCTTTCTCTCTTTCTTTCTCTCTCTCTTTTTCTTTCTTTTTTGTAGCCTAACTTTTGACTTTTTGATTCCTTATTTTATTTTATTATTTTTCTTCTTCTTTTTATCCACTTTTCATTCGTTTATTATTATAGAAAATATCTAACAAATATCGTGAGACCAATTATCGAGAACAGAATTATAATACAACTTTCTCATATTCAATTTAGAAATATATTACATCGATTTCATTTACGATTGTTGTTGTTGTTGGTGGTGGTGGTGGTAAGTTACTCTCTCTCTCTCTTTCTCTCTCTCTCTTTCTTTCTCTCTTTCTTTTCTTTCTTTTTTGTAGCCTAACTTTTGACTTTTTCATTCCCTATTTTATTTTATTATTTTTCTTCTTCTTTTTATCCACTTTTCATTCGTTTATTATTATAGAAAATATCTAACAAATATCGTGCGACCAATTATCGAAGACAGAATTATAGTACAACTTTCTTATATTCAATTTAGAAATATATTATATCGATACGTTCGTCGATCGATTTCATTTACGGTTGCTGTTGTTGTTGTTGTTGGTAGCAAGTTAACGGACTTGGAGAAAACTTCGTAACGGAAATGGATACGGTCTAATATTTCAAAGACAATTACTTACATGATTGATAATTAAAAAAAAGAAGAAAAAAAAAAGGTAAGTCTGATAGTTACATGTCGCAGATAATTTCTAGTCAATATCGTTACACTCTGCTACTCTTAATTATTTTTCTGCGGGTCTTTATGATTGAAATGTTACCTTTAATTAAATGCAATTACGACAAAGGGAATATGTAAAAAAAAAGAAAATGAAAACGTTTGGCTGGAAAGTTAAGTTCACAGGTTGACCCGTATGAGACAGGGCTTAACCTGGCTAAGATAAGGGTAGATTAACTATTCAATTGTTTTTTTTAAAGAGTCGATAGTGCAGGCATGCGTGTAATTGCTACGAAAATAAAAAAAATACTACAAGACACGATAATAATAAACTTAATTTATTTAAGCGTGTGGAAAAAAAGTGTATGAAAATTCTTCAAATAATTAGCATCAATTTATATAGAAATGTCACGAGATATTAATCAATTAGTATTTTAATCTTGTATGTATTAAGCTGATCAATTAATTAATTGATTAATGTCCAAATTTTAAATACAAAAAAATACTAATAAGTATTTTAATAAACAAATAATGCATATTTATTCAGATATGCAACAGCGTGTATATAATTTAATTAGGTATACAAAAAATATTAAAAATTATTTCAAAATTCTGACATTACCTATTCATTGATCAGACCAAAATATATCAAATATTTTCAAAGCTGTAAATAAGAAAATGCATACTACGAAATATTACTTATATTATTTAATTAAATATGTAATTTCATTATATTTATAAAAATATATTAAATTATTATTAATAAAAGTAATTATTATTAATAAAACATATATTAAATAAATAAATTATATTAAATTATATTAAATTTCAATAAAAGAAATACCACAATTATGAATAAAAAAAAAAGAAAAGAAAAAAACCTAAACTAGAAAAAATTCCAGAAAACAACGACCAACGTGTTGATCAACCGAGAAAATACCAGAAAAAAAATCGTTCTCTTTCTAGCAAACGAATTCAAATATCCGGTGATATCTACGACTGTTTTTCCACGTAGAAAATACGAAAAGGTATTACACTTTAGTGGTACAGAACGTAAAGTAAGTATATAAAAGCAATTCGTGTGTGGCCCGGAGATGGCCGGTTCTTCACCTCGCGAACGAGAAGTCGGTTCCCTTTGATGTTCTGCCTACCCGTGGCTGGTGGGAGTCGGTTCAACCCCCTCTCCTCTCTTTGCCCTTTACTTGCCCATCACTTCTCCTCCTCCTTCTCCTCCTTCTCCTTTTCCTTATTCTTCTTCTTCTTCTTCTTCTTCTTCTCCTACTCTACCAACAGCAACAACAACAGCAGCAGCACCAGCACCACCACCACCCTTTTCGCTGAAACCCTTTGCTCGACTCACGAACCTTCTTCTTCTTCTTCTTCTTTCTCTCTTATACTACTCTTTATATGTATATTCTTCTCTTACCATCCCCCCCTCTAGTCCCCTCCCCTCCCACCCGTCTACCCTTCTTTCCTTTCCTTTCTCACTTAACTCGCGAGGCCCTTTTCCTGCGGCCTCTTTGCCTCACGCCACACGACTCTTCTTCTTTTTGATTTCTTTCTTCTTTGGACCTAGGCTGTACGTAAATTTACAAGAACTTCTACGTCATGTGTGTGTGTATATACGTTGGGAGTACCGGAAAATTCTTTTTTTTAATTGAAGTGATAAGAAAGAGTCATTGAAAATGACGGTAATTGCATCGCTGATTTTTATATATATTCTATTTCGATTTGTATTATTTTTATTTTGTCCTATAACGAAAGGATAAGACTTGATTGTACCTATAATAATTTTACATACACTATCTCTCTTCTATAAATATTATATTAGAATATTTTTATATACAAATGAATAAATTTAGTTAATAATTTGATCTAAAAATTTCATTAATATTTCTTAAACAATTTATATATAATTTTTATAATCTAAAATTATTCAATTCATATTGAATTACAATCTACATTTAAATATTTAATATATAATTATACTATATTTAGAGATAATCATTATTTGATCAATAAAATAATGATCGATAAATTGATTAAAAGAAAAGAAATAAATTGCATGTAAAGAATGTAAGATAAAATCAACTACACGATAGCAACTATCTTTACGAATATTCTAATCGTTTTCAATGAACTACATTGATGTATGATTAGAAAAAAAATGCATCCCTTGAGATAGCTTATTAAAGATATATGTTTAGAAAGAGTAACTTAGAGCTGTATAATGATATCCATCGAACGAATACGAATGGAAGAAACGATTTGCTTTCCGATAGCTAAGAAAGATTATAGAATGAACGAGCCGACGGCCTGTCATTCTCTGATGTTTCAATCGATAGTTCGTATTCAGAAAACAGACCACGCTAAATCGCGTGTGATTAACGACGTGTTACTAATAGTTCCTAGCTAACATGAGAACCGATGTATTTAGAAATCGTATATCCTACTAATTACTCTTCATTGTATTCGTGTTCTTCAATATATACCATCTTCCTTTCTATTATTCTTATTCTTCTTTCTTTATTTAAAAAATACTAAAGAAAGATAATATTTGTTTAAATACAAAGTAACATATATTTTATTATTTAATAAAAATTATTTTAGGTATATTTTATTATTATATAGGTATGAAATATAGAAAATTATTTCAATAAAAAATACTATTGTTATTAATTAAAATATAAATTGTAAAATAAACTACTGATTGGTCAGCCCAATTTTAAGGGTCGTAAAAGAGATAAGATTTTTTTTTTCTTTCCCTTCTTCGTTATTGATAAGAACAATGAAATTATATTAATATAAAAGATATTGTAACATTAAATTTATATAAATCATTCATTGAAATATTTGATTATAGCGTATTCGAGAATTATTTTGATACTTATCGAAAATATTTTCTATATTTATACGTGTATAAGTATTACGCATCGATGCGAATTCCATGAAAAACGTTTGTAAACTTATCGTGCCAAGCATAATTGGAAAATGATACACCGCGTAGAGGTTCAAGCGAGCGAGATAATTGCTCGTGTAATTCTTAATTTCACGTTACGCCGGAATTCCGAAAGTAATATCTCTTCTCATATCTTGTATGTATGTAACTCTCCTCCTTCCGCGATTTTAATACCTGATCGAGTTGATTCCAAGAGAATTTCACTAATCAAACCGAGTATTGAAATACAATTTTACGAGTTTCCCTTTGATTCATCCATTACACATACACATACGCATACATAAATAAACTTATATTGCATTTTAAGTAGACACTTTCGAAATTTTTCGCGCATTAAAACCTTTTACTCTTGCTCGTTCTTGTAATTAGTCTTGTAAATACATCATCGATTTAATTAATGGACCTCGTTACGAATCAGAAAATACAAACAATAAGAGAAATCTTTAAACTAACTTTCATTGATTAAGGAAAAGGTTTGTGCTTTTTTTTTCGTGTCAACGTTGGGTATCAAATTTTTGATGCGTTTCTACAAAATCATTTATTCTATATTTAATCAATATTTTTAATTAATATTGTTTTATATATATATTTTAATTGAATTATCCAATCGTATTTAAATTAAATATATTAATTAATATAATAGATAGGGGGGTAGACAAAAAATTTCTTGAGAAACGCATCAAAGTGTGCAGCCAATTAAGATAATAATTACCTTACGTGATGTAAATTCAGATAAATCGGAAGTAGTGTCGACGATTTATCCACGTGAAGATTGCTATGCGTAATTTGAAGATATGATTGTTAGCGAAAGAATTGAAACTGCATCGAATGTTCTTCGAAAAATATTAACAATAATAAATAATAAACAATAATAAAATAAATTATTAACAATAATGACGTATGAATATATTCTGCATAATTACTTGCATTAGAATATCGATTAGAATTAGAATATCTTAATTTTTAATAAAATTAATTAAAATGATTAAAAATAAATGAAATATTATTAAACTGATCTACTGTACAACCGAGAACGTGTTGTCACTACGATTGAACGTTAGAAACTGAGAGTGAATATTTTCATTGTCCTCTACATAGCTGAACGAAAGTTCGACTGTTATGTTTACGTTTTCGTGTGAACAAAAGTCCCTGACAGAAATAAGCTCGGAGAATACAATCAAAGTTAATTCATATCATTGATCTTGTTTATATCAAACATAGAAATTTATTGAAAATATATTATCAGAGATAATAAATCGATCAATTCTTTATAATTAATGACATTTTTTAAATACAAAAATAAAAATCCTATATATCCTAAGCCTTTCTATTTTCTAAAATTCCGTGCATTAAAGAATACAAAAGAAAAAATAAGAAATTCCGGTTGAAATTTAAATCCGATAATCACTCGGATGATTCGATAGGGGAAATGAGGAGGACTTTAGATCTCTTGAAGGTAATTACGTTTCAAAGCTAATAGATCTAATAAGTCGGCACTATCTTCCAAGCGAAATCTCTTCTTCTATCATGGCAACTCGCGTCACTAATTACTTTCGTATCGCGAAAAGTTTCTATCAAAGGAGGATAATAACGGTCGCTCGTCTCTGGTCACCCTCTCCCTTACCCTCTCCCACATTTCTCTCTCTCTTTCTCGGATTTTTTCCCTCATCACAACGGCAACAGAAGCGGTAGAGTTCTAATGACGTTTTCTAATCTCGATTGCCTGGTACTCGCGTCCACGTACAGGTTTGCAAAAAAATCACCGAGCCGAGTTGAGTTAAAACGAGAAAGAAAAAGAGAAAGAGGGAGAGGGAAAGGGAGGGAGGGAGGGAGAGAAAGAGAGAGAGAGAGAAAGGAAGATGGGAGAAAGGAGAAAATGAGGAAGATGAATCCTTAATCCAAAGCGTGCACGCTCGGACTGTTTGCATCTCTTTCTATCCTGATTTCTCTCTCTCTCTCTCTCTTTCTCTTTCTGTTTCTCTCTTTCTTTCTTTCTTGTTCCCCATCTTTATCACTCTGTATGAGATTGAATATTTTTTCGTATTATTAATTGCAACCCACGGCCTTCCCGTCATTACAATGATATTATACTTATTTTTAACAGCACTCACGAATAGAAAGAGCCGAGAAACCGGAGGGAAATGGTAATTAAAAAGTTTGAAGAATATTATCGAATGATTCAAAGTAAAAAAAAAATAAGAAAAAAGAAAGAAAGAAAGAAAATATTTAATAAAGAAAACAAAATGCACACACAAACTTCGAACACCTGTTTCGTTGATTTACATTTCAATGATCACGACTTTCTTTTTCTTTATTTATTTCTTTTCTTTCTTTCTTTCTTTCTTTCTGTTGTATCAGAATCAATTAAGAACAATCTAATACGTCACGGATAAAAATGTATGTATGTATGTGTGTGTGTATAGGAAATTCAACGTAATTCCATTCTTAGGATGTAAATTATCCCTCCGTCTTGTTTTAATTATACCAAAAATCCATCGTCGAAAGATACGGAAGCGTTTGCGAGATAGACACGACTTCATTCGCCGAGCTTGTCTCTGATAGGTATAATGGATTACGGTGAATTGCAGTCAGTCAGTCAGTCAGTCTCTTTCTTTCTTTCTTTCTCCCACCATCATTGGAAGAGCAATTTGGTCGGGGCGAGTTCATTCGCCCGTCTTTATTATAATATCTCAATCTCGAAGAAAGCGCTTCGTGCCTCGATGTGTCGCGAGCGAAAAATTTTCTCGGACTATCAACGTGAACAACGTTGGAATGAAACGAGGATAAAGAAACATTCAAACGTATATGCGTGTTTGTACAAATAAATATACGTACAGGACATCCTGTGTAATATTTACCTATATTTTTATTTTAAAATTATAAATTTCAATTCCGTAGTCTGAGTACTGTGCGTTTATTAAAATTGTTTTACAATTTTTGTACAATTTATAAAGTAATTAATTATTATTTAATATAATGATGTGTTTTTTGAAATTATAATTTTGTTTTTTTTATCTTATAACCAAAATATTACGAAATTTTTAATTAAAATCACATTAATCATACTTAATTTTATTTCAAACATTATTTTACACTATTATTCCAAACGCCTTGTACACAATTAGCATTAAAATATTTTGTTTCAAATAATATGCATAGAAAAATCTATAAAATTAACTAAAATACGTGTTAAGCGAAAGAAATATAAAAGAAGACATGCAAAATGAGGAAGAAGAAAGGGAAGAGGAGGAGGAAGAGGAAGAAGAGGCGAAGAAAGAGGAACAAAGTGAAGAAGATTGTTTCTTCGGTTCGTGCCGGTAACGAATTTGGGAGATGCAGATGAGAGCCCGACAGCAATCATCGGCACCCCAAGACGCGGCTTCGATTCGCATTGAGAGCAGCAATTTTCCTGCAAGCAATTTCAACGATCCACCGAGTTCTATTTGCACTTCGGATTTTATTGGATCTCGTCACGACACGAACGAGCTTGCTCTGTCGGGCCAATCACCTTTTACGTTTTCTCGACTCCAACCAAATTCAATGTCGATACGAGCCTAACACATATATTTTAAACAATATATTATAATATATTTCATTAACAAAAAGAAAAAAATTAATTGCATCTATATCTATTTCGTAATGGAATAATTGAGAACAAAATTATTTGTTAAATTTGTTCGATAGTTTTGAAATTAAGGAAACAATGTATGCTTGTGCATAAATTCCAGAATTTTAACAATTTATTTTAATTTATTATCTACTTAATGAACAAATTTATTTAATTAAACATTAACTATTATTAATATGATATTATTAAATATTAACTAATTATGAAATTAGTTTCGAAATTAAGGAAACAATGTATGCTTGTTTGCATAAATTCGAGAATTTTAACAATTTATTTTAATTTATTATCTACTTAATGAAAAAAAAATTATTTAACACAAAGATTAATAGTATCTATTTAATGTTTAAAATAATAAGAAAAATAATTTGATAAATGTATTCGTTATCATAGAAATGAATAGAACAAGAATTGCTTATGTGGTATACATTAGTTCGTTATAAACGTACAGTATATCTATTACGTGCTTCTTAGGTTCAATGGAGGGTGAGAATACGTATACCTATAAAGAAACGACTAAAGCTATAGATAAAGAGGCTAACAACCCTTATTGTTTAATGCTCCCTGGCACGGCAGGCAAGATGGCCGACGCCGTGGTTGCATAAAATATTGAAGGAATCGAGCCCTACTGCCTATTCGCAAACTATGGACGATGTTCTACATCTCGGAAAGAGAAAGAAAGAAAGAAAGAGAGAAAAAGAAAAAGAGAAATAGGGAGAGAAAACTTTATTCACCTTCGGCTTGTTTTTCCTCTTTTGGTAACAAAATGGCTCCCTGCTAGCGGCCATCGTCGATTCATCGAGAATCGTACTATACTTAACGACAATAAAGTAGTAGAATTCCTGTTAAGATTAATAACAAATTCTTCATATTGTTTTATTCGTTATTTTATATGAATTATCTCAATTTATTTTATATAATAAACTTGATATAAAAATAAAATTAGATTGGTTATATTCAGTAATGTCGCAAATTGAAATAATAAAAAACATAAGAGAGTTATTTAATAAACATTTTTAATAACAAAATACACACTGATAAATTAATTCGTTTAGATATATAATATAAGAAATCAAGAAATATTGTTTTGAATAAACAAATACTGTAATATTATTAAAATTAATAAAATTTCTGACATTACTTATTCATCAACTCAATAATAATGTTGTTTCATATATCCCCATAAATTTAAGTATGACAGAGAATAAGTAATAGGCAATAGAATATTTTTTCTGAGTATCATAGAAACCTATCAAAGAAATCGTAACCCGCGCTTTCACAAAACAAATCACAAGACACAATCATGAAGACTAAAATGAATCCCAACGTCATCGGATCCTCCTTCGTCCGCAAACGATCTACCTGAGCTCTTTGGTTTCGTGCTTCGTGCGACTAAGCCATTTACACTGTGCAATTATACGCGAAGAAAGATCTCTCGCGAATAGGACCAACAATTTCCGCCAACCAAGACTTCTGTTCTTCAGTGTGTGCAGATGCTCACAACTCTATCTCATGTTTTTTCTGCTTTTACAGTTCACGATGATGCATCTACGATTCTTTGTCGGAGACCGAGTAATTTAAAGTGGACCATCGCTGACCCAAAAATCCATTCCTCCCCTTTTTTCTTCTCTAATTTAAAAAAAATAAAAAATAATAAAATTAAATTAAAGAAAGATGAGAATGAAAAAAGAATAATCCACGACCCAGAACGTGTAACATGAGTTCTCGTTGGATATCCAAGGTGTCTTTTATAAAAACCGGAAATTAGAAGCCTTTGAATATAATAACTGCGATGGCGTCTGGCCGTGCAATCGTTCGATGAATCGAGGGATGAGACACGGCGGGGGTGCAATATGGCCGACAACGTTCTTCCCGAGAATAAAACGGGGTCTGTCATTTTCCATAAAACACTTCCGGTTGTTCTCTCTTCGTGTATACGATTACATATCACACGTATTGTATTTACAGACACACACATTTATACGATATACTCGTTAATATATGCATGTGTGTGTGTGTGTGTGTGTGTGCATATGCATACTCAATACATTGTTCTCCATAAAAGGGCTCGTATCATACCGGATTCGACACTTTTCTTTTGACTTTTCGTCATGCAAAAACGGTTAACGGTCGTTTGTTTTGCACGAACAAAGAACTATCAAACGAGAGAGGCAGGTTGTAGGTGAAGTATTTACTTATTCTTCTTCTTCTTTTACTTCTTTACGCCTACGACACGCTCGAAAGGCAGGAAACGAGTTAAAGCCTGCTTGGTCACTTTCCGAGGTGCAACAAAAGTTGGAAACAAAATATTCGAAACTACCACGAACGACTATCTCACGGAAACCATAAAATTCTCTTGGCTCGATCGATCTCTTCTATTTTTTTTTTTATTTTTTATTTTCTTTTAACCGCTTACGTATTTAAATTTCAACGTACGAATTTTTGCATTAACGAAAATTCGTTCCTATTGTCTGTTGTAAATTATAATTATCGTTAAACGGATAAATTATTTGCTCGGGATCTTCTCGATCGAAAATAATCTTTAGATCTCTATGGCAAAACGGAACGCTTATCGATTCGCTCGCAATATTTACGAGACTACGAGTATTTCGCGTGTACAGGTCTAATCTTTCAACTATCATTAACCGGCGCCCAGTACTTCGCACACGTTCACTTCGATATCGGCCTGTTAAGTACCGTAATCGTGGTGACTAATTCGATAATGACTGCGTATCTCTCTCTCTCTCTGTCTCTCTCGTCGTCGATCATGATAGATCGTGATAGATCTTTTTCTTTTTACAAATTTTTTTATTCACTGTCTACTTTATTGATTATTTGAAATCTGAAAATCGTATATCCCTGTTATAAAAAATTTATTTCTGATATTACGAAAATAACTAAATTTTTAATTGGATTAATTCGACTATTCATATATATACTAAACAATAACTTTACAAAATACCAATGAAATAAATAAAAATATAAATTATTAAGTTAAACTAATTAATATGCACTCAATGATATAAAATAAAAGAGAATATTCAATCTTATTATCGGACTGTTGTTCGCCATGCTAAAATTCTCAGCGTCTCGTCGCTGTTGTAAGTTCGCGTGTTCGCAACTGACGAGTCTGTCTGGCTTAAGGTTAATACCCTGGACATAATGAGTAACCGATGTCTATAGGTCGTCGTCGTCGTCGTCGTCGTCGTCGTCAGAGTTGGGAGGGTAGTTGGATTATTATCGATCGGTGCAATGACAAAGTTACCTGTTCGTCCGATAATACGAATCCTCTTGGAGTCATAGGTATCATCTGTTTTATTACACTAAACTTTTACATTGAATCGAGTCGAGTCGAATAGAATACGATAACACTTTTGCATGTTAACGAAGATAAAAAAAAAAAAAAAGAAGACGTGCGTGCGTGTGCCACGCCACGTTCATCCTTTCCTCGTGACATCGTGAAAAGAGTGGCCGATTTATTTTTGGGGACAATCTTTTGGCGAGATCATTCTCACAATCAACAGCATCTTCCGGTTCCTTCTTCCACCATTTGCAAGGAAAGAAAAATAAAAGAAGACAAATATAAGTAACGCGGGCCAATTTACTTCTTATTTTGTTTTTTTTTCCTTCTTTTCTTCTTTCTTATAAATACGAAAGGAAGAGTGCAAAGCAAGCAAGCGTATTCTTCCCATTAAAAGAGGAAAACAAAAAATATCCGAAAAATCAAAATAAAAGAGAAAACATCTGAGAGGATTCAAAGAGGACAAATTTCTTCAAAGGGCTCCCAAAGAACTTACTCTCTCACGACTTCTCAGCAAAACGCTTTTGCACTCTCTCGAGAGAGATTTTGTCTCGGGCTAATGACACACGAGCTGATTCCAGTGCGTGCAACTAACTATATAGGCTGACTCAGGTCAATTATTGCTACTCGAAAAGAGGAATCATTGTTGCAAGAACTTCGTGATATATTATACTATACAATAGACAAAAATTATTCAAACTCTTCATGTATTATATTTATATGTAAATGTACGAATAAACGAACACATGATAAATACGTTATACACAAACATATGTACATGTATTTTAACATAATTTTATATATATCTATATATATAAACGTAGATGTATTTTTACATGATTGTATCTATAATAGATGTAATAATAGATTATACAAAAGGTGTAGCAATAAACTTGTAAACTATATATGAAACTAAGATAAAATACAAACGAATAAATATCACGTTACATCATACAACAAAATATTTGCACATAATTATGTGTTCTAATATCGATTAGTATGTTTCAATGGTATGATAGTTTTTCTAACACCATAGAAGGAATAGAAAGATGGTGAACGTCTTTTTAAAACCATAAAAGGAATAAAACTGTAATGATAATGTTTCTGAAACCATAGATAAATATTATATCCTCTAATTCTGATAACAAATTTGTCAGGTGTCAAAATCAAATTATTTCTGTTAGTGAAATAAATTATATTTTACCTAAGGGCTCTATATTCTTCATGCATACTAGTTGCCTTCGAATGCATCCAAGAGTAGAGATAAGTCTCATAAGATGATTAACATAACCTAAAATCATTGAAAAATATAATTAATATATAATAGACTGTTTAATTATATATATAATTATTGAAATCTCATATGAAATAAAGAAAAGGATGAATAAATGATAAAAAAATGATTAAATAAAACTGATAAATGATTATATGTAATCTAAATGAAAAGATAGGTTAGGAGAGAAACGTTGTTCGTATCAAGATTAACTGCTCAATCCTTTTTTCCAATATTTATTTGTGTATGTGTATGTACTTACATTAGACGAGAAGAAGAACATTTTAGATGTTCTGATGTTTTTATTAATTAAATTCATTTGGAAATTCGTTTAACACTAGATTTACGGATGTTTCCTTCACTATTTTTTAAAAACTTACAAACATTGTTTGAATGAAGAAGTGGGTAGAGAGGAGCAATTAATATTTACGTATATTTCATTACGACATTAAAAATTAACATATATTTAAAAACAATTGATATTTAACTTTTATATATATTATATATGTAGTAAAAAAATTTGAATTCAATTAAATTAGCTCAGTCCGTAAATGCAGTGTTAATTGAATTAACTGCATGTAATGCAGTTGTAGAGTCAGTGTTTGTGCATTGTCATCGTCATCCTTAGGGTAGGAGACCCATCGTGCATTCATCGATGAAGATTCGAAGTGAGTATATTTTTGTATTCAATAATTCCACAAACATTTTAATGGTTTTCAGTAATAGTAATGATATTAATAATATTGTTTTTTATTTCTGTTTCAGATTGCAATCGTGCTCAAAGCAATATACGTGAGTGTTGTATCGTTTAAATATAATTAAAATCACGGATTAGAAGCACATTCGTTCGTTAATTTCAATTCCGTCGCGTTCGGGAACTATTTTTGAAATTTATATATTAAATTAACTGCGACCAAGACTGTAATTGCATTAGAGTTTGTTCGAGTAAAGTTTTTTTTTTATCTTTAAACAGTCACACAGACTGCATTAGAGTCAGTGCATCAATGAAGATTTTTCTACTTGCATTGACTGTGTGCAAAGCAGTTTTTGGAAGTAGTTGTAGAGTCAGTGATCAGGCGCATAATAAATTAAAATCATACGCGAATTAGAGTCAGTGTTGTTCGCCGTATAATCAAATTTCGGTTTCGCGATAAGAAACTCATCTATAGTTTCTTATTTTCGTTAATAACGCGTCATTAGATTCACGCGAGGAGCATCACCATGGTGCAATTGAGCTTCATCCCATTGGAATGCATTGTAAGTATCTATTTTTATTTACATTTTATTCGATTTTATTTTAATACAATTTTGGATTATATTACAGATAACTTATCGTTATGTTTTATTTTATGTTACAGATAAGACGATGGATTTCCTTACTTTTCAAAGATATGGAATGAATTCTACGATGGATCTTCGATGGATCTTCTTCAATAGCAAACCGAGGAACTTTGCGATTGTTAGACTGCTATACTTGCTACGAAATAGGAGTGTTTTGGAGCCGTCGTAGAACTTCTTAAGTAGTGAGTTAAAAAATTTAAAGTCCCTATGGTGCTCATTTGTTGCTGATTTAATTTTGTCGCGCCTTGAAATAAAACGCAATGATTTTTCGCGTGAGAATTTTATATGATATAATTAAAATATCCCATGAAAATGATTTCAAAAGTAAGATTCCATCATAAAAAAGCATGTGATAAATTTAGACGTTCAATTGAGTTTTATTTTCTGTTAATTTTATTCTATTACTCTTTATTATTGTGCTAATAAAACATTGTTCCAATCAATCTTATCAATAACATCGTTGCACTTTTCGTGTCACGTTTAAAATTGCTTAAACCGTGGCACGACTGTATCGTATCTCCCCTGCCGTCTCTCATAAGTCTCGTCCAATCGATATTTCCCCGTTTCTCCCGAACCACTCAAATAACGCGCTCCCCTCAAAATCTTTCACTTTTCGTCTCGCTTGAACATTTTCAATACCTAATTCAGTTAAATCGCGAAGATTCTAAATCTTATCGGAAATAACTAGACATTTTTGTGAGAAAGCATATAAAAAGAATTTTCGCGTTTATTGTAGTATTCGAAGGAAATGTAATTTAATCCTATTATTAATTAAAATTCTATCTCGTTAAAATTAAATTAAATTAATTAATTAAAAGTTAAATTCTATAAAAAAGAATGTATTTTTTCTAAAGTTAAATTAGATAAAATACATTTTTGATCTTCGTATTTACAACAGTGAATTATTGGCAGGTATTGACATACACACATATAACATATACATGTAAAAATGTATTTCTGTCAACGAAACGAGGTCTCTCTCACGACAGGACGTTTCCTACAAACACACACACCCTCTTCTTCTCGTCCCTAATCTTTATATACTTCACCCTCCCCTTCTATCTCTTTCTCCTCTTCCGTACACTCGTTACTACCTCGAGGAAGTCCGGTCCGTTCCTCCTCTGCCCTGCAATTTTAATAACCACATCCTTCGGCCATTGGATAAGATGGCGGTTCAGAACGCATGGCGCGACCACTTTCGTTTCTTCTTCGTTTGTTCTCCTCTTCTTCTTCTTCTTCTTGTTCTTCTTGTTCTTCTTCTTCCTCCTCGTTGTCCTCTTCTTCGTTGTTCACGTCTTTTTCTTCTTCTTCTTCTTTTTTTCTTCTTCTTTTTCATTTACCTCCAATTCTCCACGTATGTTACTTCCGTATATTGCGTCATCGTACTCTCTGTTCAATATTCAATCACGTGAATTCATTTCGATCGAAACTCTTTCTACGAAATTTATTTCTGTAAACGTTTTTCTTTACTTTGCTTTTTATATTTGCATTTAATACAAAAACCTCTGTGTGTTTGTATAATTATTAAAGAAGTCTTCATTATTTTTGTTTAGGTCAAATGAAATTTTATTTCATCTCTTCTTAAAGAAATATTTCGATTATTTTATTCTAAATTGAGAATTATCGAAGAAAAAATTGAAATTATCGAACGAATTTATCTGAATCAATATCCTAAAATTGACATTCAATTGTTTTCGACGCCATACTTGAATTTTCAATCGTATTTAAAAAAGATAAAAGAAAAAAACAAAAAGAAGTTAAAAATTGCATATCAATAATACTCAAATAATAATAATATTTACAAGGTAAAATAATTTTCTATAAAAATTTAACCGTACTTTTTTCTTCCCCATGATTTAGATTAGTTCATAGTTTATGTTGGTGTACGCGTACCAGGAAGAAGAATAAGAAGAAGAAAAAGAAAAATAATAATAATAAGAAAACGCCATTCGTCGAGCGTGTCATTGGCAGTTATGTTCATGGAAAGAACCGTTAGCCTTTGAATTGTCGATTCACGGATGCGCGTTATCGGAAATCGACGCAAACGTAACGTGCACGCCTATCTCCTATCTACTTATCGTAGTAACTATGTCCTTGTTGTTGTTGGTAAATGTAATAGTCCTAGTAGTAGTTGCAGTTACTGCAGTAGTAGTAGTAATAGTAGTAGTGGTAGTTGCAATGGTGTTGCAGTTGTGCACGCTCGCGATCGCTACGGCGGAACCAATTACGTGCTAAACCATCCATCAAGCTTTATAAGAGAAACCTCCCATTATTTTAAAGCTTATGTTTTCTAAGGACAATCGTTCGAAGCAAACTCGCTTCTCGTCCAAGCGAACGGATTAAAAGAGAGCGAGCTAAGTACGGAAGCTGTATTCGTTCATGGTGGTGCTGCTGCTTCAGAAGCACTCCAGTCATACATATATGCTTTAGCTTATTACACGTTATCCGCGCAACATCACTTATCTTATTACGTAGTAATCGTTGAATAACTCGCTAAGTAAGTAAGTATGTAAGTAAGTACGTAAGCCTGTTTTCTACATCGCGGAATAACAAGTACAACTTATATTTTTTTTTTTTCTTTTTTCGTACCTTCCGGTGAGACTTCGAAATGCATCTGTCGTCACACGAAATAAGAATCTCAAATAGAAATTTATATATTAAGATATATCTTAAGATTGATAAACTGTTTTTAAAGTCCTTTCGTAAGAAGTATCTATCTTTCAAAATAAATATGTGAATTAATATTTGATATCTAATCTTTTCCTTTTTTTCTTTTTTTTTCTGAAAGAAATTATTCTAAAGGGATATCTGGTACTAATGATATTATGTACATAAATCCGAATTATTATAAATTGTTTTCAATCTATAAGCCAAGCGAGTATCTGTTGGGTTGTTAAAAAAAATTCTTATCCCATTATTATTAATATTATTATATTTTTATATCAATGTGGTCCACATTAATGTTTTAAAAAATTGGCAAAATCTTTCCGGGCATAACCAAATGATAAATGCATTGGTTAGATTTATACAGTTAAAAGTTATATAAAAATATTGAAAATAATAATCGAAGGAAACTTTACAGACAATTCAATATTAAAAATTTCAATTTCCAAACAATGTTTTCCAAAGAAAAATGATTAAAAATAAATATCTAATACGCGAGTGTGTGTCATCCAACCTGGAACGTTCGTCGATGTTGTCGCGAAGGGTTTAACAATTCGCGTTCGTTCAAAGGGGGTAAAACTAAACTCACTTGAGAGTTTAATGAAACTTTATATTTTCTCTAACAAAAATGATCGATAGTTATCCATGCGTTTACAGGAAATATACGATACGATACGATACGATACTTCGTTGGAAGAAAACTTTATTAAACTTTACCCCGATCGCAATAAAATCGCGTACGCTTTCATACAATATTAAAATCGTAACGATAGAAATTACTTCGGATAGCAATTGCATTGGAATAAAAGAAGATGGAATACACCGAACGATCAAACGTGATTCATCGATTTCGAAAGAAGATAAAATCTACATAAGCCATTAACCGCACGCAATATGTAACACATGTATATATATATATATACACGTGGATATCTATTTACAATAAATAGAAACTTTCTCTCATTGGTCCTGAACGAACAACGTATATCCAATTAAATCCTCTTATCTTACTGAACATCGACACAGGGGATAATGAACGTGTCTTTTACTTGAAACATGTACTCTTATTTTTTTTTTTATCCAATCGATGTGTTTAATCGAGCCACCACGTTTTTTCCATTGGCTCGAGGCATCATTTTACATCGTCGTTAGTTCTCTCACACTCTCCTTCTCTCTCTCTCTCTCTCTTGGGTTGTAGTAAACTAATTACGCGTGTAACTACGGTAGGAGACTATAGTAACTACAGTAACATAGATATCAATATCGTATATATACCAATACACCAACATAAATGTACCACCAATCCCTGTAGTATATCTTCAGCAATATTATAGCAACTACTACCATTACAACAATCCCTCCCTTCACTCTCCTAACCCCAAGTTTCGTGGCTGGCGTAGCTATCCGATGCAAATTGCTGATACCTACGCGCAGTTACGCATAAATAAATAATGCGAGCCGTATGCGAGTCTCGACGAGGCCGAACAACGGCCTGCTACCACCACTGGCCGTCGGTCTTGGTCGCTACTGGCTGCTGTTCCTGCAATAAATATGATCTCCTTCTTCTACTAACAGCTAACAAACTTTATATCTAAGTATATACTTATACTTACGCTACATCGAAACTTTCTCCGCATATTATTCGTTGTTAATTTTCACCAACGTGTATTTACGAACACATTTTTTGCTTTCTTTGACCCTTCCGTGATCCTTGTAAGTCATTTTTATATAAAAAGAAGAAAGAAAAAAAAACAAAGCAAACATATGGAAGGTTAATCTCGTTAATAATTCATTTCCTAACTCGATTCGGTGTAATTTAAGTGCATTTAAGATAATATTACCTCGTGTATATGTTCTTGTCTTTATGTAGAAAATTTTTTTCCGTAATTTAAGTGCGTTTAAGATGAATTAACTTGTCGGCTGTTTCAGCATCGAAACTTTCTATATTGTTAGTTGTTAATTTTCATGTAACATGTATTTAGTAACATATTTTTAATTTTTCTTCTTACGAATCCTCCTTAGTCATATTTATATATTATATAAAAAAAAAATAAATAAAAAAAAAGTAATCGCGTGGAAGGTTAATCTCGTTAATAAATAATTCATATCTTAATTCAGTCCGGTGTAAAAAAATTTCAATGCGTTTAAGATAAAATTAACTCTTATATTTATGTATAAAATTCTTGTATTTTTTCTTTATTTTTTTTGTTCGTAACGAATCCAACTCACTCTTTTCGATACATAAAAAAAAATAAAATAAAATTTAAAAAAAAAGAAGAAAAAGAAAAAGAAAAAATAGAAGGTATATACGTAGAAGCTCGATCTCGTTAATAATTCCGGTGTAATTTGAGTGCGTTTAAGGTGAATTAGCCTATGCGAAATGATCAGACGACACGAAAGGAGAAGACGTCAAGAATGAGTATCGCGAGAGGAGCGTCTCAATTTGCATGTTCTCCAGTTGAAAGACTTGCTTTATTCTCCTTCTTCTTCTTCTTCTTTTTCTTCTTCTTCTCGCGAGAAAAAAGGGGAACCGATAGCCAAAAGGAAGCACGTTAGGGGCATTTAAGAATTGACCATTCAGTGTATGTCGTTCTACCCGTCGATTCTACCGTCTTGATTTCTGCGGTCTCGTGCCGGCCGGTTGGTCGGTCGCTTCTATCCATCGAAGAAAACAAAGAAAAAAAAAGAAAAAGAAAAGGACATTTTTATTTTCGTTTTTTCAGCCACGAATCTCTCACGAATAGAATTTTTCGAGTGAAAGAAAAATAGACCATATGTGCTTCTTCTTCTTCTTCCTTTATCTCTGCATTCTAATTTGTGTATCGTTGCTAATACATCCCGAGTCAATTGTTCGCGAACCTTAGAATGGATCAATAACAACAGACTTTAAGGGCTTTTGCCGCCGAACAAACTTTTCTATAGATTCTTACGATATACGCAATAGTATAAATGTTTAAAAAAAAAAAAAAAAGAGAAAGAGAAACTTTTACATCGACAGTCCACTCACCTTTCCTCACCTACGAGACACCCATTTATGGATCTCTTGTGGTCGTCCTCAGTATCCACCTCGTCGTTCCTTTTTTCTCGTATGCATTTCTGGCACGCTATGTAGTCAAAGTAAGGGACCATTTCTGAAGAACACTCTGCCTGGGGCGGCCAGAAAGAAAGAAAGAGAGAGAGAGAGAAAGTGAGAAAGAAAAAAATGAGTGGGGTGAAGAGTTTGGACCACCATGGTTCGAGAGTTCAAATGTCTTACACAAGATTGTATTCCCCTACGTTGCAGGGGGTATTCTAGTTTAGTTTAAATCGGCAAATCAATTTTAATTCCTTCGAAATAAACCAAAGATAATTTTCATTAAAGCTTATAGCTAAAAACAGTATTCTATAAAATACAGAAATATAAATCAAAAAATTGGACTCTGACAAAACTTGTGATATTAAAATACAAACGTTAATTAGATTATCATTGTCAAAAATGAAAATGTTTATATTAAATGATACTTAAAAGGATAATAATTTCAGTCATCTTTAAGATCAGATATACAAATGCTATATCTGAAAAAAGAAAAAAGGTTATTCTGAAGGAAAATGAAATTTGATCGAAGATCGGTTAGAATCGATCGAAGAAGATCAGGATCGAGTTAAGAGACTCGTGGACGCGTCTGGTGGAATGGTCGAGCCTGCTGGAGTTCGTAGCGTGCGGTGGGATAGGACTGCGGTTGTGGGCCTCATCTGGTCTCATCTCACCTTTTCTCTCTCTCTCTTTTACCTTTCATCTCGCTTCTCGTGGATCTTCTATCTTTATCTGTCTATCTTTCTCTCTCTCTCTCTCTCTTTCTTATTCTCTGGTACTCGCTGGACCGAGGTTGGTAGAGGTAGGAGAACTTGGCGGCACCCTTTGATCTTTCTGACCACGCCCCCTTTTTTCATTTTTTCACTCCTTAAAAGGCAGATGGACAAAGTGTATTGTAAAGTGGGCAGCGCGCCGTGGAAGACAGCGGGAGAGAGGTGTAAGACGTAAGGGGATTGAGAAAGGCTATGCTGTAGGTGAAGCTGCTGGCTCCGTGTCCAGTTACAATTATTAAGGACTCTTCGTGCCTTCGTGTGCAGGAAAGAGGAAAGAGGAAAGAGGAAAGAGGAAGAAGAAGAAGAAGAAGAAGAAGACGGAGGTTAGAATCCGGCGAATGCTCCGCTAATTATCCGATCCCCGCGTCTCCGGACTAATGGGTCGGCAAAGAGAGGAAAAGAGAGGGTTAGAATGAGAGAGAGAATGAGAGAGACCACCGACAATATCCAATTGATCATCCGACAATCCTTTCTGATGAACGAGGAACTTCCTATCTTGTAACCCTTGAAAGAAAAACCCTTTTGAAATTTTTTCGTTATCATCCAATGGGATCGTGCTCCTTTTAACTTTACTATCTTTTATATTGATTGGTATAACTGATCGATATGTTATTTAAACTAATAGATAATTATCTATACGAAGATAGTTATTTTTTTTTTTTTTAATTGAACTTAAAATAATCATGATGATATATAAGTAAATCAAATAATTTACATCAAAATTAATGCCACCATCTTGAGAGATACCATTTTGAATTTCTGCTGCTATGTTGTAACAATATTCCTGTAGAAAAAAATGATCTATTAAATCATATCATTCGATGAACCTAAAAGAAGCGCGATATCTAATATTAATAAAATAATCATTTAAAAATGATCAGAGCACGCCATCTTGAATAATACCGATTCCAAAATGATAACTTTTACATGTGAAATCATATAAATGATACCTAAAACAGGAACCCGATAATAATGATAATAAAATGATATTAAAATCATCATTGTAATCGTTAAAAATTAGCGATTTGAAAAAAAAATTAGGCGATAGTTTGAATCTTCTTGGTGTATAAACGACGAGGATGACGCTAATGGTCGAACGATTCGCTAATGAATTCCCGGCATTGTTTGCCGGCTATTTATTTGGAGCATCATCAAATATACCGCGTACCCTCGGTAATTGGTTAATAAAACCCCGGAAGGGAGCTCTCTTTCCGGCGTGATTAATTGCGGCCGCGAGCGATTCTCTTCTCGTTTCGAGGCTTGGCCAGCGGCCCGCCATCACCGTCACCGTTTCTTTTCTCTCTCTTTCTCTTTTTCTTCTTTCTCATCTTCTTCTTATTCTTCAAGATACTACTACTCTCTTTCTTTCTCTCTCTCTTTCTTTCTCTCTCTCTTTGTATACAGTTTCTCTTCTTATCGTTTTGTATCGCCTTCACGCTTTAAGAAAGAGTTCACCGTCGCTCGAAACGACTTCATTAGACCGTTAGATCGTTAGTCCATCGCAAAGAAACCAAAACAACGACCAAAAAATCAAATAAAAAATATTAAACCTATCGTGTGTCATCAATTACTAATTTTCTCTAATTGTAAATAAGATTCTAACATTTTGTTCTCTTTTAACGATTTTAACGAGCTACAAGAAAGTGGATTTCAATCGAATACTCGATCAATATTTCTTCTCTCTTCTTTGTTTATTATCCAACAAATGAATAAGGATTCTCAATTAATAAAAATGATTGCATATATATGTGTACGTATTAAAGGAAGACAAAAATAAAAAGGAAGAATAGAAGGAACTTACAATTAGTTTGATCGCGTCTCGTAAATATATTTACTAAGAATTTGTGACAATGACGTTGGAGAAGCAAGATGAAGGGTTCTGAAAGAAGGGGGAAATGTTTATAAGCGTTAAAATTGCGGAATTGCGTGGCCCATTGTACGGTGATCACGCGGTCCGAACTGTCTCGAAGCTTTTCGACGTTTACGGCGTCACGTGATTTACGGTTTATTTATGCCACGGACTCTTTGTAATAATAGTAACCAGTAAACGCCTTCGAGAAAGAAGAGAGAAAAGAGAGACCAACTGAAAAACAAGAGAGAGAAAAAGAGAGAGAGAGGGAAAGAAAAACCTAAAAAAACAAAGAAGAAGAGTAAAGAAGAAAGGGACGAGAAGAAATAGAAGAAGAAGAAGTGGAGGAGGAGAAGGAGGAAGAGGAGGAGGAGAAAGGGGAGGAAGTAGGAGGGAGAGGATAGGAAGCGAAAGGAATTGCGCTGCCTCTCTTACGAACAAACGACGGCCATTTTAAGAGGCCCTTAACTCTTTAGTGCTCCTGGGAACAACGGCAATCTCCATATAAAATTCGATTCCCGGCGTTGAGTGCTCGGAACTCACCGAGATGAGTGTCCGACTCTCTTTCTCTCTCTCTTGCGAGATGTGAAACGCAGAGACGCAAAGGGCGTGTCCCTTTCGGATGCATAAAAGTTGCACTAAGTAGCATTGTAACAATGTGTTTAAAGCGCATCTTATTTAACTCCCTTGTACATTACCATCGACGTTCTAATTGTATAAACTTCTCGTATTTTTCATTTTTAAATTATTCAATATTGTTTGTCATAAAGAAGGAGGTTGCTAGATTTTTCGAATTAGTATTTATAATAAAGTGATAGAATATAGAAATTTTGTGAAGTAGTATGTTCCGTATATATGTATATATATGCATCCCTTATTGTATGAACTTCTCGTATTTTTCATTTTTAAATTATTCAACATTATTTGTCATAAAGGAGGTTGCTAGATTTTTCGAATTAGTATTTATAATAAAATGATAGAATATAGAAATTTTGTGAAGTAGTATGTTCCCCGTATATATGCGTATATATATGCATCCCTTATACAATTTTTCCTTTATAAAGAATATTATTTTTAACCTAAAAAAGGATAGTTATTTCTTGGATCAGTATTTTAAAAAAATATTTATAATACTTGTAATAAATTATTATAATATCTCTGTTCACATATATACCCTTTATCAATATGCATTGATACAATGCTATTAAAGTTATTTAACATTTTCTTAAAATCTATATTTATGATTTATTTTACAAAACATTGATCTAAAATATTGAGAAAAAAAATTACTTTAAAAAAAAGGATACAGAAAAAACATGTAAAATCATTCTTCTCACTTTACGTCATTACTATGATTTAACCTGTTTTGCCTTCCTCCTAATTAAATTAAAAACAAATATGCTAAAAAAAAAAAAGAAGAAGAAAAATACGAGAAGTTTCCCGCGGCAATTTGTGAATTTTCAAGAGAACTTCGGAAGTTAAGTAAATGTTTCCAGAAGCCTGTAACATATTATGTAGTCTTTTTGTTAAACAAAATTGCCGCTTTAGTTGGAGAACGGTAGAAGGTGCTCGTTAGAGGTACCGTGTCTTAATAACGATATTCGTACGCTTTCCTTACCGCGGAATATTCCACCTGTCACATACTTCCTTCTTAACTGCTTGCCGGTTCGCTTATTAGAGCTGAAGCTCACGCTCGTTGGATCTATAAAGACCGGCGTAAGGAGCGTTTTATGTATGTGCCACTTCCCACGTCGTTCAAGATACGAAGAAAAAGAATAAACTCGAGTCTTTCTTATCTTTAACAACCATTTCTTCAGATCTTTCAATTTTCTTATATTTTATTAACTTTTTCTTCATTTCTGCTCACATGCACGAAACCAATTTTCACACTTGAACAATACTCGAATGAAAATTTATCATTGGATGATGCGTTCTGTATAATGATTATTATCAAATTATATTAAATATTAGATATTATAGTTAAGATAGAGAAGTAATGTTGATATTCATCTATTCGAAATAAGAGAAAAAGTAATTCGATATTCGAAAATCGCAAGCTCCAGAAGGAGCTACGCTTCGCTGAATGAACTAACAGCACATGCTAAGTATACTTACTTGGGAACGATCATTTTTCCTTGCGAATCTACCATTTCCTTATCGCTATTTTCTTTTTCTACTATATTGAGAAGAAGACAATTTTTTTCTATTTTGATGAATTTTTTTTAAAGGAAATTTCGTATATCCCAAGATTTTTGGCTCCTACGAAAAGAAAGAATTTCAATATTAGTTTTATATATATTACAATAGATAGAAAAATATTTAATACAAATATATGATTTGCGATTAGAAAAATTATTTAAATAATTATGAAAATATTTGTTTCTATTTTATTTCAATGAGATTTAAATGAATATAACCGTTTTATGGTTAACTAAATTCATGACTTGAGAGTTTGTACTTGGCTCCGGGTCAAATACTCATTATTAATAAGCGAGACGCCTTGAGAAAGTGTGGAAATGTTAAGTCAAAGGATAGAAAATGAGAAAATGAAAGAAAATGAAAGATAGAGAAAGAGAGGAAAGTAAGAAAATGATAGGACGATGCACCTGTCACTCCTAAATCTCGTTGCTTGGGGTGTCCTCGTGAGTGTCACGGTCGCGTTTAGAGGAAAACGCTTCAGCCCCTTCTATCTGTAACTCCTTCTTTCTCTTTCTCGCGTTTTAATAGCTATATGTATATATGCATTTAATTGGCTGACATAGGAGAACGAGAAAAAGAGAGAGAGAGAGAGAGTAAGTTATTTCTAGAGCAACGGTCATTAGTCCATTACCATGGACGACAAAATATCCCTAGTTGCACCCTCTTCTCCTAGAAAGATTTCTACGATATTCTCGAGTTGTCGGAAAATCCAAATAAACTCTTCTCGAATACCTTGTTCTTACTAATCTCATATATTTATCAACGATTTCCGACAATCCCAAATTTTCTCTACTTTTATCTGATCGAGACAATTGTTCCTGAATGGGATGGAATTTCTTCGAAAATTTCTTACAAACGTTTTTATTCGAATTTTCTTAGAAAATCTTTAGAAAGCTCTATCGCGTCAAATATATTATAAGAATTGAATTTAATATTTAAACAATAATATATATATACTTGTAATACAAAGGATTATTGTTACTCAAATTAATTTTCTTCTCAATAAGCAGACATTTGTTATATTTTGCGATTATCTAACAAAAATGGAGATTTCGTAAAATTGTAGTTTAAACGAAGATAAAATTAATGAAATTAATAGTGATGACGATATTAATCATTGAAGACTATTTACAAATGAACACAGGAAGAAACATCGGTGTTATTAGTAGAAATGAAAATCGTGGTAGTTCGAGGGGGAGAGAGAGAGAGAGAGAGAGAGAGCTAAGGACGTTGCCAAACGCCGTGTAACAAATTGCACGGCTCTTGCAGCCGGCCGAAAGTACATAATTTAATAAGCGATGTGGTTTACGAGCCAGCGGTGTAGCTGCAGTTAGAGTCGAGATTTAACGATTTGACTTTTGCGGGGTGCATTTCCTCTGCTTTTCTCTTCCTTATTTCTTTTCATTTGCTACCATCTTCCTTTTTTCTTTTTTTTTTTTTAAATGGCTAAACAGTATTTGCGATAAATATATATAATTTCTATTGTTATTATATTAAAAAATTTCTTATATTTTTATTAATTAATATCATTTGACTTTTTTTGTGTAATCCTCATATATAATCCTAGTTAGTATTTTATATATGAAAATTAATATAATATCTTTCTCTCTCTCTCTCTCTTTCTTTCTTTTTAAACTCTTCTCATCGGTTTGCCTTTGCACGGTCCATGGACAAGCGTCATTTCTTGGCATAAGCCAACTCGGCTTAATGTTGTTTTAATTAAGTAGGCGGTTAGCCGAAAAGAATGTCGAGAGTCGGTACTTTCAAACTCGTCGTCGAGGACTTTGTCGTCTTCGTCGTCTTCGTCGTCTTCGTTGTCGTCGTCGTCGTCGTCGTTTCTCTTTCTCTATTTCGAGAGTTGTGCTCGTAAGAGAACGAGTCAGCATGTGTTCCTCGTATGTTCAGACGCGATGGACGATTTCGTTTGACTAATCGCCGTCTTTTCAACCTTTCCTAGATCCCCCTACCCCTCTACTGTTTCTTCTTATTCTTTTTACCCCTTCTTCTTAGTTATCGTCTTCTTCTTTCTCTTTGTCTTCTACTTCTACTTCAACTTATCATTATTATTATTATTATTATTATTATTATTATTATTATTATTATTATATTTTTTTCTATCCTTTTTCTTGGTTATCAGCATCTTCTATTTTTTCTTCTATTTCTTCTTCTTCTTCTTAATATTTCTTTTTTTCTACCCTTCTTATTAGTTGTCGTCATCTTCTACTTCAACTTATTATTATTATTATAATACTTTTTTCTACCCTTCTTTTTAATTATTATCATCTTCCGTTTCTTCTTCTTTTTCTTTCAACCCTTCTTCTTAATTGTCGTCATCATCCTACACTTTCACTTCTTTATCTTTTAATTCTTCGTACCTTTCTTCTTCTTCTTAATTGTCATCATCTTCTTCTAATTGATTTTTCTTGATTACTTCTTATTCTGAATTTTTTTCGTCAAAATTTTCGTCAGAGTTTTCGTATTTTACTTCACTATACGCATCTATATTTCTTTGTCTTCCACTTCTTCTCACGATGTGGTTAAAGTCAGAGGAAATCGCGATGTCCCATCTGAACTCCCCGTTCCATGGAACACACCGTTTAACGACAAAAGCGTGGACTGGTACCTAGTAATTTGGATCAAGTCTGCGGAGAAAGCGAGAGATGGTTGGTTGGTTGGTTGGTTGGTAGCTTTACAAACGTAATGGTGCTTCTACTTCTTCTTCTTCTTCTTCTTCTTCTTTTTTTCTTCTTCAACTTCGTGAGTTCGCATGAATTCGTTAACTATCTACATATTATTACGGACATAACCTCTCTTGCATAAAGCCAAGTTCTAATTACGAATGACAATCTTTGTTGTACTTGCTCTCTTTACTCTTTCGAATTAAAAAAAAAAAAAAAAAAAAGAAATACGACGAAATAGAAAGGATTTCACGAAGAGAATTCATTCGTTATTTGTCTATCGTACGTATTATTCTCTGATGATGAATCGAGAGCACAGACAAAATGGCGTCGAAAGTAATCAACAACATTTCTCTCTAGGAAATTATCCGTGTCGAGCGAAAACGTAAGACACGTTCCTTTATCGAGACAATCTAAACGAAAAAAAAAAGAAAAAGGAAAGAAAAAATAAACAAAATAAAAATGAGCGATCTTAAGAGTCTCGAGAATTCACTACCGGCGTTTGATATTTCGACAACGGTGGTACTCAATTTTATGCTTCGTCGGAGCGGGTCCATTTGATGTTTACAAGATACCAGGTGTATCCTTCGAACATCGTTTCCGTGAATTTACCAAAAGGAACAAGAAATAGTACAAAATTGTAACGCAGTTAATAACGCATCTTCTATTTCGGATCAATTGTTATTGTTACTCGAGGAAATGATAATTAGTGGAATTCAAGATACATATCAAATAGGACGTCTTACCTTTCCGATGTTAAAACTACCCCTACAAATACGCAACGGGAAGAAATATTTTAATATGAAATTTATATTTTTTTTTACCATTTAAAATATTCTTAAATTATTTTATATACGAATTTGAAGGTTTTACATGTGTGAGGGGCAAAAAATATTAATTAACAATTAAAAAGCTACTCCATCTGAAGTAGAAAAATGTATGACTTTACAACTAGTAGCATAAGATAATTTTCTGTATTGCAGATTACTACAATACCTACAATTTCTGTATAATCTCAAATTGATAAGGCTCATTTTATTGTTTTTTCACTGTTAGTGACGCACTTTCTTCCTTACCAACTATTAATCATCAAGAAAACTGCATTATCATTTTTCAAATTAGTCATAAGTTGACTGGTGCTGCTCTCTACAATTCATAGTCATTATGTACATAAAACTCATCGTGTGTTTTTAGCGGTTTTTGTTTAAACTATAACCATAAAACAACTTATCGAAGTGAAAATAATATTTCGAATAATATTTTCTAAGAATTAACGAGTGGTCGCGCAGTATTGACTGAATTCTTTAAATGTACTTTCTTAGAATTATTTTGCTAATAATTTGCGCAGAAATAAAATTGTATAAAAAAAAGAAGAAAAAAAGGAAAAAAAAGATTGAGTCGTAGGAAAGTAAAATCTACTTTCTCCGATCGTAAAACAATAACACAATAGTTGAAAGAAAATAAAACTCGTGAAATAATTTACAATTTAAATCTTAAACTAAGGAACTTATGATAATCTATAAAAATTCTTAAAAATGATAACACCATGCGTAGAGCAACATTTTAGATATATTTATTTAAATGCTCAAAGAATAATATAAAATACAGAATAATAATGCATCAGTCGATATCGAAATATAATGTTATCGTTATAACTGAATTACTATCGCGATATCTAAGTATACATATAAGCTGCAGTTGAAAAATTAATACTAAAGATCATCGTTATCGCCATTTTGTCATCTTTACGACCCATCACCATTTTTCGATTTCACCTGCAGCTTCTACGCCTTCATCGGATTGTATCAACATTTACAATTGGTACAATTGCATTTGCCGGTTGTCTTACAACAACAATCACATTTTTCTGTAATTAAAAAGAAAATAATTTTATTAATTATTAGATTTTTCATTTTGCAACGTAAAATTTGAAGTGAAGTTGAAATATTAACGGATAGAAAATATTGTAATATTAAAAGTATAGATAAGGAGGAATAGAATATAGTAAATCATCTCATGGAGGATGCAATGAACTCGCATTAGAAACAGTTACGGTTATTTGGCAGTTACTCGAGATGAAAAGGAAGTACAGTCGCATTCAAAGTCTTAACATTGCATTCCTATTGTGCGCAATAGCGTGACGTAACTTTTTGTCGATCGTTCATATCTTCGATCGAACTTAACCGAAAGTTAACTCTTGAGAACTCCAACGCAAAAGGTTATTCTAGAAATTTCTTACGAAACTTTAAAGCAATGGTAAATAAACGCTTCCTGTTTAGATATGTACCTGAGGAACTCGAGTCACAGCATTTGCAACTGCTACCGCATTTGCAGTCCTGGCATTTATCTGAAACAAAAAACAAAAGATTATTCCTAATTTCTATATGTATTAATATTTGTATTAATATTTGTATTAATTCTTAAACCTTTAGGAAAAAATATATATTAATAGATAAATAAACAAAAACAAATTTTAATAAATATTTTTAAATACATTTCTCTATTTATTCATTCATTTATATTCTTTTCATTTCTATTCTATTCTATCCATTCGCCTGTAAATATAAAAATTATTTTAGATATATGTGTACGCGTGTATGTTTAATTTATCTACAATATTGTTATTGAACAAGTAATTGTTAACTATCCACTTCAATGTTATCAAATCGATCGCAAAATATTTACGCTCTTCGTTTGATAACTATAAAAATGGAGATATTAAATCTTGTTATCATTGATTATCTGAAATAACGCTATTAAAATATACTTTGTTCGAGTACAATAAGATTACTATTGTCTAAGCATGAACATTTTTTTTATCGTTCTATCCGGAAGTGCAAATTCACACGTCTGTTAAGAAAATCACCAGCAAAAATTCTCGAACGCGAAATTAATTGAACCGATCCTTGATCATCCTCACTTATTTTAAACGAGAAATAAATAGATTTTAATGAAAGAAGTCGGATGATACGATAATGCATTGGCGGACATGTTAATAGCCATCGAAATTCCCCCTCGTTCGAGTTACACGTCGTGTCTCGCACACAATCAAATTATTATTAAATTCCACTTGCGAATAATTCTCGAAATTCTTCTTTTTTCATACCGAAAAGAAATTCTTTAATCGAATTTTTAACACGTTAAAATACTAATCAATTTAATTTTAATATAAATTTTGATATAAATAATATCTCCTATATGCATAGCTATTTATAAAAATATAATATAAATATAAATGTTAGTGTTATTTTTAAGATATACAAAGATGGGTTGAATAATTTTGAGCCTATTCTCAAAAAAATACAAGAAAAAAAGTAATATTTCTGTATTAGGCTCAAAACTTTTTAACCCACCCACGTAAAAATGAGTTTAAATACTTTTTAGATAACAAAACAAACTATTAACAGTGTAAATATTTAATATCAAACTCATTTTCAGTGTAATATATTAAATTCATTTAAATTCGTATACATTTACATAATTACGCATATTTACATATATGTATTTATGTATGTATGTAAAGTGAGAAATTATTTAAAAAAAAAAAAGCTAGATCATAACATTAAACGTAGTTAACATATCTTTTTTTACATGAGATTAAAGTAACGCGATATTTTAAAATGACATTTGTAAAATATTCTTAAGGGATTAACATTTATTTCGCATTTGTAGGAAACTAATTGTTTGTGTTTATCGATATTGTTTTAAAAAAAGATAAAGCGTATTACGTTCGAATGACATTGCATCAAATTATTGTGAAATAACATCACATAGAAAAGAAGTATTTAGTCATTCTCAAAGAAGAAAAATATGAGTAATATATGTGTGTACATTCGATTATCTCGAAGGTGAAAATAATAAAATAAAAGTCAATAATCTAAATTGAAATAAAATTCTGAAACTCTCGTTCTCTAACACTTTTTTGTAAATATAAATTAAAAAACATTCATTAATAAATTGAAGTAACAACGAGTTAATTTTATAATCAAAACTTGCAATAAATTCTAAAATTCTATTTGATTGAAAAAAATAAATTAAAGAAAATAAACAACAACAAAATAAAAATAAAAATAATTAACACAAATTATTAGAATTAAATAAAATAATTAAGTGTTATTGCGCAGCGACGTATGATCAAACGGTCATTTTAATTTCGCATAAAAATATTTAAAAAGAAGTATCAATAAAATAACATATTATAGAATTCGAAGCAACATAAACATTGTTTTATAAATCAAATAAAACAATAATAATAAAATAAAATAATTTCGTGCTATAGCAGTAAAAATTTATCAAACTCCGTCCCTTCCATTCTGATGTCGCATAAAAATATTAAAAAAATTAAAGAAAAAATATATAAAGATTCCTACCTTTGCACTTATCGCAGTTTGGTCCCGGCATCTTGTCTTTACTTGCAAATGATAGTGTTGAAGAAGCTCCGTATGTGTTTACGTCTGCGTTCGGATTAACGTCGTAGACGTTCGGTCTTTCAAATATATCGATCCTCCCCACCACTGGTTTATGAGTAATGAGAGCCGACAGCAAGTGCAAGCGGCACTAACTGGCGTGCTATGCGCAACAAGATAGAGCCGTGTGTAAGTCACGTGACCATAACGAAGACCAATGACGGGAATGATACGTAAGCCGCGAGATTTCAAATAAGTTGCATCATTTATCCATGATATCTCATAAATTGCAATTCAATTCAATATTTTTTTTTTTATTTTTTAATCTACTTATTTTTCATTTGCTTATACTTTTTTTTATTTTTATTTAAATTATATAAAAGATTGAAAATGATTTTATTTAATCGAAATACGATGCAACGTTTGATGCTATAAACATTTTATTTATTTAATTGTGTTTGTAATGATTTTATTCCTTTTCTTTTTTTCATTTTAGGATATTTTTATCGTGAATTAACAATGGATCGACGCTACCTGATAAATATACAATAGGATTTATTTATAAAATATGATTTATATTTAATTTCGGAAGTAGGGATGTCATCCTTATTAGTATAATATTTAATTACATTCTCTTTAGTAAATATATATATATATTATGATTAGTTTGAAAATTTTTAAACGTAGAGACAGAGACAGGAGTTTGGAACTCCGATATATATTTTCTTTTTCTTTATAATTTAACGTATATTATTAACATTTATATACGTATATTCTATAATACAAACGAGATATTACAATGAGAAATATTTGAAATGCCTCCTTGGATAAAATTCTTAATAAGATTCACTTCTGATAGAGAATTAAGAATAGAAATATATTATTTAATTAAATGTTGTACTGTCATTTTTTTTTTTATTGATTATAGAATAATTGTTTCCTTTTCCTTCGGAATATTGGTCGATATATCGATAGCCAATCGATTTTTATTAGATGGGAAAAAAAATTGATCGAATTTCAATGAAAACGCTGTCAGATATTTCTGACCTTGGCTAACCCTCATATTTTTCCTATTCGATGAACGGACCAAGAACGAAATAACTTTTTCGATGATTTATTTTTTAATTCCTTTCCATGTGCGATTTGTATTTCTAACGAAGCTCCGTTGTTCAAGGCCAGCCAGGTGTGCACCTCATTGCTTGCTGCTGATACTTTTACGAAAAAATATAACGACAAACATTTCAAACAATTGTAAATTATTCAATTTCATTAAATACAAATATTTATTTGATCAGTATTTTATAATATAAATGATTGATTTGTATTTTCTATCTGGTATTTAATCCTTTTGTTATTAATAATTCATTTATGGGATATCCATGAACAGATACCGGCTGAACAATTAATCCATATAGGAGTCGTAATACGCGATGATACGTTTGTACGAGATTGCATTATAATTACATACTAATTAGTTTATTATAAATACTGATTATTTATTTAAAAATACTGACCGAATAAATTGCAATCGCATAATTAAATACAAACCTAATAATTCATGTAACGTGATACGTCGACTAGCCAATAATTCTTTACTGGCACCCCTAATTTCAAATATCAGCAACGCTTGTCTCGGAACACTGTCGCTTTCTATATGAAAATCTATGCTGAATTGTGGATTTGGCATTGCCGGTAATAATCTTGACTTTGCTATTGTTTTACCGGCGTTAGCAGAAGACGACATTTTGTCTGGACTGTTGCATCTATAAAGAAGTAAATAAAAATTGTACAGATATAAATATCCTTATCAGATTCGTATTTACTTTAGAAAGATACGATCAAAGCAATCTTATTTACGTTTGAAATTTAACTCGGCAATATAACTGTGCTATGTGAGCAACATGAAGTCCCTGAGCTTGTAAAACTTTTCCTTCCACTCCTGAATACCTTTCTCTTGTTCCATTAACAATTTTCAATTCTAAAAAGAAACAAAGATCATATCGTTATTAAAAATGAGGGCAGGTTTTTTTTTGTATTATATGAAAAAGATTACTCAATGAAAAATACTCGTTCCTCGATTAAAAAGAATAACACAAAACGTAAAACGTACTACTATATCGTAAGTTTTCGTTGAAAATTTTCTGCTTTCTCTCTATTTACGTAAGGAATCTTAAACTTTGAGCAGATAGCATAGAAATACATAGAAACAAATTTAGATAAGATTTACCATTTGGTCTTAGTCGTAAACGTGGACTAGGCTGTCTTATTCTACCAAGCATATCAGGTTGCGAAACAGCATGTGCCAAACCAGCACCTTGTAACAATTCCGTAGCATCGGCTTCACCCCCACCTCTTGGTTCTAAACTCAAAGTAATACCCTTGCTTTCGTTTTTATTATCCTCGATGTTAACTTCCGAACGAAATCTGCGGAGTTTCAATCCTCTCTTCACCTACGATTACACGTTACAATATATTCAGATAAATCGAGCTTAATACTCATGAAAATATACCTTTTGCTTCATAACACGAAAACTGTTGTATTGCGGTAACTTCTTGCCAAAGTTTTGTTCGGGACTTGGTGTTAGACTATGATGAGATGATCGTCTTTCTCGAATTTTTGGTGCATCAGCTTCGTCGACTACAACATCGGTGATCGATTCGTCGGCAACTCGTGGAATCCATGAATTTTGAGTGCCATTTATTTCGATTGAATCTTTACTCGTCGTACTGGTCTTGTCTGTTTGAAATAATAATAAAATGTTAACTTTATGATCCTTCGGGTACGGATTCGAAAAACACATCTCATGTGGCCTTGAGTTTGAAACATATGTTTCGTGGAATATACCATATTCATCGAGTATGCATTACATCATAATATTTACGAAGATGGAAACACATTGAACGAATGAAAGTCAAGGCTGCAGCAAACGTAATCATAACTTCTAATGTTTATTTCAAAAAGTTCAAATTACCAGATTGATTGGACGTAGTTGGTTTTATTAAAGTAACAGTACGAGGAGGGGGCGGAGGTGGGATGACTGGATCCAGATGTAACTTCATCTTAGATTTTTCCATAGATGGTCTTCTTATGATATTGGATATTGATTCGGTTTCGATATTATACCGAGAAGAACCTTCACTCGCGTTACTGGCTGCGTACGTACTTTGGGTCTAAACAAAAAATATAGAAATATGTAATAAAAAATGTATAGAATTTACTGAAATTTATTGAAATTATTTTCAATACCTCGCATTCCTCGGAGAGAACTTTTATTTTCAACTCGACAGATCCCGTTTTGGTTCCCTTTAACGTGAACCAATGAGACTGATCGCTGTTTGAAAGTTTTCTTATGTCTTCAAGAGTCAATGATACTTTACCTAAATAATCTTTCATACCGAAAGTATCATGATCCCATAAGACCTGTAAATAAAATAATCTTAAATTTTTTTTCTTTAAATTTTCTAATAAATTATTATAATAAATTATTCTATTAGATTGCCTGGAAAGTTAGCGCCGATTGATATTTCTAACCCTTTTCGTTGCAGTATGCTTTGGTACAAGAATATATAAATTTTCTCATAAAAATGTATTGGTATGGTAAAATGCATGGTATGACCCCCATATGGGTCGTTCATACATGATTCGTATGTAGAAAGTTAGTAACAAAAGGGTAAAAAATATAAATTAAATCTATTATATATACTTATAAACAAATGCATGAACTTTGCGGGCAATCCACACACACATACACACAATATTATATTATAATTAAATAAATAAATAATTATTACAATATCTAAACTTTCTCCTGACCGAGGTAGACCCATGATCGAACTCTCATCCCAACACGGATTCAAAGTTTTCTTTTTTATACTACTTTTGTACTTAGTTTCGTTATTTAATTTGAGCTCGCAGAAGGGATCACTAAAGCCATTTAAATCTTTCGCAACCAAATCTTTAGCACGTAACAAAGTAACTTCCATTAAGCCGCTTCCAGTGGACAGAAGACTCGATATATCGGAAGATGCAGGGTCGACGTCTTTGTGAGTTAATAATAATTTCTAAAGAGAACATGGATAAGAAGGAAGATGGTTATTAATAAAGTATTACATGTTAACACGGTAAATCATACGGTTAATTAAACATTAATAAAATAACTAACAGCTTGTTGCATCCAGGGTAAACTGTTTCTCTTTGATTTTGGTTCGTCATCCGAGCCTACGGGAACCATGCTGCTTCTTCGACTGGTAACTACTTGTTGTACACTCTTTACAGGATAAAATAATACGGAAACCGTCATGGTGGACACACTATTTGTACCGTTCAACGTTAATTCTTTTCTAAGTACCCACGTTGATTCCTTTTAAAACAAAAATTATTAACATCGATACAATCAACTTATGTGAAATATACTGTAATTTTTGTTAACCCTTTCGTTACGTCATGCTCTGATGCAAATATCTTTCTGTATAAATTTCCTAAGGTGTAAGCACCGTCGAATGAAATGACCCCTATATGGGTCGATGGATCTTTTCATGTATTAGGTATTATGTATGTATAGATATTTATGTATGTATTACGTCATATAAATGCAGTCTATCAATAAAAAAATATTAACTATACATTTGTTTAAATATTATATATCTATTATATATACATCGAATGATAAAACAATTTTGATTTATTTTATTCGATAAAAATTTGTAAATCAGTCATCACCAGACTGGAACATTAAAAAATATATATTCTAGTTTAAACAATCGAAAATATTAATAAAGTACATTAGAATGTTCGATTATTTTAATTGCATTTTCCTTTGCATGATTACAAACATATTCGGCTCGAAATCATACATAACGTGGTGGGGAAAAAACTTATGGGACAACCTACTATATGTTGCTAGTAACGAAAGGGTTAAATATCCTGTATATTATATTAATTTTATTTTTACCTGTGACAAAGACATCATCGCGAGTCCGAGCATATCCGAATCACAGGCCTTTGAAATATTCCAAGAATATATAACGAAGCTTAAACAAACTTGAGTGTAATCCTGTACGAGAAATTGTGCTCTACATTCCCAATGTGGAGAGATAGTATTACGGATGTAATGTGTTGTTTTCACCTTTAAAGTAAATTATTTGATATCATCTTTCATGACAGATCTATCTTTTAATCTAAAAAAATGTATTTCGTATATATGTAACTGTACCTTTTTTCTGTTATTGAACAACATACAGTAAGGATTACATTGTGAATTATCACAGTTGAGATTCTCTGATGAATGGATGTAAACCACAAGGACACCTACAAATTATTTAACATTTATCTAATCAATTAATTCATAATACAATCAAAGTTGAACAAAAATATGATTCACATTTTTTTTCTTTTTTCATATATCTTCTTTTTATGTTTTTTTTTCTTCTTTTTTTTTCTATTTCTTTAATTGAATTATTTTCAGTGAGTGATAAATTTTTGCGCGGTGCGTCAATAGAAAAATAAAATAATAATAATAATAATAATAATAATGAGACCATGCTCAAAAGCTACACTTATTACGACCGATGTTTAACATCGCATTATTTTTTTACCTGATTTCTGTGTTCGAGAGAAATACTTTCGTGGCACTGAAAATATCATCAAATGGTGTAATACGTCTAATACTTTGATCACAATCTACGATAATTTTAACACGTTTTCGTTTTACATCAATTTTTCTTTATCGATCAATTTCAACGCTAAATCAATAAATATTATTGAAATAAATGATAATTATAATTCACCTGCATTGTGTAACATGTCCTCAGTTAATTCAGGTCGGGGCAAATTCGGATCCAAATTAGGTATGGGTGTGTATTCTAATCGAGCATTGATATTTGGAATGTTTGAACTGCTGCGTGATGGTTTCTTTTGTTGTAGTACAGTTTCAACGCTGTCACGTTTAAAAAATATTATTAATTATTATTTAACATTTTTTGTTAATATTTAATAATCGAGTCTACTTACACCTGAGAATTTTCCCAATTGTAGACACCCAATGCCAATTCAAATTGCGCTAACGTGATGGTACTGACGAGCCTTTTAGTTTTCAATTTGATGGTAATCCTTTCGTTCTCCAATGATCCAACAAGAAAGGAAACATCTTCGGTCCAAGTTGGACTCAGATGTGACGTGACACGTCGTTGATCACCTATCGTAACGACCAACCACCTAACTTCATCCCCAATGATAGCTGTAAATTCATGAAAACAACGTTGAACGTTTGAATTTTATAAAAAAAAATACATGAAGGAATCTTTAACAGTGTACATACGTGCCGAACAATTTTGACTCAATACAACAGTTAGTACACCTTGGGGTATCGAATTAGACAATGAATCCAATCCAGGACTAGGTCTTTCCTGTGCTCTTAAATTTAATTCCAAATGACCCGGATCAACTAACCAACTGGCCAAAGCATCGGTAACAACAGCATGAATCCAGGTCTTAATTAAAGGCATCTCCATCATCTGCACGGCTCGTAGGATTCTCACGCTGAACCAAACATCCGGTTTCTCCAAGAAGCTCACGCTAAGGCTGGTCGCGTGTGGAAACGGTGCCAGAGAATTCAGGGTCAGAGTAGCGAGGATTGTACCGGATAGGGACAACTTTTCCACGGCCATATCGACGTCCATCCCGACGCTGCTGTTAATAACGCAAACCATGGATAACAAGAAAACCAGAAAATAAGAAAAAAGTAGAAACATAAATAAATAAAAATACAACAAAAAATATAAATGTCCATTTTATTATCGTGTCGTAAATTTGCGGGACGAAAATTTACACCAATCGCGTTGACCGTACGGGATATTAATTATATCGGGATTTACGTATATCGTAAATTTACCCCTTCCCGAAGAGACGGGACGCTATGAGCATGCGAAATTGCTCGCAGTCCAATCGTACATCGGCCTCGATTGATAGTTTTCTCTCTCCTGAATGACCATCCAACGTTTCATCCTCGCAACTATAATCCAGTGTCCTCACACGTGTTACGTACGGTGTTTGCTCCCCAAGAGTGAGTTCACGTAACTCCAACGGTCCTTAAACGCAATATCCACGTGTCGTAATCAAAATGATTATTCTCTCTTTACAAAAATTTCATTAACACAATTTCATTTACCTAATATTCCAGGTTTGGCTTCGTTCAATAATGGTTCCAATCGTTCCTTCGCTAAAGAAAATATGCTAGCTGCGCTGAATCTCCACCTGTAAAAATTAGAACAACTTGATTATACTCGAACACATCATTTTTATGCTCAATTAACCAGCGTTTAAAATGCCGCGTTAACATTTCAATTACGAGAATAACGACGACGATAAGTGCTCATGCTTAAACGCACACACACAAACACTTGTTCATAATTATTTTACAGTGCCCTGACTCGTTTAATTCACGAGATGGCCGTTTCATTTTTTTTTATTTTTTTTAAGCGTTTCAACGAAATATATTTTGATGAGAATCTAGCATGATAACTTTCACAATAACGTTGTTATTATTTATAATTTATCAACGACGTTCTATTATTAAATCTTCTAGAACGAAGTCTCCCCTTCGTTTATTTCGAGTTGGTGGAACGCATGAAAATGATAAAAAAAAAAAAAGAAAAGAAAAGAAAGGAAGAATATGATGGGAAATACGAGTTGCTGATAAAACTCACGTGAAATTTTTCTAAAGGATTATATTAAGTATTCCATAAAACGTATAAACACATGGAAGAAACTTAACTATATCGAAACTCTACGTAAGATACGATGTACAGATATGCGTGATCACAGCCACTTTCCTTTCGCCATGCTACGATAATGAATTCGTGTCATTAGCGTAGCATTCTTGTTAACAGTCTAAGCAAACTGCATCTTGCTGCTATCGCGTTACCACAACAGTGTTTATTTAAGCACATAAAGCTCTTCCAAAATGAATGTAAAATGAAAGCTTCAAATTAAAATACTAAAATATATTTAAACGATAGGAAAATTATCAACTTGCCAATTATGGTAAAATTTAACAGTCCTAAAAAAAACATTTAGTTATAATAATTGATTGTAATAGGTTTTGATTTTTTCTTTGTTTTTCTTTTTTAAGAAATGGTTGTGTATCATAAAACTGTATACTTGACTACAGGGCCAATTAGAGAAGTGCATTCTGTATGATATATCTAAACGATAGGAAAATTATCAACTTGTCAATTATGGTAAAATTTAACAGTCCTAAAAAAACGTTTAGTTATAATAATTAATTGTAATAGGTTTGGATTTTTTCTTTGTTTTTCTTTTTTAAGAAATGGTTGTGTATCATAAAACTGTATACTTGACTACAGGGCCAACTAGAGAAGTGCATTCTGTATGATATATCTAAACGATAGGAAAATTATCAACTTACCAATTATGGTAAAATTTTACAGTCCTAAAATAATGTTTAGTTATAATAATTGATTGTAATAGGTTTTGATTTTTTCTTTGTTTTCTTTTTTTAAGAAATGGTTGTGTATCATAAAACTGTATACTTGACTACAAAGCCAACTAGAGAAGTGCATTCTGTATGATATATCTAAACGATAGGAAAATTATCAACTTGTCAATTATGATAAAATTTAACAGTCCTAAAAAACGTTTAGTTATAATAATTGATTGTAATAGGTTTGGATTTTTTCTTTGTTTTTTTAAAGAAATGGTTGTGTATCATAAAACTGTATACTTGACTACAGGGCCAACTAGAAAAGTGCATTCTATATGATATATCTAAACGATAGGAAAATTATCAACTTGTCAATTATGGTAAAATTTAACAGTCCTAAAAAAACGTTTAGTTATAATAATTGATTGTAATAGGTTTGGATTTTTTCTTTGTTTTTCTTTTTTAAGAAATGGTTGTGTATCATAAAACTGTATACTTGACTACAGGGCCAACTAGAGAAGTGCATTCTGTATGATGGCACGTGAGTGAACCTTAGAAACTTGTATACGTCGTAGTTGAACGTGACTCGGGCAGGAACGTAGTTGCATTAGTATATTCTTTCAATTTACTATCTATCTACTTTCTCTCGTATGTGTATGTTCTTAAGATGTCGGAGAGAAACGAGAGAGGGACGGGTGTCCAGGAATGTACGAACAGGCCTATCAACTATCCAAATAAGTAGTACTCTTTCCAGTCCCATTCCCTCGTGGTCTGCTCTAACTCCTTCGACACTCTAAGAAATGAGAAAATTTTCTTTCCTATCACACAACCCGTACTAATATATAAGTAACTAATTAAATATATATGTAAGTATATATTATTTAAATATATATTTTATCAAAATGATTTATAATCCTTTGAGAGAGAATTAAAACGTAACTCGTAAAATCACAATGAAAATTGAATATTTTCGATAATATTAATCATCTTAACTATATTTTTAATTGTCTCATTATAAATTAATCGTAAACTATTAAATAGTATACTTCGTCGAGCATGACTGGGAAGTGCACAATTTCTAACGATTTCTCTCTCCTCTAATTTTTTTGTTAGTTATTTATTTTTAATTGATATCATTTAACGCCATATGAAAGAAATTAATATCTGTCGTATATTATTTATGATTAGATATAATAAATAATTTATTTGATTGATTAAAAAAACATTAATGTTATTTATTTAGATGTAAGATAACGAAATAATATACGAGGATGGGTGGAAAAAGTTGTAAATCTCTTAGAAAAGAATTCTTATATATTCTTTTTAAATAAAAGTAAATTCGACCGAAAAAAAAACAAATTTATTTTTTTTAATTAAATAAAAATAATTTAATTAAACTAGAAACTTATTTTTTTTGAAACTTTTAATATGGGAGAAGGAATAATTGTATGTAATTAAAATGAAATATAATATAATATATTCGCATAAATAAAAAGAGAAAACAATTATAATATTGCTTTGATTCAAATGATCTTTCTGTTCATTTATGTTATTCTCGAATGATTTTATTTTGGAACACGTTGTTAGATACGATTTTCGATTGAATAAATTCAGTTCACGAGAAGTGAACTATTTCCAGCACGTTACTTTGAACGAACGTGTTGTCTTTATCGTGTTCTGTAAAAGATAAAAAAAAAAAAATTACATGTTCTCCGAACAACGGCTCTTAACCGACTGATTGCGAAATCGCTAAGACCACTCATGGTCTTTTTGCTCGCAGCATAGTATTATTCGCACATGCGTATTCATTACATATGAAATTCTGACGTTCATAAGATAATCTCGAAAATTGTCGAGAAAAAATTATTAAATAAATTAAACATACGAGTAAAATGGATACGCAAATTATTACAGTGTAATATTATTCTGCTATATTAAATTATTTTCATATAATTTAAAAATGTATTTGTATAATAATTAAAAAGGATGGTATATTCAAATATTAATAGATTTCAAATTATAATTTATGTTAATTAGATTTTATCTACATATAATTATAATATTAATTAATTTTAATTGAAAATATTAAAATAGAGAAAACAAGATAGGAGAAAAAATTCGATGAAATTTTACAATAGAAAAAAGAAATTATAATAATAAATTAAACATAAATCCATAACAAAAAAAAATTCCCATCAAAATTGTTGACTAATGCCAGTACTTTTTTTGCATATCACTTCGAATGAATTAGATCAATAATCATGGTGTGATCCCATCGATATCATATTTCTCATTCGTTCTCATAAGTTAGAACGTCGAGGAACAGTTTCATTTGGTTTTGTCAACTACTCTGCAGCTCTCTCGTGGTCACCGATTCTATCCTCGTGTTGATGTGTGGGAGAAACGTGAAAGGCAATGGGTGTACGCACAAGGAATGTGGAATGTTTACAAATGCCTATACAGTACTCATTCTCGAACGAGGTTCGTTCACCTATTCTCCGACCACTACATGTGCTCATTATATAGTAGTAATAGTAATAGTAATAGTAGTAGTAAAAGTAGTAATAGTAATAGTAGTAGTAGTAAAAGTAGTAGTAGTAGTATGCGAGAATACTAGTAATAGTAGTAGTAAAAGTAGTAATAGTAATAGTAGTAGTAAAAGTAGTAGTAGTAGTAGTAGTAGTAGTATGCGAGAATACTAGTAATAGTAGTAGTAGTAGTAGTAGTAGTAGAATACACGAGAAAATATAGCTGTATTATATACTTGATGTTCACGATCGCGCGCAATTATCGCGATATGCAATTATTTTAACCGCGTGGGGTAGGTAAGCTCCTATTACGATTTATGGTCGTAGAAAAGCATAATCCTAATCAGAGACTTGCGAACATAACTGAATTCCTATACGCAGCTGAAGTACCTTACGTAATGTTCTTATCTACATTCCTTATCTACACTTTTTGATTTTCTAACAATTTAGATCAACGATAAAAATAAGGATGTTTTAGAAAAGAAATATGTAATATTGATTTTATTATTTATTTCTAAGAAAATCATTTCTATATTCTATTATGTTCATTGTTTCCTAGTAACTCGTTTGATCAACGATAAGAATGGAATGTTTAAAAAATTTGCAACCTAGATTAGAAGTAAAAAATGAAGAATTTATATACTTGTTTCTTATTATTTAATTAGATATTAGCATGTTAATTTGAATATTTCAATTGATCAGCAAGGATATTCAACTATGACACAAATCACGTGAGACTCCACCCTGTAATACGCATACTCAAGCTATATATTTAATCGATTATGCAGCGTAACTCTCTGTTCCAATTACCGTTAATGGGAACATATCATTTCTACTATATTACACGTGAAATAATGAATATATATATTTTTTTTTTAAATCAGTTCATTGCATCGAAAGTTAAGTAAATTAAGTAAAAGGAAAAAAATAGAAAAGAAATATTGCATGTAAATATTGAAAATTTCTATTGGTTGATGGATACTCACCATTTGTTGAGTAATAAACTAAGCCACTCAGCTGTTTCATCTTTGTACAAGGCTCGTCTTCTTCTTAACCTGGCCAATTCGTTATGAAGAGCTGTTTGAAGTAGTCGCGAGATTCTCGCCTTAACGATTGTACCAACTAATGCCAGAACTAGAACTAACCAGGCTAGGGATAAACCAGCTGCTCCGATTATCCAGGCGATCGTAAGGGCCAATCCAAGGTACAGGGCACCGCGTATTGCTTCTGCATCTCTCTAAAAAACAGAATAAAAAATATAATTCATTAGGTTAACTTATCTCTGAGAAACGAACAGGTTTATTGAATATCTTCAAAATGTATTTCTTTTGTTTCTTCGAAATTTGATTCATTTTCAATTCAAAAAACATATTAAACATTTGTTACATGGCCTAACAAATACATTTATACCGACGTGACAGGCGTTTGTTCTATCAATGGGGCCACGTGGGTCACTCGTGACCACCAAAACACTACTATATTATTTTATATTTTATTTTAACATTGTTGCATTTAATACTAATATAATAGTAATAATATTTAACTATATATAGTAATGTAATACTAATATAATAGTAATTATTATTATTATAATTAAAACAAAAGCATTTAGTACTAATGTAATAATAATAATAATAATAAAATTGTTTGCAACATGCAAAAACGTGTAAAACTTATAACAAAAACTCAACGTGTATGTGTTAGATAAAATTAAAATAAGATATAGAAAAAATCAAAGTGTATAAGACATTTTGTCGTGGTATTAATCGATCGTAAAAACGTCTACCTAAATTAAATAAATTCATAGATAAGATTTAACAAATCGTCAGTTAGAAATGAAAAATACATAGTACCGGTAATGGCCATCAACGTACCTATACGCAAAGAGTTATTTTCTCTTTCTCTTTCGCAGGATATAGGACACGTTTTTGCTCATATCTCACGCAACGTTGCGTGTTTTCTTGCTGAAGGGTTCTATGACGTCATTGAAGGAATGTCATTAACCTTAGATACTGTACGGTCAGATCGTGTTAGCCTGTCTATCTATCGAAGATCAGAACGAATTAACAGTCTTCGTCGTGACTTCGAGCGAAAAAAAAAAAAGAAAAAAAATAGAAAAGATAAAAATATAATAAAATAAAAAAAACATAAAGAAAGAAAGAAAGAGAGAAAAAACCTGTACTCCCTCGTAGTACCTGATAGTACGATCTTTAAAATAAAAAATAAAACACAGAAACAATTATGATAATGGAATGAATCATAAAGGAACGATATTTTTTCGTGTTACAAAATTAAAATCATAAATCCCCGCCGTTCCCCTCCCCCCTCCCTCCTCTCCCTCTCCCTTCCCTTGAACTCGAATAAAAATATGCACAATATATCATAATATATGCGTGAGTTAAATCGCATAAACGGGATGGCATTAAATTGAATGTTGGTTGGTTAAGAGGAAGGGAAAGATTATGAGGCTCAAAAATGAGGACGCGTAACTCGCGTGTGAGGGCAGAAAGAGGATGGAACCGAGAAGCATAAATCCGAATGACAGGCGCAATGACGAATGTCGCGCTGAAATTTCGTGAAAGTTGCAATTATGCGTGCGTTGCGAATAACGGTGAGGAGGAAGAGGAAAGGAAAAAAAGGAAAAAAAAAATTAAAGAAAGAGAGAGAGAGAGAGAGAGAGATAGAGAAAGTGCACTCCACGCAACACTCGAACTTGTCTTCTCGACTGGAGATCGGTTTTCTCTCAAATACTACTCGACCAAGGTGAGATCTTTCGATCATAACGCCTTACCTTGCTCTTTACAATTTACGGATCTCTGCCCTTGACGATATCGAGACGTGCGTTAAATATATATCGCGTTACGTCTCTCTGGAATTCCATTTGAAAACGTACAAAACGAATTGAAAGAAAAGGAAAATGTTAAGCCGAAGCGATTCGTAAAACAAATCTTACTGCAGGAATCCTGATTCATCTTTTTTCTACGATCCAATAACTCGTATTTTCAAGGTTTCCATTTTTTTTATTTGACGTTGTTTTTTTTTTCTTTTCTTTTCTTTCCGTTTTTAAATGCTCACCGACGACCTTGATACCATTTAAGATAAAATATTTATCCTTGAAAATGAAAAATTCCAAAATAAATTATATTTTATGTCTCTGGGGCTAGAAAAATTTGTTTAACAAATGCTGTAAAACGAATATATAAAAGTTTCTTATTTTTTTATTCGGGTATTTAGATTTTTGTTTTTTTCAAGCTCGAGCAAAAGAAATAAAAGTTAGTAGAAACGATCGTCGTTGATAACGAGTAAGCGCGTTTCTTCGACTTTACGCAATAGTAATTGAAGCTGTCCTGACAAGTACGCAACGTGTCATTAATTAGAAAGTCGAGCAATGTTTAAAGGGAACCTATGGGATCGTTAAAATAAACTACGTCTTCTTCGTGTGATACTTTACTTTAATAACCCTAATAACACGCTCCCTGCATGTTACTCTCTCCCCCCACCCCTCTCTCTTTCCCTTTTTATTTCTCTCTATCGTGCGACACGAATTACACGAACGATCGAAAAGAAATCCAGTGAGCGAAGTGATTTGATTTTTTTTTTGTCTGTTGCATAGAGAAAAATTTATAAAAAATTATATCGAACAAAGAAATACCGTGTTTCAAGGTACCAGCATTCCACGAAACTTTTTTAATTGTTTTCCACTATCTTCATCAAAATTCGCACTGAATTAGTTTCTTCTTTTTTTTTTTCTAACTACGAATGTTTGTGTTTTTTTTCTTTTCTTTCTTTTTTTTCTTTTGTTAGCCTAATATACAAGCTCTATTGTTAATTATTTTTATCACAAATATTCACAAAGCACACCTACGTTCGCCAATAGTCTTACTTGTACTGGCAAATCTATTTTTGAATTAACCTAAGCTCTTCTTACGCGGTACGAACATCTTGTCTGCATATCTTTCCGCAATAAATTTCAATATTATTTTCGTAAGATTGTTGTTTTCTCTTTCTTTTCTTAAATAATGCACACAACTTCCTTAAAGTGATGAAAATTATTCAACGACAAAATTTGTCAACCAATTGTATTCTAATTCTTACATTTATTATTATAACATATAATCAATAATAATAAAAATATAAAGTTTAGTAATAGAAGAGAAATTGTTTGCAGAAGAAAATGAAAAATGATGTTAGATAGTAGAAAAAAAAATAGAAGAAAAGGAAAAATATTATCGTCATAGAAATGGAAAAGTGATTCTTACTAACTCAGCGGATAAGGAAGAAGGTAAGTAAGAACCTAGTGATAAAAATCAGGTTTAAAGTCTCACGGGTGTCGTACCGGAAAGCATTGTCTCCGGTACTTCCCACACGGTGGAAGAATCATTTTCTCTCTTTCAACGTCCCGTAAAATGCAACTTTCCGACATCCAATCTATTTCGATCTGCATTCATTAATTTTAAGGCCGATGAACGTGCAACTAACGTTTACATATTTTCATTTATGTATTCACCAATCTATACAACTACCAATAGTCATTCACACGAACAAAAAAAAAACTGTTCAACAAATAATTTGAACGTATATATATAATAACAATAAAAAAGTGATAAAATAAAAAAAATTTGCCAAGTTTTACGAGCGTTAACGTAACCAAATTAAATCGACACTGAACTTTTATTTACGGTCGAAAAAATGTATTAACATTTTATTAATAAATAATCCAGTAATAAAAAAAGCTTATATCGCATTGTTAATCCATTACGGTTCTAATATCGTAACGCGATACGGTATTGTACTAAATTCTTAACGAGCGTTTCCTTATTACTTGGAATTCCATAAATATCTTAACACGTATCTTTAATATCTATTCTTTTTTTATTCGATAAAGATAAATTTCATTTATTAACATTTTATCAAGATCGTTTGAAAAGTTTCTTGCTACTCTAAGTTCTACATTAGACAATAATTTTGATTTCGTTAGTTTGTCAAATTATATTTGATTTATAAAGAAATGTAATCAAGAAAAGTGGATCGTATATCATACTCGCATCAGTAAAATAATAACGAATAAAAACGATTACTCGTGTAAAGGATATTAAGAATAAGTAACAAAAACAATTTCTAGGATGACCTAATTCATATAATAAAAATCAAATCAATGATATTCGATAATTTTATCTAACATTACGAGAACATCGTTAATTACAAATTGTTCTAGTTACTAACCTACTCAATATAAAGGGGTACGATTTTTTTTGCAATTATATTTGCAATGAAAATCTTATGATTTAATAATAATAATAATATTTTTTAATTTAATATTTAATAATAATAATATTTGATATTTTTTTTGTTCTGTTTCTATTTTATTTACCTGAGTTTTTTGTGCGATGGCCAATGCAAACTCTTCGTCGGGTGCCGGATCGTTGAGTGTCATATTGGCAGATCCTCCCGCAATACCACATGCAGATACACCGTTCAGGGATTTGTTCGAAGCTATTCCGGAAGCTGACGAAGTTTTGACAGGACTTCCGCCTCCAACGACTTCGCGCTTCCCTGAAAACAATAATAATGGATGGATGATGTTAATCGTGCTCAATCAATTATGTTACGAACGTCATGGAATATTCAACAAAGTTTATTTCATTTAAAATAACTTACGATTTGCATGATTCTAATCCGAATAAAATAGCACAGAAATATTGTATAAGTATTATTTATAAGTGCATTCATATTTTATTTGTTTAATTTATCAATTTAATGACGTATGTTACGTTTATTCAAATTTGTAGAATATATATTGATCTAATTAAATAAACAACTTATTTCACTTTGAAAATGAAATATAATAACCCAATAATGAAAAAATTCATTTATTGGGTGCAACGCAAAATCAGGTTTGATTAATCAAATTTAATGAAATGCAACATACGCCATTCTAGTCACTTTTAAAATTATATCTTAATTTTAATGAATTTTAATGTAATCAAACACTTAAATGTGATTAATAAAAGTAATATTTCCACGTGGAAAATCAAGGAAAAGCAATTTGCTTAGAAAAGAGAATGTTAAATCGATGAAAGCGTTTAATTAGAAAAATGTAAGAATTCAAGGACGAGAATAGGATGTTTGAACAATTAACGATGCAACCACGGTCATAATGAATTCACCCTCATTCCTTGGCAATGTCACGAAAGGTTTATTCGTTCGTTAAGACGATCAACTAAATTCCCGTGAAACCGTGTACTGTAATTTCGCGAAGAAAATCATTTCTAACTCGTGCTAACTTTTGATCTTAACTTTTTGATGTAACGATTAACCGAAAACTCAACACCAACATTTCAATCGATAATCAAAGATAGTAATAATCAGAACGATAAGAGAAGAAAAAGGTTTAACACTGTTTCCTGATAGACAACGATACTTCAAATGAAATGTCAGAAGATATCCATCGTAATGCGCTTACAAAGAGGAACAAAGAAAGATAATCGAGGACGTGGCCTTGACATTATAAAGACACCTTAGACTGAATTTATATCCTAACCCTTTCGCCTTTCATGATTTCTAATGATATTACGATCCCTTTTTTAATTAAATAATACGACAACAACAACAACAACAACAACAACAACGATAAAAAAAAAAATAATAATAATAAAAATATACGCGAAGTATAGGAAAAGAGAAATAAAAAGAAATAGGAAAAAATAAATTTATAGAAAAAGATATGATCAAGATTGTTCGTTCATACTTTAACATCATATACCGTTACTTTCGAGCATTCTATTTGATTATATATACATCTATGATGTATGTATGTATGTACATAAATGCATACCCATGTACTCACTATGCCTCATAACGATTCGAGCGTTATTAGGCAATTTAAAAATCATTGCTTATTATATTACGGTACTTTTCTCTCTATTCGTTTCTTTTTACTATGCATCTATGTATGTAGATCAAGATTAACAATAAAATTCTTATTTTTATGAAACATACTTCAATCTAAAATAACGTTTGCTGAGAATCGTAAGAATATTTAATATATAATATACATATTATAACTCTCGACAATCCAACTTGGCCCTAACATCGCGTGATGATAATCTTTTTTTCAAGCAGACCTATACTCATAGTAAATAACACTATACTATATTTTATATATCCTGCACATATACATACACACACACACACACATATATATATGTATGTATGTATGTATCGATCAAATGAGATACTAGATCGCGAATCGTCCGAGTTCGTTTCTCGTACACTAACAAGTTACTGTATAAGTTGTTACTATTACGTTTAGGTATCAACACTAATGAAAAAAAAGATAAAAGTAAGGTAATTTATCTATTTTTCTTTCTATTTCTTTATCTCTTCATTAAATCATACAAAAGGAAGATACATTACCTTCTAAAAGTTTGGAATTGAGTACCGATTTCCGTAAAAATTGAATACACCGATCAATTTTAAAACGATTTATATCAAATGTTAATAAATCGAATAATTTTTTAACAAATTTCAGCATCTTTCGATATTTCTATTGGTCTTGTATAGTTTTTATCCCCAATGTAAGGTAAATAGTTGAAACGAACTTTTTACTACAGTAACAAGTTACTGTATAAGTTATTACTATTACGTTTAGGTATCAACACTAATGAAAAAAAAAGATAAAAATAAGATAATTTATCTATTTTTCTTTCTATTTCTTTATCTCTTAATGAAATCATACAAAAAGAAGATATCTTCTAAACATTACCTTCTAGAAGTTTGGAATTGAGTGCCGATTTCTGTATAAATTGAATACACCGATCAATTTTAAGACGATTTATATCAAATGTTAATAGATTGAATAATTTTTTAACAGATTTCTGCATCTTCCGATATTTCTATTGGTATTGTATAGTTTTTATCCCCAATGTAAGGTAAATAGTTGAAACGAACTTTTTTATTGGGATATAGGTATCAACACTAATGAAAGAAAAGATAAAAATAAGGTAATTTATCTATTTCTCTTTCTATTTCTTTATCTCTCCATTAAATCATACAAAAAGAAGATACATTACCTTCTAAAAGTTTGGAATTGAGTACCGATTTCTGTATAAATTGAATACATCGATCAATTTTAAAACAGTTTATATCAAATGTTAATAAATTGAATAATTTTTTAACAGATTTCAGCATCTTCCGATATTTCTATTGGTATTGTATAGTTTTTATCCAAAATGTAAGGTAAATAGTTGAAACGAACTTTTTACTACAGTAACAAGTTACTGTATAAGTTATTACTATTACGTTCAGGTATCAACACTAATGAAAAAAAAGATAAAAATAAGGTAATTTATCTATTTCTCTTTCTATTTCTTTATCTCTCCATTAAATCATACAAAAAGAAGATACATTACCTTCAAAAAGTTTGGAATTGAGTGCCGATTTCCGTAAAAATTGAATACACCGATCAATTTTAAAACGATTTATATCAAATGTTAATAAATCGAATAATTTTTTAACAGATTTCATTATCTTCCGATATTTCTATTGGTCTTGTATAATTTTTATCCTCAATGTAAGGTAAATAATTGAAACGAACTTTCTTATTGGGATATATCTTACAAACTACTATAAGAAACACGGAGAAATATTATGTCAGGTCGTGGTTAAAAATAATAGACGAGTTTTAAAATAAATGGCAATTCGAAGAAAACTATTCATTCCTTGATAAAAATAGTATTAGAAAATATAAAACATAGTACTCTCGTATAAGTTTTTGTTGATAAATATATTTACCTTGGTTACTATAAAAAGGCATTGATTTTTTTTCATATAAATATCTTGCTTACTCTGAATTTACGTAGCGATTTCAAACTATGGACCGGTATTCGTATGTACATATGTGTATATATATATGTATGTATGTATATGTATGTATGTATATATGTATGTATACACGGAAGAATGATAATTACTGTAAAATCACTTTTATTCTTTGAAAGATTGTGTTCAGTGAACGATGCGTTCGCTGTTCTACCTTTTTTCAGGGATGCTCCTCGCTTGAGATGCCTCGCCATGAAGGTTGAAAGTAGTTGCATTATTTTCTTTTTTCCTTTTCTTTAGCAGCTAAACTTTTCCCGTTTCACCTGGTCACTCTCTCCGTATTTCTCGCCATAATCGTTATGAGGTTTATCGATCGGTAAACTTAAGAAACAGGTTACACCTTGAATATCGATCCTTCATTGTCGACACCTTTTTCTTTTTCCCCCCTTTTTTCTTTATCTTTCCTTTTTATTTTTCTCATACGAAAATATGCGTGCGTGCATATGTAGAACAACGGCTTTGTATAAGTCAATTTGAATAGAAAGCGTTCGATTATGGCAAAGAAAGTTTTGCACGACGTTTATCACGAAAGATTCTATAATTCTATAATCCTATAATCGTTTAGAAAGATATTAAAATCGATCGATGTAAGGCTGTTAACTTTATTAAATCGACATTACCCTCGAATATTATTTATAGTTATTGTTTTATGCGTGTAAAAATGCCACTTTCCTCGAGATTTTCTTTTGTATTAATATATTCAAAACTCTGCATCAATTAATAACGATTATTCGAACAATGAATACGCATGTTTTATGAATATGAAATGTTTTATGAATAATTAAATCGTATTTAAATGATACGTGCTAATTTTTATTTATACTTGTACTTGTGTTAGAAAACGTTATTTGCATTTACATATGTTACCAATGAATTATTTTATAAATCGTAGGAAACAATATTTATATAGAAAATTAATGACGGATTAAACGACTTTCGGGTTAATTATTTGATAAAAATAAATCCAAATTTAATAATCCTTCTCCTTGTTATTTGTAGAATTGAAAAAAAAGAAAACGTGGTTAAAGACTATCGTAAATTCGAGATGATCAAAATTAGACGAACGTTTCGATGCACGAGTTTGTTAATCAATGATTTTTTGGGGAACACGTGGTACCGATAAATTTGGCGGGAAATATTGGAAGTTCGCGTTAGGTACGAGTATGTATAGCACGTTCCTTCACGAAGGAGCCAGGATCAACTAACATAAGCTTTTTCTTTCCTAGCGTAAGAAGGAAGGATCTGTTGCGCGCTTGCGCAACCCTTCCTTTCCTGGAACATCAACCACTTCGATCTTTTGTATACGTACATTGAAAAATAAAACTTGTCGTGTCATAAACATACAATTTAAAATCCTTTATTTTAAAAAAGAAAAAAGAAAGACAAGAGAAATATACATATATAAGTAAATTAATCACTACCATAAGTTGATATTTTTAATATTAATTTTGTAAATATTGATATTTAATATCACATAAATTGTGATATTAATATTTTATATTTTATATTTTTATATAATATAATAATTTTATTATATATAATATAATATTTTCATATCCATTTCTTTAGTTCTTTATTTGAAGAAATAATATTTTATCTTTCCTTTCAAATTAAATTGAATAAAATACAATACGAATAAACAACATATATATATATAGTGTGGTATAGTATATAAATATAATAATCAATAAATATATTTATATAATTTATCTAATAAAATAAAATGTGTCCATTTATATAAGATTTATTATATGATATTCAATTAAACAGGATAAAAAAATCGAGATGACAGATTGTTAAAACCACCCACGACCTTCGTAATAAACCCACAAGAAAATTTCTTTTCAAAGTCATGTTTGTTTCACATACCATCGGCGATCGGTTTCATTCATCTCATTATCCTATTCGGTCGTATTCGCGGTCGACCTTTCGTAATTTAACAAGTTCCATGGTTATCGAAGCGTGGCTAACGCTCGACTACGATCCTAGCTGCGAACAGCAAGGTGTAACAACTACGGTGCCATTACTAGCCACGATTACACATTTTAAAATTCCAATGCGTTATACACGTTGTGTGCTATTATAGTATACCAAAAAGAAAAAGAAAAAAATATTCATAGAGTTACGGTGTCGGATACCTTTACCCTTGGCCGACCAATAAACCACCAAGCCACGCTTATTTTCACTTTGATTCTCTTAACGATTACTATATCTTCTAAACTTCCCAATATACTCTATTATTACATTCCCGATAAGTCATTTTCTAACATTTTTTTTCCATTTATAATAATACGAAATTATTTCTAATAATACGCGATTTCATATGTTTGATTAATATTTAATTGTAATAATTTGATTATTTGTTAAATGTATTATTAAATGTAAAATGTATTTATAATTTTAAAAAATAATTTTACACCATAAGAATTGCATTCCTGGGCAATCAAGAATTTTACAGGCGTTGATTTTACTTTCATAACGAATGATGATTATTTTTAGACAAAAAAAATGTGTTAGACGTATGATATTCTTCATTAAAAACAGTAAAAGGTACATTGCACACTTTTTTACCGATAAATGAAGAAATTGGATATGCTTTTATTAAAACTGTATCAACATCTGAAAAAAGTTCAAAAATAAAAGCATTTTAATTATAAAGATTATACGTTTAATTTAATTATGATTGAGCAAAAAATATGCACGTCGTGAAAACCATATATTTTGTGTAATAAACTCTGATCTTTCAGAAAAAAAAGTGGAATTCGAAGTACCTTGCGTCGCACATCGAAAAAAATCAATTTTTATACTTTAATTGGATTTTAAAGCGTCTTCTGATGTGTTTATGATAAAATGAATATTTTCATTCAAAAGCTGAGAATTTTTCCCACAAGATACGATTTTCCGTGGATTTTAATGAAAAAGTTGTCCTCATCGGAAAAATTAATAAAAAAGTGAAAACAAATTTTTTTTCAAAATTTCAAAAAATCATAACTTATCCCTTGAATAAAATGTAAGAAAAAAAATATTACCTATATCTTCATCGTGTCGTGCCAACATCATCCCATATGTACAATATGTACGATCCCCGTCCATGCGATTATTCGCAACGGTAAATAATTTGATAAACGACCTGCCGAGAGAAGGATGAAAATATGCAGATTTCACACTTGATATTTTTCTTAGACCGTTATCATCGTAACTCTAACGATTAAATTTATAATACATTTTAAAAAGGTTTGAAATCGATACACATAAATATAATACAAAAAACAAAAGCAAAAACAAAAACAAAAAGAAAAGAAGAAGATATTTTGATATCAACGCTATAAAAATTGAGAACAATATATTTTATATCAATATTGGAATACTCACAACTTATCATAGTTATTAACAAACTTGCTTGACACTTCGATCGATTATTAATTATACTAATGGCTTAGAAATAGAAGATTACAATCCTCCTATCGGGACTTAAACATATTGTAAATGAAATCTGAAGTATGTATATCTATGTTCTCTTGAATAACAAGTAGCAACAGCAGTAGAACGGACTTGAGTTCATTGTTAAATCGATATTAAGTACGGGAGTGCAGAAACTCTGACGATAATTTATCAAGACCCTGCGTATACACCATACATGCACGCGCTTTAGACGCCGTGTACCGTTCGATATACCGCATCCTGTCGTACGATGAACCGTTCTTCGATTATTATTTAATTATAATTAACCAAAACAAAAAAAAGAAAAAGAAAAATAAATATCTAATCCCAAAAAAATACGTCATACGTTGTAAATATTTATTTATTAAATTATTGTGACAATGAGAACTAAATGCAAAAATATTGGAAAAATTAATTTTATAATTTGTCTCTTACATATTTAATATTATTTATATTATCAAATAAATCATTAAACAAATTTGTATTATTTTTTGACTTACAATTAGGCCACTATAGTAATTACACCGGCACATTTATAAGAAAAATATGTGATACACTATTATTTTCAATCAGATAATTGAGTAATAATATGATTGTGATAATAATATGAATTTATAATAAAAATTGATGAGAAACAAAAGATACGGAAACGTTTCAAGTTTCTTTTCACGAAACGATAAAATGAAATATAATTGAAAATAAAAGAAAAAGAAACATTTTCCTAGAATTAGATGAAAGAGAATGATGACAGTTAATTTTATAATAAAATTATCCGAGAAAGTTATGTTATTTCGTATTTTCGTGCAAAATACAATGAAAAGGATAATTCAAAAAATATTCCTAACAAAAGGAAGAAAAAAAAAGGAGAAATAATATAAAAAAGATGACAGTTAGTTAATAAAATTATCCGATTTGCGAAAGATTTTTCGAGTTTTCGGTGGAATAAAAAACGAAACGAATAAATAAATAAATAAATAAATAAATAAAAAGAGAATGATGACAATTAATCCTATAATAAAATTATCCGAGAAAGACATGTAGAAAATACAATAAAAAGGATAATTCAAAAAATGTTCCTAACAAAAGGAAGAAAAAAAAAGGAGAAATAATATAAAAAAGTGACAGTTAGTTAATAAAATTATCCGATTTGCGAAAGATTTTTCGAGTTTTCGGTGGAATACAAAACGAAACGAATAAATAAATAAATAAATAAATAAAAAGAGACATATATTCGTGAGATGAGCGATGTGGTAATGGACTGGAGCCGTTCGGTCGGTCACATTGCTTACGAGCTACTACCAGTTTGTCGTTGTCGACCTCTCCCTTTCTCTCTCTCTCTCTTTTTCTCCCTTACTCACTAACTCTTTTATTTCTTTCACCAAGCCAACATCTGTCTTACGCGGCATGCCCTACTACGTTCATACTTGCAGCACAAACTGCCACGAACGTTCTCCAGTACGCATAACGACCCGTAGAAGAAGAAGAAGAACGAAGACGAAGACGAAGACGAAGAAAAAGAAAAAGAAAAAGAAAAGAAGTGAAATAAGAGGAGGAAGAGAAGGAAGAAGAGGAGGAGGAGGAGGAGGAGGAGGAAGAGGGAAGGAAGAAGATCGACTTTATGGTGCAAGGTGCACGCTCTTCCCGCCTCGGGAATTTCAGAGAAATTCTTCAAGGAAAAAGTCCCAACCTCTCAGCGTTGCACCGCGAGTTACTTGTGATCGTCCAAGAACAACTGAAAGAAAGCTGAAACTCTGACATAGAAAGAAAGAGAAAGAGAGAAAGAGAGAGAGAGATTCAACATACTTCAAAACTAAACTCGAATTGTTTGACCTAACTATGTGAACACATTTTCTATACCACTTTCACGTATGCAGGTAAACAAATTCGTTGGCTGCTTATATACTCAAATGAAAGCCGCGTTTGTACTTATCTAATATAATATCTCGAATTTTTCTCACAGATACATATATCGTAATCTTTGATGTATTTTAAACGCGAATGAGAATCAGAAATATGTTCATTTTTTCTTATATGTTATCTCAATAAAATTCGATTTTATTTAAATATTATCGAATGTAAGAGAAAAATTGAATCTAAACAAAAAAATCTTTAAAAATATCTTAAGATCATCGAATATATTATATTATATTATATATTATATTAATGTTATATATTATATATATTTTTAACGTACATATCTCAATTAAAAATAAAAAAAAATCATACGATTGTTAACGAATAAAAAGATATAGAAATATCGATATAACAAACATAATGAATATGTAAATATTGCAGAAAAATTTCACACGAATGTATCCGAATACTGTTCGTATGTCAGAAATATCGGTGAAAGGATATTTGTTAGAAATAAATGATATAAATATGCAAGCGATGTCGTTAAATTCCTTGAACTCCTCCCTCGCACGTGCCTAGGAGTTTGACTAAAACGTTAAGAGTATTTAAATATACTAACGTACCATGAGAAAAGGTATTCTCATGTATTCTCGTGAATAATGCTGTATCTGTCTTCTTCTATTTCTCTCTCTCTCTCTCTATGTTTTCCCAAATGCAAGACTAGGGGGATATGTATATGGTAAAAAAAAAGAAAGTAATGTGGAGTGAAGAGAAAAAGATAGTTTGGAGTCCGGAACGTTAGTAAACCTTTCGAGAACCTGTTTCCGCTTTTGTCGAAAGAATCGACAGCCTTCGGACAGCTTCCTATTCTATTCTCATTTACATATTTACACTGTGAGTTCGTTTCGAAAAAGGGGAGTTGATGAAACTCCTCTTTTTTTTCTTCTTCTTCTTTTTCTCCTCTTCTGTGTTTATTTTATTTTTTATTTTTTTTATTTTAATTTTTATTCGTGCGTCGCTAAATTAACGGGATTTAAACTTGAGTCATTTCAATGTAAAATCTAATTACTTCGAAGTAATATTAGATCGTGAAAATAAAAATTAAAAAGAAAGAGAAACATATTGATCGTCAGTATCGACGAGTTCAACGAGTATTTATTATTAAACCGCACACGTGTGTACATGCGTATAGTAGACCTATTTTTCAGGCATGCATCGTAACGTTTCATCGATATCACAATCCTCATCGTTTTGCAATAATAGGATAGATATTTGTAGAAAAAAACATTGACAAAAATAATAATCTCGAAAGAATACTAAAACTTGGAAAAGAAAATATTCTTCATCGTACTCTCTCGTTAAAAGAAAAAAAGAAAAAGAAAGCTCATTTTTCGTCTCATTCAATCATAGGACTTCTGAAACGTACGTTTGATATTTATCGATTCAAATTATTTGAATTCTTGAGATATTTCAATGAATTTAAACAAAACAAAACTTATTAAAAAATACAAGAACACAAAATAATACAAAATCTTGTAGAAGTTGACTACGAGAGATGCGTATTATGGTCGATCGTAAAACTACGGAATTCCTCTTGAGATCCGACTTTCTAACTCTCATCTTTGTCAATCTCTCGATCAAATGGTCTAAAATGTTCGATAAATTGACAATAAATCATCGCTTACGTTACATAGGTATTATTCGAATTTCAAATCTTTCCCGATGATCTAAAAAATCATTTCTATGAAAAGATTGTGAACAAAAAAAATCACCCACAAAGATTCAAACAACACGGAGGCACAGCGAGGAGGCAAGCAGGCAGACAGACAGACAGACAGACAAATGCAGGCAAACGTACGAAAATATACAGAAAACTTTCGGAATACACGGATAAATATATTAGTAAATAATAAAATGAATGAATCTCTCTGCGCTGGCGCAAACCTACCTCGTGTTTTCTTACGTCTTCATGTTTCTCTTGGTATATATATACGCGTTTGTTGTGTGTGTGTGTGCGTGCGTGTCCGACGTTTGCGCTGAGCGCCGATTTTGAATTTCCACAATGGTCACATCTCCACGTTCGTGATTGTCCTTCGGATTGGTTGGAAATATTACACGACACTTCTCTCTCTCTCTCTCTCTATTTCTCTCTCTTTCTATCTCTGATTATATTTTTAAAAATATATATATGAAATGTAATAGATAGAGAAATTAAGTTAGAGCAAAAAATAACGAGCGAGCTCAGAAAACGCGGCCGTTCTTGGCCACGAGCACGGCAACACTGACCTGCCACTACCGAGAGAGAGGAAAGAGAACCGACTAACTGAACTTCTCCTCTCCAGACCGTTCCCTTCTTTGTCTTCTTCTTCTTCTTCTTCTTCTTCTTCTTCTTCTACTTCTCTACTTCTTTTGCCTCTTCTTCTTCTTCTTCTATCTCTTTTTTTGGTTCTTCCACTTCTTCCGGTTCTTCCTCTTCTTTCACTTCTTTTTATTTTTTCATCTTCAATTTTCTTTTCCTTCTTCTACAACTTATTTTTATTTCTTCTTCTTCAATTTTGTTTCCCTTCTTCTTCTTCAATTTTCTTCTTCTTCTTCTTCTTCTTCTTCTACTTCTATGAAGTTGTTGTAGTTTTTCAAATCGTTTCTTCTACCTTTCCACGTGTCTTCTTCTTATACACACTTACTTCTTCTTCTTTTCTTTATCACCACTGACAAACACACACGTACACAAACCAACCCTGATTAAGTAGTTTCCTTCATATCTATCACTATAGTTGCTATCTCTTTTGTATTATCTTTAACTTTCTCGCTACCTGCGATATGATAACACTTGTCTCACAAGAATCTTTTAACTCATTGTCAATCTAATATTATTTCAAAAATAAAAATTTAAATGATTTCAATTTCAATTTGTATCCGATTGTTCTTTAGAACATGTCTAAATAATTTTTTTAAATATTCATAACATTTATTTGCTTGGTCAATAAATATTTTTTATTTGAAAACGTTTGACATTTTACATATAAATAAATTACATTTTTAATATTTTTCTAATATCTTCTATATAAATAAATACCAATATTTGTTAAATAAATAATTTCGAAATTGCTCATTGACTAATCTAATAATAATCTATAAATAATATCTATTTAATTACAATTAAATACTAATGAAAAAGAAAAAAGTAAGAAAAATTTCACAAATCGTAATAAACTTTCCAAACGTTCTAATACAACATTCAAAGTACACATGTGAAAGTACTCGAAGGCTGTTGAGTCTTAGAATTATTTACTTCTAATCACGAGATATTTAAAGACCAGTTTTTTTCTTTGTATTTATTATTAGTTTATACTACTAGCATTAAAGAAACGTTCCATGAATACACATGATGCTCTACTAAAGAGGAAGTATTCTCTCTCTCTCTATTTATCTTTCTTTTTTTTTTCTTACTGCAAAAGGGTTGATGAAGTTACGGAAATACTTTCAGAAGCCATAAAAATTAAGAGAATATGAAACGCGTGAGGGACATAGATATATTTTCCACACACGCGTTTATATTTCCCGTATCAAATAAAAAAAATAAAAAACAACACATTAAATCAAACAAATTTGAGAGCAATTAATTGACGTATTAAAATCAATTGATTTTCCTACTAAAAATGATTTTTCTCGTAAGAAATAAATTGTATCTTGAATTATTCACTGACAAACGATAGAACGAGTCGAAATAAAATGAATCATCAACGCGATTTCGTGTTACCCCTAAATTCATAGAACTAAAATCATATAACATAAAAAAATGGATGCACGACAGCACAGCATTGAACTCACCATTGGCGTGTTATTATTTGAAACTAAAGAATAAATGTCGATATTGTAAGTTAAAAACTATAGGATAACCAAGGACACGTTAACGTCACACGTTAGTTGGGGTTTTCAAGTCTCTTTGAGTAATCCCATGGAAAAAGGCATAGTGTTCTTGTTCCATGGGGAACGTATTGTTGCCATCGTCAGCTGCACCGCTTTAAACGAGCACGAACGTTCGTTCGTTCGAACGAAGCTAACATGCACGCACTCACAGGGGGAACGGGGGTTGCCTTGTACTGTGTAGAAGAAACAGGAAAGGGGAGGAAAGAAAGAAAGAGAAAAAGAGAGATAAATAATAAGAGCGAGAGAGAAAAAGGGATAGAGAGAGTGAGATAGAATAAAAGAAAAAGAGGGTTTCTACTCCCCATTGTCCCTAGTGTGTCTGCATACTAGTTTCACTCGACGATAATTGCTACCATAAATTGACTATCAACGAACATAAATGTCCTTCCTTAATTATCGCCATCTTAATAAGGAACAAACGTTCTTTCTAAATTACACGAGATTGCATTCAAGTTAAAAAGTTTTATTTACGGTTTTAATCGTTCGCGAGTTTGTTGATGACCAATCTAAATAGTAATCGGTCCTTCTTGCTAATATAAGTTGTAGTTATTTAAAGAAAAATTATACCATTTTCTAATTTCTAGCCAGCAAGACATTTTATCCGACAATTTTTAAGTTTAAAAATAGTTTAGAAATATAATTGAGTAATTAAGATAAGTATTAATTTGTTAAAAATTGATTTAAATGTTAAATATCTAGATTTGTGACCGAGGGGGTTTGTAATTGCTTTGTTGAATTCTAACTTGTCTTATATTGTAAAATCTTAGAATGCACTTGCAATAAATGCAAGAATATATTCTTTTTTACATTTAATAATTTATTCTTATTATTATCATTTGATTATTTTTACTTATTAATCATTTAATATAAAAAGAAAATAGGAATTTATATGAAATATGAAATAAAATAGAATAAAGACGTTTTGTTGAATTCTAACGTGTCTTTCGATTAAAAAATATTAAATTATACTTGTAATAAGTAAAAAATATTTGTCCAATACCCATTGATATAATACTTTTTGGTTATCTTGGTTTTTTTAGCTTTTATTTATAAACAATTTAAAATATGAAGAAGGAAACTAAAATCTAGGGGATTCGATGTTTTCTCTAGGAATAAAACGATGACGTCATCCGTCATGCGTATACTTGCAACTATGTAACCACACAGATCGATCCATTTGTTTACTGAGGTTGTCTGCTAGTCCTTTGCTTGGTCTGTCAGTGTTTAAAAAATAAAATAACATGCTTTAAAAAATTGTTCTTTTTTCTTATGTAACCGTAACGCGTCAATCAACCGTACTGCAATGCCGGGAACGGGAGTTAGTATACTTTTTTCAACAATACGTTATTTATAATAACGAGTATTATCGAGTAGATAATTGCATTCGTCGTTTGACGTTTGTCCCGTCGAAATTTGACAACTATTGTATACATTATTTTGACAGAAGGAGAAAAAAAAAAGATAAAAGATGATAGATAATTGCAATTCATTTTACCCTTATATTATTAAATTTAATTTAATATCTTTTTTTTTTCAATTATTTTTTTCAGTATATTTAATTATATTATCTTTTAACATTCTATATATATTTTTTCGCAATTTATTTTTTAAATAATATTTTTAATTCTAGCATACAATTTTATTTTTTATTTCATCTAGGATAATGTCGCAGAACTGGGAGAGATTGAAAATGTCAGAGTCGTTGTTCGTGTTCGGCCATTAAATGGAAAGGAGTTGGACGGACACAGCAAAAATGTAATAAAGGTTGATACATTGAATAGCGAAATAACTGTTAACAATCCAAATGCGGTTCATGGCGAACCCCCCAAAGTTTTCTCTTTCGATGCTGTCTTTGATACGGATTCTACTCAAGTTGATATTTACAATGAAACCGCTAGACCTATTGTCGATAAAGTTTTGCAAGGATATAATGGAACAATACTTGCATATGGTCAAACTGGTACTGGTAAAACATATACAATGTCGGGTGCTAAGACTCCTCCTCAACTTAGAGGTATTATACCCAATACCTTCGCTCATATATTTGGACACATAGCTAAAGCAGATGAGAATCAAAAGTAAGTTTAATGATAGTATGTTTGAATGATGAAAATTACAGTATTCCATTTTACAGATTCCTTGTACGTGCAACATACTTGGAAATTTACAACGAAGAAGTAAGAGATCTTCTCGGCAAAGATCAAACTACTCGATTAGAGGTCAAGGAACGACCTGATATTGGAGTCTTCGTGAAAGATCTCAGTGGGTATGTTGTTAATAACGCTGATGATTTAGATCGCATCATGTCACTTGGCAATAAGAACCGTAAGTGCGATGTTTTTCTTATTTAAAAAAAACAAAATATATTAAAATATAAATAAGACATTAAATCGAAATAAAAATATTTTACCTTTGCAGGCATTGTGGGAGCAACTGCTATGAATGTTTCCAGCTCTAGATCTCATGCTATATTTACAATAACTGTTGAATCCAGTCAACTTGGCGAAGACGGAGAGCAACATGTTAAAATGGGAAAACTCCATTTAGTGGATTTAGCTGTACGTAATTAATATATAATTTTGTTAGGAATATATATAATAAAGTGATTATATTTTAGGGTTCCGAAAGACAAAGTAAAACAAAAGCAAGTGGAGTAAGACTTAGAGAAGCTACTAAAATAAATTTATCGTTGTCAACGCTGGGTAATGTAATATCTGCTCTTGTTGATGGGCAAAGCTCTCATGTGCCTTACAGAAATTCAAAATTGACAAGATTGCTTCAAGATTCTTTGGGTGGTAATTCTAAAACATTGATGGTATGTATTTATTAAAGATTTCATTAAAAGTAAATAAAAAACTGCATATTGTATTGTACGTGTTAAAATATAATTCTATGATTATTTAGTGTGCAAATGTAAGTCCTGCTGATATAAATTACGATGAAACTATAAGTACTCTACGTTATGCTAATCGTGCTAAGAATATAAAGAATAGAGCAAGAATAAACGAAGATCCTAAGGATGCTTTGCTTCGTCAATTCCAAGTCGAAATTGAACAATTACGAAAGCAACTTGAAGAAAATATTACAGAATTATCAGAAACAGAATCTGAAACGGAAGATTCAGAAGATACAGGAGAACCACGACGCGAGAAAAAAGCAAGACACAGAAGAAGTCAAATGTTAACAATGGAAGAATTAGGCGACAAAGATGTAAATACGGAAAAAGTAGATAAAGCAGAAAGAGATGACAAAAGTCCAGATGATAAAGATGTTATCGAATTAAAAAGGACACAGTAAGTATAAAAACAAGTATAGAATATTGTACCACCTAACGAGAATTTCTATTTTACAGAAGTGAAAAGGAAGCCTTAAGACAAAAAATGCAAAATTTACAAAATAAAATATTAGTCGGTGGTGAAAATTTGTTAGAAAAAGCTGAAGCCCAGGAACAATTATTGGCTGCCGCAGCTATCGAACTTGATCAACGTAAAAGTCGAGAGGAACAATTAAAGAAAGCTATAGAAGAGAAAGAAGCGGAACGTATAGACATAGAAGAAAAATATTCCTCTTTGCAGGAAGAAGCAGCTGGAAAAACTAAAAAATTAGCTAGAGTTTATACAATGCTTATGTCCGTTAAAGCTGAATTATCCGATTTACAACAAGAACATCAAAGAGAAATGGAAGGTCTCTTAGAAGGTGTTAGAGGTATCGGAAGAGAATTACAACTTCAAGAATTAGTTGTGAATAACTATATACCATCACAGTATCAAGTATGTATATATCAATTAATATTATGTATTCAATTTATATTTGAAAGTCTTAAATAATTGTTTTTTTATAGTCTATGATTGAAAGATACGTTCATTGGAACGATGATATTGGCGAATGGCAATTAAAGTGTGTAGCATATACCGGTAATAATATGCGTAAATCACAAATAATACCGCCTATTGGAAATAACAGAGATGTAAGTTTTTTAAAACAATATTTGTTATTACAACTATCTTGTGGTGTGTGTGTGTATATATATTTTGTATTTAAATTAATTTATTTTTATTTTTATAGCAAATACAACCTGATATGTCAAATATATATCTCACATATAACACAAGAACGGATAGTACATTTATACAACCGAAAAAAGTAAGAAATCGTTCCGGTGTACCACGACCAACTACAGCTCATCGACGTACGCCACACTAAAGGAATATTAGGTTATGAAATAATAATGATATTTCAAATCTTACTTAGCATTTTTTAAATACTTTTTTCTATAATAAGTAGTAACAAATTTATTTATTTATTTTTTATTCAATGTGATAATTTCTAACGTCAACTTATGCACATTGTAGCACATATATTAAACGAGGTGACTCTTCAACTTATCCAGTAGTATTGCTATATAGAATACATAGAGTCACTTCGATGTGTGCTTCATGCAATAGTACGGTGATATTCTTACGTATAATTATAGTTATATTTCTCTTCAAATTATTTTTGAAGAATCTTTTTAATCGAATTTATTTGAAATACTTAAATGAACATTTTTTTTTAAATATTCTTTTACACGCGTCAAGATATTTATTATAATACGATGATATTAATGATCGCAAACTCATTCTATATCATTCCTTGTTATTTCTATCAATTTGTCCTATTTTAATTAAATTTTTGAAAATTTTTCTATGTACATCAATTGTAATTATAACAAATTGTTATATATTTATTCTGTGATGCAATAGAAACAATTGCAAGATGCAGACCAAATAATGAAACTAAAATGAATACTAATTTCAATATACACAATATCTTTCCCTTTTAACATGGTATTGACACAGATCATTTCCAAAGGAAAAAAAAAGAATTATAATAGAGAAGAAAAGTATGTTTATCATACAGTACCTGTGTTATTAGAAATAAAAACCTAATAAATATCATGCCTCAAAGGCAAGTAGGATATTATTGATGCATGTCAAGATATTTAATAACAGCTGAAAAAATTTATTACATGTTTTTACATTACCATCGTATAAGAGATTTTTGATAAACAACACGTCTCGATAAAGTCCGCGTGTATGTGAGAACAAATACTCTTACAATTAGAGACGTATTGTAATCCAACAATATCAAGATTTCCCTGTTAACTTGGTATAGACTATCACTAATTTATTTATTTAATGTATAGAACCTATTTCTCGTCCCCGTCTCTAAATCGATCGATCAATGTTCTTATCTCTGTCTTACTATAATATGTCGTTTAAAAAAGCCATTGAATTAAAATAATAGAATTATAGCAAGGTTTTAACGAATGATATATATTTTTGATTGAACCAAAAGAATCTAAGCGAACCAAAATAAATAAAAAATAAAAAGAACAAAAAAAATGGTTATAAAGCCCTTCAATTATCGAGCCTGAATTGACAATGCGTTTAAAACATCAACAATATTTATTATCTCATATACTTTTTATGCTCTTTAATCTTTTGTAGTTACTTATAATGCATTTATTAAGTACTGTGATAATGAAACGCTTATATTATTTCGAATGTTTTTCTTTTTCTGCACTTTATTTACACGTAATATAAGAATCACGATAACTAGACTTTAATAATTATAATTGTCTGCGTATGCTGCCTTTGTATTTATAATTTAAAAAATAAAATTGAATGATGACATATACACATATAGTTGTTTTATATAGAACTATTTTCACATAAAACAGCATCTATTAGAAAGAAAAGAAAAGAAAATTATGTTACCAATATTCTATGTTTCTGTTCTTGATATTCCTTGATCCACTGTCTTATAAAATTACGATGATATACTCTTGCTAATGTAACACTGTAAGGATCTTTAGGATTGCTAGCTCTCAAATCAATGTGATGAGCACCTTCGGGAATAATCACAGCAATTGCAGAGGAAGACAAATTCCATAATACACCACCACCTGACCATGGATCTATCAATCCATTGCTAAATAAAAGGAAATTAATTTCTCGTGTATCAGATTAGTTACATTATTTATCTACAAAACTTACCTAAAAACAATATTAGTCGCGGTTGAAAGATTCTTACAACCATATTCTTTACAAACCATATATGGTTTAGAACGTATACCATATCTCTTAAAACATTCGTCGCTTATCTTTTTAATATCCCAAGGTTTAAATCTAAACATGTCGTTAACTCCATCGCTGCAAAGAACCGTAACAATTTCACTGCATGCTTGATAATCCCAAGCATCGGCGCCTAAGTTTCCTGAAGTATTCGTTGGATCCGTACAAGTTGTTTGACCAGTATAATTCGTGAAAATACTTAATGCTTTGTACAATGCAGTTAACAATGGTTTTCCTGTTAAAGACGAGTTCGTTAAATGACTGCAGAAAACCTAAAAAGAATAAATAAACAAAAATAAATATCATAATATTAATCTATTCCTCGCATTCATTTAATTAGATCACTTTTGTAATCACCGCCATAAATAATCTCTTCTTACTTTTACAGGATTGGGAGGCAATGGTACTAAAAAGTTAGTTTCGTACGGATAATTAACCATCGCGATATTTCCATAAACATCTTCCAAGAAATCTTGTAATTCCTCAACGTGCGTTGAATTTTTAAGCGGCTTACATAATTTCCAATTGTCTGACAACCATTTTTTACCCTCATCTATTAATAAAAACACAAAATAAAAATAAAAATAAAAAGATATTAGAAAAGAAATATATCCATCAGTTTACCGTTCGACGTAAGATTAGTTATTACGTTCCATGATCTTTTAATTAATTTCGGACATGTTTCATCTGCCGCACGATAACTGGACGTTGCTATGCGTGCAAATGATTCGCAAGAAGTAATACCAGTGAATTGTAAAATCGGAGCTGATGCTGCTATAGCTCTATAAATATATAAATATAATGAAATATCATTTAAAAATTATTGAAGAAACTAACAACAGATAATATCCGAAGCTAAACGCGTACACAAAAAGATAGTAACAACGTTTATTTCTTCGTTTATCGTTTCTTTCTTTTCTTTATCGTTTAACGTGTTTTATCATCGCTATATTAATAATTTAATATAAGCAACTTTCCTGTTATAAATTAAACTATGTTATAAAGATTAATATGTGTAAGATTAATGAAGTAGCCGATAAAGTGAAAGAAAAATGATGTCTATCAAAAATAAATATGAATCATCGAGAGTTATTATTTCTGAAATAGCACACCCTTGAACAATGTGAGGATATTTCAGACGCATCCATGCACTGAGCATACCACCGTACGATCCACCGAAAACAATAACAGGACTGTGCTTTCTGACCTCATTTGATCTCAAATATTCGATAAGATCAACATAATCGGCAATAGCTTGTTGGGAGGTCAAATATCCAGAATGTGCAGGATTGGCAAATGATTTATTTCCAAATGGCATGGATGAACCATAATATCGATGTTCTGCAAAAACCACCATTGCACCGAATTCCGGTGCTATTTCCCACATAAATCCCTGAAATTAAATGCTTATTAATTTCTCTTAAATTAAATTAAATATGTAAAAAAAAGTATTAAGTTTTATAATTACCGTATTTTCGGCAAAAACTTCGATATCACCTTCGTTTCCCGTGTAAAAAAAAATAGGTGCATTGTTCCCGCGTCGCCATGTATCGTTAACGAGATATCGGATGTTAAATTTATCTTCTACTGCAAAACTAAAATGATCTACCTGCAAACAAATAAATAAATGTATAATTTTATATTATATATATATAATATTTTTTTTTTTATTTGTATTAATTCTTAAGCCTTTGAACAAGAATAACTATTAATAAATAATAATAATAATAATAATAATAATAATAATAATAATAATAATATATAATAATATATAATATACACGTATATTACATTTGTAAATTACTAATTTGTAATTTACAAATATATAACTATATATATATATTAATATATAAATTAATTATATATAAATATATACACTTACAGGAACTTCAAAAGTTTTGATTTCATATTTATATTTCGCGCCAAATTCATCTTTATGGTATCCTTTAACCATCTCTGTTAAATGAAATCGATTAAATAAATTAAGTTGTAACGTCAACGGCGACAAAAGAAATATCACAGGGACGATTAACGTCCATTTTTGCTTCATTTTGACGAGTATTCTTGGTGAAGTTTAGAATGTAACTGATGTGATTCAGTACGTGCTAACGCTTATAAATTGCGACAAGTACACTAACTATCTTAGAAAAAATGCGATTTTTTTTTATCCATGGAATAATTAAAAAAGTTATGGTATTTAATATTAATAAAATATAAGCTTTGAATGTTAATATATATTCTACGGTAAAAATTAATAATATTAGTCTTTTTTTAAATTCAATTTTTATTTCTCATAATTAAATCAAGTAAAGGAAATGCTAAGTTGTGCTTGCATCAGCGCCATCTTTAAAGAAAGCTCTCGAAGGTTATCGAACAATCAACAACATAATCGCAATAAGTCATCAATATATACATATATATGCATTTTTGCTCTTTTCTTTTGTTAGCTCTAAATAATATCTTTTATTTTCATCATTTTAATAAACCTAATTATACAATAAACTACATATATATTATACATATAAATATGTCATAAGCTAATTAGAAGATATTGAATATAAAACAAAAATAAATAAACAATAAAATTGAACTTATTGTTTAATCAGATGGGTCGATAAGAAAAGAATAGACGTTAACGTACTTTTTCAAATGATTGATTTCACATACATAATGATACATATAGAAAGCGATATATCCGTTCCTCTGTAAGATAAATAAATTTGTGGCCCTGAAAAGGGCCGATTAAATAAGCCAGTGTCATTTTTACTCGTTCAACCTCCAAATCCATAAAGGGTTCTGCCTTGTCTTTTCAATGCATAGACAACGTCCATGGCGGTAACAGTTTTTCTCTTAGCGTGTTCGGTATAGGTGACAGCATCTCGAATAACGTTTTCAAGAAAAACTTTAAGTACACCGCGTGTTTCTTCGTATATCAAACCAGAAATACGTTTGACACCACCACGTCGAGCTAATCGACGAATAGCTGGTTTGGTAATACCTTGGATGTTATCACGTAAAACCTTTCTATGGCGTTTAGCTCCTCCCTTTCCCAACCCTTTTCCTCCCTTACCACGACCAGTCATTATTAATTGATTTTACTTTCAAACTCTCGAAGATAAAACGCCGAACTACTCAAAACCTTATGCAACAACTCGAATACGTGTGATCTCGCAGCGCGTCGCCTTTTATAGATTAACCTGACATCCTTCCCCCACTATTCTATACTATGGACCAATCAAAATGAAGACGCGATGGGATAAAATATATATATATAATAGTAGATAATATTCCTTTCTGTTGTATGTATTTTGACGTAGTTATCTTTCTGAATAATTTGTTTCGTTTTCTTTTATTTTTTTAACTTTTACACGATCTCTATAGTATACAGTGACTCGAAATGAAACTTTTAGTTCGTAAATCGACTGCTAGAAAATCACCACGTAATGATTTTTGTATAGATAGACTTTTATTTAAAAAAGTTCCAATAGTCCGAAAGCCACAATATCGTCCTGCGCCTGGTTCTCTCGTACTTCGCGAAATTCGTCATTATCAAAAGTCAACGGAATTATTAATACGACGAGCACAATTTCAACGAGTCGTTCGTGATATAACTTTTAATTTCGGAAAAAATCTTCGTTACCAAGCTGCTGCTCTATCTGCTTTGCAAGAAGCATGTGAGACCTATCTTGTTGGCTTATTCGAAAATACTAATTTATGTGCTAATCATGCAAAACGCATTACCATAATGCCCAAAGATATTGCATTGGCCCGGCGTATTCGAGGAGAGGAATCTTAGACAAAGTAATTTAAAAAATCTTAACAGTCCTTTTCAGGGCTCCAAATTTACAATACGGAGAACGCATTTGGTTTTAACTCAATCTATATAAATAACAAATATTATTATTATTATTATTATTAATATCTAATTTAATTAGGTATGACTATCAGTATTTATTTCTTTACTTATTTTTTGTTTTACTTAAAGTAATATCACGATTTTGTTAATCTTGAAATACGGTTAGAAATTTAATGAATCTTAAATAGATTTCGATCTTTCAAATTTCTAATTAAAATATCTACGAACTTAATCTTTTTTGGATTTAAATATACGTGTATAATAAATCCATAAATATATACGAAACTAATTAAAGTAATCTTTTAGTATAATATATTTAATAGATAGATGAAATATGTTTTTTTACTTAATGAAAATTTAAATTTGTCCGTTAAATATATATAGTTTCTTTATTATGATCGTTGACCAATGATGTGCAAGAACTTCTCATACTTACTGCTGATTGGCTCGCTATTTCTTATACACATTTTGTATTCATTTATTTCGTGTTTCGAAGTTTTTTTTTGTTACTTATTATATTTGAATAACGTGTGAGGAATAAGTATATATGTAACGAAATATTACTATTTATATTTTGTCACCTTTACTAATGATTTAAACTGGCTGTTGTCTTACAGTTAAGACGCGCAGGCGTATTAGGCTTATAAAGATTCGGGAACGCTAATAACGGGACAAAAGATATAGAAACGTTTAGGAGTTTGCTAAAGCAGAGACGGTTAGAGTTCGAATTGCGAAGTCAGTAATAAGACAATAAAACAAGAGTGAATATTTAGCTGTAAATGTTGTTTTATAAGGTATATTCTATACATATATATATATATATATATTCTTAACATATGGAAATAAAAATATAGTCAACAAAGTATTTTTTTGAAGTTATACTTCTTTTGGAATTTGAAATCATTTTATTTTTATCTATATTTTATATTATCTATATTTTTTTCACTCAATAGGTAAGAGTATGTATACACGCCATATGTGTTTATATATAAACACTAATTTGTTTTTTTTATCTTTACTAAATAATAAATTAATCACAGAAAAAATTAATTTATTTAAGATACTACTTTTTAATAATCCCAAAATATACAGCAAACAAAGTGAATTATTTAGTAATTAAATAAAATATTGTATGAATTACAGGATAATATTTAGGAATAAATATTTAATAAATAAATAAATAACACAAATATGAGTTGCCAGAAAGGAAATACGAAACGGTCCAGGCCTCAGAAATATAAAAATCAGACTGTCTTTAAGAATGATCTGCATGACAAATCTCACAGAACTAAATTTATCAACAGCATAGAAGTAGCAAATGTATGCGAAAGATGTAAAAAAATAATTGAGTGGAAGATTAAATACAAAAAATATAAGCCTCTCAAGGCACCAGCTAAATGCACTAAGTGCGAAGAAAAAACAGTTAAGCACGCTTATCATACAATGTGTCTACCCTGCTCAAAGGAACATAAAGTTTGTCCTAAGTGTTGTGTAGAGCGTGAAATAATAGAAGCTAAACTAAGCAAAGAAGAAATTATGAAAATGGATGCGGAGTTACCAATATTCTTGAAACAATTACCTGAAAGGAAACGTAGAACAATGATAAGATTTATGAATCGTAATTGTAATTATAATCAATATTTCAATATTTAAAGATTCTATACATATAACTATATTATACATATATTTTATTTCATTTAGGTAATGCAAAGAATATTAATTCTAAAACTACTAATGATGAGAACGAAGATTCAGAAGAAATTGATGACGAAGAAGATGATAATTTGGAAGAGATTCGTAATTGTAATTATAATCAATATTTCAATATTTAAAGATTGTATACATATAACTATATTATACATATATTTTATTTCATTTAGGTAATACAAAGAATATTGATTCTAAAACTACTAATGATGAGAACGAAGATTCAGAAGAAAGCGATGACGAAGAAGATGATAATTTGGAAGAGATTCAGAAGAAGATTCAGAATATGATGGAATAAAAAATTAAAAAATGATTTAAATTATAATTTGGCAAATGATAATAATTTGGACTAGAAGATCATTTGAATAATTATAATTTGGAAGAGTTATGTAGATATTTTGTATTAAAAATATATTTGTAAATTATAAATTGTATTATTTTATTATATTAGATTAAATTTCTTCTTTAATAATCACAAACATAATTATAGTATTATATTAAATTATTTTTACAATACAGTTGACAATAACTACTGTGTGAATATTGCTACATATAAATCTATACTAGTTTCACTATAGTCTTATACGATTTACTATAATGTACTCTTATATGTAAATTTTTTATTTTCATTTTTGAAAATCTTTTAAGTCTTATGTATTTTTACTTCGCATTTTTTTTAATAGAAATTTACTAACAAATGGAAAACGTAGAGAATAGACCAAAAGTTGATTGTCTAACCAAAAGTATATAAATTAAATTTATTTATACATTGTAACAATAACCTCAGAACATTTGTTATTATTAAATGTTTTAACTTAGGCCCTGGACCAGTTTATAAATTACCATCATTAGTTGGACATGTTGGACATGATCCATCTAAACGTAGAGATCCAGCATATAGTATAAGATATTATGTAGGATTAAAAAAAGAATCAGTTGGTCCTGGTCCACGCTATAACATCCAGAAATTAACAAAGTTTGGAATAGACAAACCACCTGCATACACGATAGCCCTTAAATATGCTGATCCAAGTAAAAATATGAAATAGATTAATCTGCAAATATATATGCTTTCTAATCATAAGAATTATATATAAGATACATTCAATCTTATGGTTAAATTAAATGTAATTTCTTATAGCTTTAGATTTAGGGCCAGGACCTGGCGCATATTCGCCTGAACAATGTCTACCAATGAATCATAGTCGTAGAGCTCCTGCCTATAGCATCAAATCTAAAGGTCAAGCATTGCAAATTCTTGAAGGGCCTGGACCAAATGCTTACACAATACCAACATGTATAGGCTCTAAAATACCAGATAAGAGAGCACAAGCTGCTTACACCATGTGTGTATATTTTGTTATTCAATTAATCATAATTGATTCTTTTCTTTTTTAATAAATAATATATTATTTATTTTCAAGTGGTGGCTATTACGAACCCCCATTAGAAACTTTAAGTCCAGGTCCAGCGGCTTATGCGAATCTTGATCCAAATATTGTAAAAAAACGCAATCCAATGTACAGTTTTAAATGGCGTCACGAACTTCCTGAAGATTATCTAAGTCCAGGACCACGTTATAATCCTACTTTTAATACTGGAAGACGTGCTCCTAAATTTTCGTTTGGTGTTAGACACAGTCAATGTGCAGGGAATCCTATTACGAGTTTAGACGAAGATTGAACGGAAAGAAGAATATGCACGTGCTTTTGCGTTGATTGGATCGACGAGATTTTGTACAAATTGTATAATAATTTTATATGTTTTTACACCTTGTGTTTAATAAATGTGATGTGTCTTCAATCAGATATGTATATTCCTATTTAATTATGTGTATCTACATATACACATGTATAAATGTGTGTACACAAATTTGGTAGATCCAATCGGACTATCAATTGTTTTTTTTCTTCTAATCAAAATGAAGTTGACATAATTTACAATATTTTCACTTTTAATAGATAAAAATTTATCTGTAAAATATGTAAATTAATTTGAAATTTATAACAATGCCTGCCAGGGCGGCTAATGCCGCGAGTAAAACCGGGGATATGAAAAAACTTGCTAAGACAACGGATGTATCAATTTGTGGTGTATCCAGTAAGAATTCTATTTGAAGATATTAGATTTTATTTAACATAGTGATCACTAATTTTCTAAATATTGATTAAAACAAAGCTCCAGGACCAAAATACAAATTGAAAACGCTCGTTGGTCACAAAGACCATTGCATCTCGAAGTATAGAAATCCTGCATTTACATTTGGTCTGAGAGAAATCTCTGAAGATCTGTGTAAAAGTCCTGGACCAAAGTATATGCTTCCAGGATTGAAACCGAATGGTTTTAAGTTTGGATTTCCTTTAAAAATCACTGGTAATTAATTTCACAGATATTTGAGTATTTTACTTGTACTTATCGAAATTATATTAAAATTGTCTTATTTTGATGGATTACAGATAAAAGTGTTAGTCCTGGTCCGAAATATTCTGTACCATCTCCTAGAAGCGGTCCTATGTTTTCTCTGAAGTGGCGTACAGGTTACAAAAAGGGTTGCGTAACACCTGGACCTTATAATGTCAAACGCATCTTTTATGGACCTAGTTTTAGCATGTAAGTGTACGCTAATATATTTTTTCTTATCTAATTAATTATTAATTCTGTATAATTTTTTATTTTTACAGAGGATTAAAAATTCCTGATCTTAAATGTGTCGGTGGACCTGGACCATCTGCGCCATATAATTTGGATATAATTAAACCAGTATCACCAATGTTCAGTATGGGTTTTTTACGATCCTACAAAGACATTTGTCGGAGTCCAGGACCTAAATATAATCCTAAAAAATTACATCTCTCACCGCAATATTCTTTTGGAGTAAAACATAGTGTCTGTTCACCACCGAACATCACTGAATGTGACGATCGTTGTTAGAACATCGATTTATCTGTTAAATTCGTTCATCCATCTAAGGGCAAAAACGTTAGATTAATTTCTTTAGAGATTTTTCCGCTTATTTCTTTCCAATACAAGACCACCGTTTGTGATTCTTTAGATTCAACATTAATCGTTGTAATAGGAATATTATTTCCTGAATTAGTTGACTCCACTGATGATGGTTCAAATACAAAATTGATGCAACGCATAATACAAAAGTAAAGCATTTCGATTAAACTGATTATACTAATACCCAAAAATAAGCTACATATACCTCCATAATTACCTATAAACATGTCATGATAAATAATAATAATAATAATAATAATAATAATAATAATAATAATAATAATAATAATTTGGAACTTAATGACGCATTAAAAAGTTTTTAACACTTACTCATTAGTTCATACCAATAGAAAAGCATATCTTGTCTTATTTTTGTTGTTCTAGGAGATCCGAAATAGATATGCACTAAACTGTGATTATTGATATAAGTTCTTTTTCTATTTAAAATAGATTTCAATTAATTTAATTATTTCTATTTAACTAATTTTTTTATTTCACATTTTTTCGTATTACCTATTCCAAGTTAAATATGGAATATTTAATGGAATATCGCTGGTGGTCACAGTATACGTAATGTCTTCACAAGATGGAAGACAATCGCAAGATATGCAGCAAGATTCTACTGGAATTTTTGTATTGTGAAATGGTACCATCAGTTTTTCATTTCTAGGCTTCAGATTTAACCATCTTTCTTTAATGTGAATATATAATTTAAATAAATTAAAAAAAATTAACAAATACACACACGAAGAAATTTTATTTACAAACCTTTATATTTCTTCAGACACGTTAGATCTTTGAGATTGCATTTTCTTATATTACCTGAAGAAAAACACCCAAATGAATTAATTTAAAGATATATATTTGTTATTTATATTTATTAATAAATATTTTCTTACTCATATCGGGAGTAACCGGATAAAAGAAAGGAACGCATTTGCAAAAGGAGATAATATCTCGTGTACGACAATAAGATAAACAATCCGTATACGAATAATATCCCCCGAACGTGCGTGATTGTTCCGTGCTAAATAAACAATCTCTTTCTTTTATATCATAGTTTATAACATTCTGTAAGTAAAAATAAATCTATTTATTTTGAATTTTTTGATCTTATTAATAATCAACTTACTGGTATGGAATAAAAGGAGACAGCATCTAAATTCAAAAACATTTCTACTTTCGGTGGAACGAAGATTTCTCGTACTCCACCGTTTAGTGCATTAGGATAATCAAGAGATGAATACACCAATATCTACAACAAAATTGTATCTTAAATTTGCATTGAAAAAATCTTAAAATGTAACATACAATTTTAACTGAATTTTACTTTTATTAACATACCTTGAAACCCTGTATTGGTAAAAGTTTGTAAGCATAATCGTATAACTGAGGATTTAATAGTACAGACAATCCATATTCTGAACCAGCTTCTTTAGAACGTTTGATCGTTTTGGATGTAAATATAAAAGAATCTTTGCTGTATATAAATCAAATATTTTGTAAATATTAATTTAAATTTTACAAGAAGAATATTTAAATAAATTAAACTTACTTGTGTAAATCAACGTGTCGTGCAGAGTTAAAAGTACAACAATAGCCATTGTTCGTTATTCTTAGAAAAAAAATTTCATTGCAATCTTGGTCTTTGCCGTTCCAAGAACACTGCCATAAAATTGATCTACATTTTGGTAATAGCTACAATAAAAATTACAAAATAAATATACATTAAAATTGTACATCTGTATAAATAATATTAATTTTAATACCCTTCTCATTAGTCTGTCGACATTATAGTCGTTGTATCCTCGTTCAAGTATAGTGTGCAATAAATAAGTGTCTTCTAACTCATCCTCATCGATATCAAAGTGATAAAGATTTCCCAAAGTTGTTATCAGATTAGTCAATTTTTCTACAGTCAAATTAACACTGTATTGTACTGTTTTAAATTCTAAACTATAATTTAAATAATGAAGTTATTTATATAAATTATTAGATAATTTATATATAACAACAACTAGATAATTTTTATTTAATCATAAAATACGCATACAGTTCTTCCGCAAGATCGATGGCAGACAATAAACTTATTTTATTGATATTGCAAATAGATATCGCTGGATAATCAATTTCTTGCATCGGATATTTATCGGTTTCTACAGTGGCCACTGTAGGACTATCTTGAAATTCCAAAGTCGTTTCAAGAATTATAAATGACATGCCGATTATTGTCACTATGTGGACAATTAAATAAACAATTCTAAACAGAAATATTTTTGATTAGTACAAATATTTAATTAATGATAATGCAAAATAAAATGTATAGTAATTAAAAAGCCCTATACTTCTCTACAGGACGCTGATAAAAACGTAGATTGTTCGTGTAATTCAAATTGATACTTTCGAATAACAAATCTATAATTGTTTTCTTAATAACAGATAAACTTTTGAACAATTTTAACGTATGAAGAATTTCAATAAATTTCCATTTCTTCTTATTGTTAGTTAAATTAAATACTTTCATGATGCGTTAGAAGCGAAGTGGTTTCTCTTAAACAAACGAATCGTTGAACTTCTTGCATGAGTTGTTTAACTGATTGTGAGCTTCTCTCTTTCGTTGCTTTTTATTTATATAAAATTAATAGAAACAAAACGTGAGAGATACAACATTGTGAGCAAATTTCATATTTGCGTGTATTAAAACAATTAATAATAAACAAAATGAAGCAGAAAAAGAAAAAGATTGGGTCACGCAAATAACTTCTTAAAACTCATTCATATGGATTGTTACCGTATAATCATTTATTTTATTATTAATGTTTCATATCACTTACAATGTCCCCATTTGAAAATCGAGTTACAAGAATCTCGATCGATTTTCGAGATAAAAGGACGCAAGAAGGAGTCTCTTTCGTTGATTCAAACTTTTTTTTTTATCATATTTAAATATATGTATCGATGAATTCGCTTTCTCGTGTCCTAAATACAACTTTTCATAATAACTCGCCTTTTCGATTTGGAATAGAAATCGTGTAGAAAAACCCAAAAAGATAGAGATAAATATTTGCAGATACAACCACACATTGTTGATCGGAATTATTTAAATAAAATATAATAATAATCATAATAATATGTGCAAAAAAGTAATGGATTGAATTATGGCTATATTTGTATAATTGAAAATGAAAATTATAATTGGAGTATATATTGAAATAATTTAGAAAAAATTAGTACTAATATCCAAATTAAACGAACAATAATTATTATAATAACAATTAATTTCATTATTATTTGATAATATTTAATCATAATTTGATAATTTAATAATTGCATAAATTGCAGCATGCATATGCAACACACGAGTATACTCGTGATCGATCATCAATGCGTTAATTAGTTTCAAGATTACGCTCGTGTACAATTTTTTTATTTTTAATTAACCAAACGAAGCACATTATATTTCATAAAATAATAAACGATGTACAAATACGTAATTTTGATTTAAATTTAATTCGAAGTTCGCAGAAAAATGTTGATAAAATAATTTCAACTAAAATTAAATTACATATTACAGAATCTAATTAAATTTCGTAAATTTCATGATACCTTAGCACGATAAGAAAATACGATTAAAAACTTAACGATTAAACGAAAGAAAAGTCATAAGAAAAGCATAATTAATTTTAACAACGTTTTATCTATCTTGTTCATTTTCTTATTCGTTTTCTTCCTTTTTTTTTTTTTAATATATTTGTTTACAGCAACATGCACAGTTGTGCTACGATACGCGTATCTTTGTGAAATCAGCACGATTAGATGATCTTGAACTAACGAACTTATTTAGTCTTAAACGATTCGTATAAAAAGAAAGGCACGATATTTTGTTTTTTTTTTAAGGATCACCGATGGTTTGTCACTGTCTGCATGTAAGTATTACATTTGCAAATACATTACATACATACTATTACATGTATATGTAATTACGAGTTTTAAACGTAATCGTAGTTATATCGGTGCCATTGGACGAATGCATACACATACATATTATTACATGTACAGTAGAACTTCCAGTATTCGAATAAATTGGTAGACATAACTGTGTTGGATGAAGAAATTTTCTTATAGTAAAACATTAATTACATTCTAACAATTTTCGCTTTACTTTCACCATTTTTCAGTTTATAGAATATTTTTTGTATTATTTTAACACTTGATACCACACAATTCTTTTTCGATGCCATTAGACGTAAGTTGAAAAAGTATTAAATATCAATTTCATACTTAAACAATAAGAAAGATATAATATTGTATTAAACAGTCGTTGATTATTTGTTTTCATAATAAATGATACAATCAGAAAAATATATATACACTGTTCGAATAATAAAGCATTTCGATAGTGGACCATGCGAATAGTAGAATGTTCGAATACTAGATTGTTGGATACTGGAGTTTCCACTGTATTTGTCTGTCAATTGAAATCACCAAAATGAATTCATTAAGAGATATGTACAAGAACAATATCTGTCACATACATATTTATATATATATTCATTTGTATTAAAGTCTAATCGTGCTGCCTGAATTCTTTTTTTTTCACAGATTATTTCATTCTTCCAAATATTTGTTATTCTTTAACGAATGTGAGAATTAGAAAGATTGTGTATTGTGCTTGTTCTTGTTTTTTTTTTTTTTTAAATACATATCCTTTTGGAAAAGGCGATCAGATCGTTAATCGTTGAATTATTAGTATGATAATTGTTTGAAATCGACAATAGGTGATTAAAACCCTTTGCACTCTTACATGTACTGTCATTTTATGGCTAATTGTAAGTTGTTCGAAATTCCTCCTACTTATCTCATTCGTAGATAAACATGTATAAGTTTGATATTAATGGTATATGTTAGAAAGTTTTACCATTTAGAACACATATGTTTATATTCAAAACTTTTTAATATCCCTTTCTCTTTCTTTGTAAATAGATGCTCGTGATCTGGTTATCATGGAAATGATCGAAGTTTTTAAATTTAATTTTTACGAACATGGTAAATTGTCATGTTTCTCGTTTATTAAAATATTTTAAGATATTTTGATTTGAATTATTTGAAAATTATTTTCTTTTTATAACAAGAAGTACAAAATAAAGTGAATATATTTTTATTCTTAAGAAAAATAGTTTTTATGTCATTAGAAAATTTTGTAAATAGCGTATATGACAAGATATTAAAAACAAATGTTTTTAATGAATTTTAAATCATTTTCATAATCACCAGTTCACATACGGATATCGATATAGTTATATATAACTTTTTATACTATGTTTTAAGTATTATAAATGAAATATTTTGATTTTTCGTTGAGTGAGAGAAGAATAATTGTCGTAAGAAAATAAATGAGTACAAAGGGTCGTGTCTTGGATATTTGTCACGAGGTAAGGTTTTTTTTTCTTCTCCAAATATTTAAAACACGACGAAAATGCGTAGAATCGCGTAACGGCTTATTTTGATGTTTTATTCGTCGATCAAAGATATTTGATTACTGAAAAATTACTTATATGCGTGCCGAATATCTTTGTATCTTACGATTTAAATTACATATTCGATTATCTGTGTTTTATTTTTGAGTGATAATCTCATATTGAATCATACGCTCATAAAAAGTGAGTATAACACGTTCGCACACGTTGTATTATATTTTTTTTTTCTTGTTCATACTTCATTTTCATACTTTGTTTTTTAATAATATTATTTATTTCAACAATTCAAAAGATATTTTTTTGTCTTCCTTGCGAAATTTAATGAAAATTATATATCAAACATTCATAGTAGGAGAGAGAGAGAAAAGAGATCTCTGAATGTAAGTAGAAAAATGTCTATATCTCATCAATATTATTACTATTATTAATATTATTATTATTATTTTATATTATTATTAATTTTCATATACCGAATAAGTTAACAATTTCGTTGTATAGATCAACGAGCATACGAATTTTCTTATAATTAAAATTGTCTTGTAAGCTAATGAGATATATCATTCATATAAGAAGAAACGTGTAAGTATGTGATTTTATTGCGTGTTACACCCACGTATATCTTCAAAAATTGCTTTTCAATAATGTGCTTTAATCAACATAGCACGATTTTATTATTTATAAAAGCAGGATCGATTTATGAGATTGATGTTAATTTATAAATCGTTACATCCAAGTAACTTAATATTTTAATACAACGAATTTATATTTCTTTTTACATATTTTATGTAAATCAAGAAAAAAGTGGATGAATATTTTAATCTCATAAGCCGAACCACTAACAGTCCTCGTTTTTAACAGTTTTTTTGTTTTTGTTTAATAATTTTAACATTCGGAATTTTTCCTAAGACGTATATATATATATAATAATTTCAATATAATCGAATAGTAAATAGTAAATAACGTATGTGTTCTCCAAACACACACCTATAATGCACATTAATGCTATTATTATTACTTCATCAGTGCTTATATGCTTTAATATTCCACATTTGAGCATATATAATAATAAAATCATGTGTCATTATGACTAGTCCTATTCGAATTAATATATATGATACTGAACCAATTTACCTAGTTGATTGTGATATTATTGAAGAAATTATTGTAGCTATTATATGTATACGTATATAAGTATATTTACAAATTACCATATTGCCATATTTATACTATTACGTTAACAAAACAGAAATTTTATTATCAATAAATATTGTCCTTTTAAATAAAGTAAGAACGTAAATATTGCACGTGTGGTAGAAAAGAAAAAAATGTTTGCCTAAAAAATATACAATTTATCCAGCGGCGCATTATCTCATGGACAAAAAGAGCAATTGCCTGCCAGTCCTCCCCATCGACAAAGAGCCCCCCATGTCATACATGTATAATTCTATTTTATTTGTAATCAAATTATATATCTACTACTATTATTATTATTTAACTTATTGCATGGGTAAGAGTATATGAGAGACATGGTATTTCCCCTCAAAAAATGAAGAAAAATTCAACCTTATTCATAGATTCCTAAATTCAAATTTGCTATGAGATTCTATGAAGCTATAATGCGCCGCTGATTTTGTTGCATTGCAATATTTATAAACGTACTACATGTATAATATAAATGGCATGGCACTTAATTTCTTTAAATATACAAATACGTTAATAATATGTACAAATGAACATTTACAAACTCTTTTGAGAAACTATTATGGATACTAAGAAACCAGTGTGTCTCAAGTTAAGAGTTTTGTTTTCATGTAATTGTGCTTAAATAATGACACATATTAAATATTAATTATTTCCTCAGAATATTACGGTCATATTTTTCGGAAGCACCAACAGCAAACATTATAAGTCACATCATTCCATAAATATAAATTAATTGGATGATGTAACTCACGTATTGGAGCATTACCTGTATTTTTTTTAACTATTTCTTCTACATTTGTACGTGACATTGATGAAATTTAATAACATTTTGTTATGTGTGTGACTTTAGAATGAAAAAACATTAGTATTCTGATAATATATCTCAGCTAGAAGATATAGTGAGTATATTAAACAGTATATCGTAGGATACTTATAAAAAAAAAGGAACGCTATGAAGTACTGAATAAAATGAAATAAAATAGAATAAAATGAAATAAAATAAAATAAAATAAAATAAAATAAAATTAAATTAAAATCAGAACACATTATTTAAAATGAGTAAAAATTGAATAGCACTTTAGTGTGTTAGAATATAATTGATATATATTCTAAGCAATGATTCCCAAGCTTTATCTTCACTCTTAAACACTTATAAGCTATACACAATATATTTTCGTCTATATAAACTAGGCAATTTAGATGCAGGTATCAAAGTTTCTTTAAATAGTTGCAATTGTACTAACGCAGATTGGCCTAGTTCCTTAGAACATATCTGCGTGATATGGTTCGCTTATAATGGTCCGTGAAGTCCGAGTCTGACGCAGTAGAAAGTGCGTGTTTATATAAGGCCCTAAATATATATATTTCAAAATACGTTTAAAAGTATCCGGCAGTAAAGACAATAAAGCTGAGAATGACAGTAGTGAAGTCAATACTAATTCTTATCTTTTTTTTGTTATAATGTTATCTAATTTAAAATATTAGAAAAAAATGAAATAAAAAAAAAAAAAAGAAGAAAACGAATTAAAACCGGCACATCTATTCTAGTCCTGTTATTTTCTTAAATAAATAAAATTACATAAAAATTGTCTAACGCGTGTAATCTTTGATTTTTTTCTTTTCTCTTTCTCTCTTTTTTATACATCATTTTAATGTTCAATAAATATTCGCAATGTTTACATGATTCCTGCTTAAAGCTTTCTAAAAGTTATTTAGTTTAAAAAATCATTCTTGTACATATAAAATAAAACACTGTAAGTACTAGAAATTAAAATTTCAAATGTACGGCAACACTAAAAAGTGTTTACAACCATAAGAAATGTTAATAGCGTTTTATAATATTATATTACTGTTTTATAGCCAGCATAAAATGTATATGTAATAAACATTAATACAATAATTTCCTAAGTACAAATTAAGAAGTATAGATTTTTACTATGATCAAATGAAAAGATCTCATAAATGACGATAAATGACGATATCTTATTTTTTTCTATTTTTCTTTTTCTTTTTTTTTTTTTTATATAAAAAGGCTTAACAATCGATACTTGTTACAGATTTACGGTTGACATTGTATCATCAAATAGGCACAAAAAATTGATGCCTATATTTAGTGAACTCATATAGCTTAGTTCACGGAAAAATACCAAAAGTGCTCACGTAAAAATATGAATTCTCAAAAATGTGCTTTATCTTAGAAATAAAACGTATAATGTGCATTTTAATGTGAACGTATTTAAATATATTAAATGGCATTATTATTATTATTATTATTAGCTGATAAAACATGAAAAAATGATTGTTCACTCACTCGCACGGCAATCAATCTAAAAACTAAAAGATTTTGCAATATGCAAAATTCTTTTTCAAAGCTTTTCATGCTTATCCTTTGCGCTGTTCATGTTATAAATCCTGAATTCTCTAAAAAATAATGAGAATTCAACGATTTATTGTATAAATTCGATTTACAACTAAAAATAAGATTTTCTATCTAAGATACTTAAGCTATAGCCTCATTTTATCGAATCGCATGCAGTACATACATCATATAATATATGTAACGTGCAATCAGCATTTTGGATTATCTTAACACATAGTTTCGGAAGCTGGTGCTGGTACAGTACTCATATTTTTATCGCTCGGATCGGGTGATTCGGGGTCTCTGATCGCAGGTGGCCTTGAAAGTGTCTGTTCTATTTCTCTAGTAACGCTGATCGTAGGAGGTGGTCTACGAGAATCTTCATCAATCGCGGAAGCTCTTCGCAATTGACGATGCTCGTGAGATATGGAAAAGAAGTTAGTAGAGACAGCACCTTCTTCAGCTAGATTACTGGATTCGTCGTCATCCTCTTTGTAACGTCGTTGTATTAAATCTTCCATTTGTTGATAATCACATTCTTCGGCATCCCGTAAATGTTCGTTCTCCATTTGCCAAGCCATCTCGGGATTATTTATTTCCGACATATTTCTATTCCTCGACAATGGGGGTGAAACTGGTGGCGTTCTTGGTGGACTAAGAAGACCGCAATAACTTTCTAATTCGTCGGTTATACTGGTGTATTCCGCACGCATCGCTAAAAGAATGGATCTTTGAGTACTTCCAGCTGAAGTTACGGAAGATGGAATCACTGCAACGCGTGGTTCCGCCCAAGTAACACCTCTTTGGATATTTGGTGGAGGCATTAGTACTACGTCATCAGATTCAGAACGAGTTCTGCTGTTCTGTCTGATTGGACGTTCGATCGAATCTTGTCTGGGTGGTTCTGAAGCTGGAGCTTCACTGCTAGCTTCTCTTTCTAATGATACTTCTTTTTTTATCGTTGATTCCGTACCACCTACTTCCTTGCTAACTTCGCTTTCTTGGCTCGTAGTAGTCTTGACGTCTTCTGGACCATTCTGAGGATCAACGATGCTTACCGACGAATCATTTCTTGTTAAATTTTCACGAGAAGTTATTGTTTCTGAATTCTTCAAAACGTCATCCTCCAAAGGTTGACCAATGTTTAAGAAAGTGGCGTCAGTTTGAGAACGCAAAAGTCGTTTACGTCGTAACACGAGACTAGGTAATTGAGTATGAGAATCAGCTTCTGAAAAAGCATCTGATCTTTCCGAAACTCTACGTTGACGGATGTCTATATCAAAAGTAGAAAGCCCTTCGTTGGGCATGTGAGTTGCCATGAAACGATGAATTACGCCAAGATGCGCCAACGTTTGTTCGCTTAATTCTTCTAATTTGCGAATACGAAATTCGACGGCCTAGAAATTAAAGATCAAATTTTTAATACATATATTTCCTACAATTTGTACTAAACATCGATCGATTAATTTCAATTACCTGAAGAGAAGCGTTCTGTGTATGCTCTTTCTTATCAATATCTTCTATTTTCTGATGCATATTTTCAACCCTTTCAGTAGTAAGTTTAACGCGTTCCTCAGTAGACATTTGTAATTTCAGTTCCTGTTCACGAAAATATCCCTCAACGCAATCCTCTTCAAAATCATATAAGCGTTCTAAATCGTCAGCCTCAAGAAATAGTTTAAGACCGTTATCGCACGTTTCACCAGTACTTCGTTTACCTCGAGTAAGGTGTCTTAGTAAATATTTTACTAATAGATATACATGGCAAACCGCGATAAGTGGTGGAGGTAAGACTGGCTTTTGTTCATATTCCATCACAACCGTAAATCGTTGAAACATCCATACTTGATGTGCAACAGCATTGACTTCGTTGAATATATTATTGAAAACCGCAATCAATAAATTGATTAATAATATGTTAGCAACTAAAAGGTACACGGACATAACTGCTGGTGTAATCCAACGACCTGGAAGACATTCTGGCATGCCTGGTTCATTTCCACAATCGGGATCTATATTGTCCGCATACACTTCTCCGTAAAGCATGAAATAAGGTTCCATAAAAATCTATAATCATAACAACAGAGGAAAATTAATGACCATGAAATAATTTTTTATAAATATTACAAATAAAAAATACGTACATCACGGATTATTCGCCATTTTGGTTCTGCATTAGGATTTAATATAGCTTGTCTTGCTACTCCAAAGCTCATGAGAACAACTAGTAAAAGAACTACGAAATATATCATATTTTTTACCATTTTTCCCATCATTGTAACCAATGGACCTAGTCAACAACAATGAACATTATTATTATATAAATAATAGCTTATGTTGTAATTAAATAGACAACTATAGATTAAACACTTAAAATATTATTTTTTAAATAAGACGTACCTAAATATTTGTTAACTCCAAGAATATTAAGTATTCTTAAATACCAATAAATACAATCAACGCAATATATAACTCGACCTACGTCAAAGGTCGAATGACGAAATCTCAAAGCAAGACCAATTTGAAAAAATATTATAGCAGCTGCATCGCAAGGATTCCACATGTTCCAAGCCCAAACGCTAAATTTATGAGAGAGTTTTGCTGGCTCTGATGTTGCTATTTCACGTACTTTTTCGCATCCCAATGTGCAGATGTAAGATATCGCGTAGATCTCAGCTGCCGATGGATTTTCACTCATTTGTACGAGTATACAGTAAGAAAATAAAAGTAAAAAGACGATATACGCTATCTGAAAATAAAATAGTCAAAATATTAAAGTAATATATAAATAAGAAATTAATAATCGTTTATACACAGATATAAAAAAATATATAATAATTTTTTAAAAGGACTCATATTAACAATACCATTTGAAAAAAACGTTCTTTGAATTTACTTACAGCATTAGCCCAAAATTTGGTAATTGGTGCGGTATAAAATTCATACAATTTTTTCTTTAATCGTAACGGTCTACTGTTTTTGTTGTCATAGTAGTCTGAACGAATGCCATACGCTCGATGAGTTCCTTCATCGTTATCTGTCAATACTTTGCCATTTTCTTGGACAATTGTTTCTTTTACAATCGTCGTCGAATGTTCACTGCTAATTAAAGCCTACACACAAAGCACATTAAGTGTGAGAAATTTTAATTATTTTTTTTACGAAATAAAACATTACATATTTCATGATAACAATTGTATAGACAATTATCTTTTTTTCTGTTTTTTTTTTTTTCGTTGACAAAGTAGCGAGGTTCATATGAAAGTTTGACATATGAATGAACAAAAATTACATAAAATGTTCAATGAACAATATTTAAAAACGAATACAACATATGAAGCCATTAATAATATGCATTCATGATTATAAAGTAGAAGATGGATAAAATGACAAATTACATTCAAAGATTAGAAAGTTATTTAAAATAATAGACAATACTTAGATTTTTATTTAATATGCAAGGTATGAAGGGTGGTGACAGAAATGTGACACAAAACATATTTTCAGAAATTGAAAAAAGGAGACAAATAAATGAAGAATATTTCGTTTCAATTATTATAATAAATAATATATATATATATATATATAGCAATGGATAGATTATTTAAAATAATATTATTCTATTTTTAATGAATTCTTATGTATAAAAAAACATTTTTAAAGGAAACAAGATTTATTCAAACAGGGTTTCATTGAAATATAAAACTCATTTGTAAAATAGTAAAACGAAGTATTTAGTTACACTAAGCATGCTAAGAGTACTCTTCGATTTCACCTAGCAGTTAGCAGTTTAGTTATTTGACAATTATAAAAGAAATTTTGAACTCATAACAAGGAAGCTTGGAAAAAAATCTAAATAATTGTAAAACCTTACTCACATTTGAGAATAACAAAAAATAGAACAGAGTGCAAAATCATTTTGATCTCAGATAATATCATATAGGCTATATATTTTTAATTAATATTAATTTTAAGACAATTATTTTCTTCTTCTTAATTTCAAGTGTAATATGTAAGTACCAATCCACATAATTTCCTTTAACTCTTAATCAGATGTTTTCACTGTACATACATTTTGTTTTTTAGTAGAAGAAAAAATTGATTGGACAAACAATTGATTAGACAAACAATTGATTGGAAGAGAGCATAACAGCGGATAAAATTATGCTTAACAATATGAAGGAACATATAAATAGAAGCAGCTAGAAGGTGCATCAGAAGGTGCATAATTGTTTTTAGAGAGAGAGAGAAAGAGAAAGATAGAAAGAGAGAATCACTGCGCTCAGGTTAGTATAAATATACCTTAATGCCTTGATGGCTGCTGCATTTGTTGCGTATGCTGAGGCTCCTGCGTAGATGTTTCTAAAAAATAATTATTATGCATACCCACACGGTCTACGTATTAACACAACTGATGAGAGTACCCTCTTAAATGTGTTTTAATTACATATTTTTTTTTTCAAGCGCTTAGAAAATAGAAATACACTGAAAATAATACAATTACTCATTCAACATAATTTCTATACTCTACTACACATTAATAATACTGCCTATGTATATATAATAATAATAATAATAATAATAATAATAATAATAATAATAATAATAATAATAAATATATATTAGACTGTGCCAAATAAATCGACTATTTTTTTTTTTTCGGTCCCATATCAAAATTTCGTTGAGAGTGACGAAAAAAAAATTGTGTCAAAATTTGAGCCCTCTATCTTCATTTTTCAGTTAGCGCTCGCTAAAATAAGAATTTTCGCCAAAAAAAGTTTTTTTTCACTTATTTTTTGATTATAGACAATTCAATATACCAAATATTAAAAAACCCTTGGTATGGTTTTGTAGGAAATTAAATTCTCTACAAAGATGATTTTTTATCGAACTTAAAAAGTCAACAGCTTTTTTTTTATAGCTGATTAAATTACATTTCGTTCTATAATTTTCATTTTTAATTATTGATGAACACTTATTAAACTACTTCCTAACGAAAAGAACATACTAATGCAATTTTTCTAGGAATATTTATGATCTAAAAAAATAGTTTTTATGCCGTAATGAATGTAAATACTGTTGAGTAATTTATATTCTTTACTTTTAAAATAATGAATTACATGTCAATTCTATTTTTTTTTGTTTTTCACCTTATTGATTCACACAAAATTCGGTGAAATTTTTCTGTTTACAGTGAGAATTGCACAAACCTATGATTGTATAAAAAATCATTAGTATTTTAATAGAAATAGAAACATTAATATAATTATGATATAATTAGAATATAAACATTAATATAATTATGATAGACACACAAAACAAGAAGATTTAAAATCATTCGGCTCAAAAGATATAAGTGATTTTGTTACTCAAAAGTCGATGGTTTTATTCGAGAAGTTCGGTTTATCTACAAGTTTTCTTGATTTACCTGTAGATCAATGGGAATTCGATGACGAGTACCAGGCTTCTTTAAAAATTGTTCGATCGATAAAAGTTGTAAATGATATTGCCGAAAGAGCTGTAGCGTTAATTGATAAATATAATGATAGTCTCACTTGTGATGAAGAACAAAAACAGTTTTTATTACAAGTTGTTGCTAAGCATCGCAAAAAATATCCCAATTGTAACAAACGAAATTTATGTGAGTAATATGTTTACTCGAATCTCATAAATGATTTTAAAATAATTCAAGTAAAGATCTTATTAGTTTCATTTATATATAACAAGATTAAAAGTGTGTCTATCATAATTATATTAATGTTTATTTAAAAAATGTAAGCTCTTTAAAACTAGTAAAACATATGAATAAAGACAATAATAAAGATTAGCATATCATTTTTTTAATTTATTAAAATTTTTTAAGATATTTCGTTTTTAGTAATTATCTATTTCTATTAAAATACTAATGATTTTTTATACAATCATAGGTTTGTGCAATTCTCACTGTAAACAGAAAAATTTCACCGAATTTTGTGTGAATCAATAAGGTGAAAAACAAAAAAAATAGAATTGACATGTAATTCATTATTTTAAAAGTAAAGAATATAAATTACTCAACAGTATTTACATTCATTACGGCATAAAAACTATTTTTTTAGATCATAAATATTCCTAGAAAAATTGCATTAGTATGTTCTTTTCGTTAGGAAGTAGTTTAATAAGTGTTCATCAATAATTAAAAATGAAAATTATAGAACGAAATTTAATTTAATCAGCTATAAAAAAAAAGCTGTTGACTTTTTAAGTTCGATAAAAAATCATCTTTGTAGAGAATTTAATTTCCTACAAAACCATACCAAGGGTTTTTTAATATTTGGTATATTGAATTGTCTATAATCAAAAAATAAGTGAAAAAAAACTTTTTTTGGCGAAAATTCTTATTTTAGCGAGCGCTAACTGAAAAATGAAGATAGAGGGCTCAAATTTTGACACAATTTTTTTTTCGTCACTCTCAACGAAATTTTGATATGGGACCGAAAAAAAAAAAATAGTCGATTTATTTGGCACAGTCTAATATATATATATACTATGAGCAATATGAATAACAAGAAATATTACTCTTACTTTAATAAAACTAAATTTGATATATTACCTTTTCATTTGAGACATTGTTTTCAAAAAAATTTATTAATTCTTATAGCTCATCAGACAATTTTACAACATAACATTCCAATTAATACATTCCAAATCGCTCATATCAGGCATTAGTGACATTTGTAATAAATACTATTAAAGTTAACAAACTGATTATTAAATTATAAGTGAGAATAAAATTTATTAATTAAAAATATCACTTTTGGAAAGTATTAAAGCCAAAATAATTTAAAAAATAAAAATAAAATTTAGAAATAATGTTGTATTTCTTATTTATTTAAATGATGAATTATGTAAAGCAATATTGGACCGTTTATTCTGACAGTGGTGTAAATGTCCATTTATGAATAAAATAATTAACTTACATCATTTTCATAATAAACGGTTTAATTTAATGATTATAAAAAAGGTATATTTATAAATTTGTATTAGTGAGTAACATTTCGATAATACGAGACATTATTTTGTCTTGTGAAGGAAAGATTTACCTTTCCCAATTTGAATAATAAATTAAAGAAATGAAAAAACCAAGTATAACTTAATGTTATTATAGTGCTACTTCAGTTATAAGCAATAATGTATTTTTGTAAATGCCAAGCTTACAGAAGCTACGTGTGCATCCTGTACAATATTGTAATTTTTAAAACCAGCCACCAGTGTTCTGAGTTCATAATTAGTAAGAAACAACAAATATTTTTCAGAAAAAAGATATTTCTCTCTTGAAAAATATTATTATTTTTATGATCATATTATGGTAGAATATAACTATTTCCTTTATAAATGTTAATATATATATGAAAAAAAATCTACATTTCGATTTCATGTTTAAAAATGATTAAAAAATGAAAGTTAATTTTATTTTATGAATGATATATATCCTTTCATTTTCGAACTATTTATATAATAAGAAATATATATAAATATATGAGATTAAATATGTAAAAATGCATAAACATACTTTCGAGAAGACACTTAGTCACACAGTCATAAGAAATGACTTGGACACAAGGCACTTCAATAAATCTATTTTTTATTTACCTCAACATCCGGACCATTCGATGCACCATGTTCTGAATCACTATCTTCCTTTTCATCTTCAAGAGCAATCAAATGTTCTTCTTGGGTTTGCGGCATTAATTGTAATTCTTCTCGACTTTTAAATTCCAGTCGTGATATATAAACGGGGAACAGTAAACCAAGAACAACCTTTGTATAAAAATACAAGTTAAACATTTGTCTTTATGAAAAATTTTATTATAGAACTATTAATTAAATTCATTTTCATAATCACCTTTAAATTGGTATTTTTACGAGTTCGAAGACCACCCATCCATAAATCCGCTAAAATGATTTGACTACAAGGATGAGCTAAAAGTGGACGATGATTAGCAGTAACTGCAAGTGATAAACAAGTTTGACCAGACCAATTTTGAAGTTCGGATGTCAATAATTGTTGTGTTTGATCATCGTCTTGACGATAACAAAAGTCCAATAATTCCAGAGCTATTTCAATGATAAAATATATATCATTAACAATTGTTCATATTACTTATTCTTTTACTCTAAATAAAATTTAATTAATCATACCAATATTTTCAAATTCTTTTCCGTAACCACGTAACTCGTCGTAAACTTCCGTTTCAAGATCATCCTCAGCAGCTTCGTGAGCCATTGCTTTGTACAATTTCAAAGCAACAAGTGCTTTAGCTAAAGCTTCTTCTCCGTGTTGCCACATCAACAATGCCATTTGTTGTCTTTTAGTCAATACTGCCCAAATAAGTAATTCGTTGAAAGGATAATCAAAAAGTGGTGTATCTCGATTAGCAGGAACAGTTTCGGCGAGCAAACTCATTGTCAAGCTGTCTGATTTATTACCAGATCCTGAATAATAACGAGTAGCAGAACTTAAAGCACAACTATTCCTATGCATATGTTGTTGTTGCCCACCAGATCTTTTCATTACTTTGGTATAAATAACGCGAAACCTTCTACGTGTATACTGTGCACGATAAGCTCCACCCATGAGTTTGTTGATTACTAATCCAATATCGTGTAAGGTATACATGTATCCACGTGGAATATTAGGCCTTACATCTCGCAAAATATAGCCTAATGTATTCGAAGGACCTTCTTTCTAATTAACCAAAAAGTAATAAATAAGTCTTGACATGTATAAATGTTAATTGCAATAATAAACTAAAGTGATAGAAGACTTACTGTGTTATAGAGTTCTTCCAAACGAGGTATAGATAAGAATTTTCTCATGGATACACCATTTTCTAAAAGTAGTTTAACGAAATCGATTCTATCGTGCTGTAAAGCTTGCATCATAGCTTGTTCTAAAGCACCCGGTGGCCATTTCTGACCATATACAAAAATTTCACTACGAGCTATATCAACTCTATTCCATATTAAAGATAATGATAATTGTTCGGCTGGAGATAATTGTTTAGATTTGAATAATGCTGTTAATATTGTTTGATCCAATTCTTGTGGTCGATCTTGCGTTATCCTGAATACAGTTATCTGTAAATAATATTTTATTTTAATTATACTCGCAATAGAATCTTGTTATAGAAAATTAAATTTTATTGAGCGTCTTACCAAATGTTTTTTACGAGTACATTGAAGTAATTCAGAGTATAATTGATTAGTTTGTTCAACGGAAACTTTAAAAGTGCGTTTGATAGTATCCAGGAGATGTTCTCTCATACTTTCCAACGGTCCTTCACCCTCTCCCGCTTCACTATCTCCTTCACTGGCATATCTGCAAAATCAAATATATTTTTATAGATGAAATCATATCTTTGGATTAATTTTTTTTTAAGCTTCTTACTTGTGCATAAAAGCGATGAGATCAGCTGCACGTCCCGATCCATCGCAAACAACAACAGGAACTGGAGGAACATCAGTAACGTATTCCAATACCGAGCGTATCGTGTTTGTTCCTCCTTCAATTACTAATGCAACTACAGGTATGCTACTGTGTGTATCTGTAAAAATAATTTTTTGTTATAAAATGATAAATGTACATAAACATATATTACTGTATATTATTTTATTGCTAAAATACCAAATAAGCATATTTATATCGTACTAGGACTCACACGGCTGTAGTTTTAAATTAGATATATATTTTTCTAATTTCCTACGCAACACGATTTCTGCTCCATATCGACCTTCGGTACCATTATCCACCAATAGAAAATAAGCATGTCGGTTATTCAAAACTGTATATTTTGTCCTTAAAAAAAAATAAAAAGATTTGTTAATATATAATTAAAAAATAATTCGTGTAGTAAAAATGATTTTTTACCAAGGAGAAGAAAGGCAATCGTATGGTACTTCTTCACCACGTCCTATTAATTCGTGATTTTTATCTAAGACCCCCCATGGAGCTATACCTATGCTTACTACTCGACCTTGTCGTTGCGATCGTTCTAGCAATAATGCATCACCAACTTGACGCGTAACTCCTAATATATCAATAAAATATCATTAAAATTATTCATCTTTATGAATCACCATTAAAGAATACAACAAACCTGTGTTTGTTCCTCCAGTAAAAATCCAGGCTCCAGTTGTTTTAGCAGCTTTCAATAAACCTTTGCGTAAAACTTTTTTCAAACTTGGCTGTAATTCGAAATTTGGTCGACCACCGTGAACCGTAATCAATAATTTAGGTAATCCCAAATTCCATTCTCGACACAATAATTGTACTATGGGTTCTGGTCGAGTATCGTGAGATAATCTTACATACTAAAAATAAATTTTATAAATATATTGTTGTAGTATTATAAAAATATATGCAATATTTATTTAAAAATTTAATGTATCATTGATTATACCTGTGCTTTAGTTGGATGTGGTCCACCTTGAAATTCGATAGTACCATATGCATCGGTTGGATAAGTATGTGTATTTTTTCCTGGTGACCATTGTTCACGTTCTTTTTCTATGGAACCAGCATTGGCATAACTTTGAACATCTGCACCAGTTCCACAATGGTAAGTATAAGAGTAACCACAGCAACATCTGTAATTATAAATTATAGTTACTTGTCTTTATAAGCAATTGATTACCTATTTGACAGAGAAGTTCTCAAAGAATATATTTAATGTTTGGGGCTATTAGGATTTGATATGTTTTATCAAATTCATTTAATTTTCTTACTTGACGATAATTTCAATACACGCTCTGTTGTATTGTATTTAATAATTATCTGCGTATGCTATAAAGTATGACATTCCCATAATACTTTCAGCATTTTCTCAACTAGATAACAAATATAAGATGATCAAAATTTAATTTGATGAAAGAAACAAGCGATGCAAATATTTGTAATAAATGTCACTCACCAAATATAAAGCAAAGTATAAAGTAAAGAAACAAAAGGAAAATGAGTCTTCATGAATGAATTTGTATTTGTCGCAAAATTTAATGTATGAATGAAGTATTAAAGCGTTTGAGAATGAATTGTATGATCGAAAGAAAGCAGTGTACGAAATGACAATTAAAGCAGAATGCACTATGAAATCTCACCTGGAAGAAGTGATCACATCGTATTCTGCATTCTTATCTCCCTGTACTTCTGTGAACCTATAAACGGAATGAAATCAGGAAAAATAAATCAAATGGAAATGAATATACAAGAACACAATATTGAACGCATAAATAATTGAAGAAACTATAAATTATATATACCACAAAAAACACAACGTAATATAAATTAATTTATTTTTTTTTTATAGTTAAATAAATATGACATAACACAAATGGAACGCACTTTTAATTGTTAGTTAAATAAATTATAAAAAATAAAATTTATTGATATATATTGAAAAAATAATAAGGAAATATTTTCTAATGCTACTGTGCATCGAAATGAAATATGTTAAAAATAAAAGATGTGTGTGCATGAAAAATTTGACTATGATGTTTTGAAAATTTCTGATAATACAATAACCAAGGAAGCTACTGAAGCAGTTAGTAACAGCCAAGATGAGGTAACACATTCTCTACTTCCCAGTTATTATTCTCTCTTAGATAAAACGATGTAATAAAAGTATATTAAAATAACAATTACGCAAATGATAATAAAATCTTCTATTCGAAGAATGAAATATTTCAATCTATGATTAGTTATAACATCGAATTTAAAAAAGAACTAGATTAAATATAAAAAACACACTGAATAGCACACGCCACACATTTTCATTTAAAATTCAATCTATTAAATTCTTAATTAAAATAGTGGTATAGTTTACTCTACGTCGTATTAGAGTGCATTATCTTATATAATATATATATATATACTTACAAAATATCTCAATGTTTTATAAGAAAAATATATTTAGTAATAGAATTTAAAAATACGTTACAGCCCACATACTTTTTCTTTTCTTTTTATAAATAAATAAATAAATAAATATTATAAATTATTATATAAATTATTATCTATTATATAAATAATAGATAAATTTGCTTTTTCCTCCTATCCTTCATTAAGCGGTGTTTCTTTATTCACCACCTGGGGATGCCCCACGTGGTGGTTATAGTCACCTCCCGTGGACAGCCCATAATAGTAATAATAACAATAATAATAATAATACATTATTATTTAATTAAACAATATTATATATTATTAAAGTAGTTTTCATTTTTGAGAACTCTCAAATTAATATTTCTAATTATCAAATTAGAACCATAATATCAATGTTTATAAATAGAATTATTATATGTATTCGATATATTATAAATATATATTTCACTCGCAATTAATTACAAATATATTATATAATTATAAATATATTATATTTATAATTATTTAATAAATATAATATAGAATAGAGAAAGTGTATATATTCTTACCTATGTTCATCTTTAGCACTTGGAATAAACTTGGAACATTCTCTTTTTTGGAAAGCTGCTTCTATCCAACTGCGTTCGGTTGCCTGCAAAATAAAATACGAAGATATAATCTAAACATGACTTGATTATTTAAAACCTTTAATATATATTTTATTTTTATTATAATATATAAATATAGAATAAAATCAATAATTTTTTTATTCTCTTAGTCTTGAATAATTTATAACATGGCAATAGAGTACTTAGAGATAAAATACCTGAAGTAAATCCTTGTTTAACAATATGAATGTAAAAAATAAATAAAAATAAAATAAAATGATAAAAAAAAAATTTAAAAAAAAAACAAAAGAAAAATCCATATTATACCTTTGCCTTTTTTTTCTTGACTTTAGGAGTATTCGCACCGCAGATTACATTTCCAATTGCCATGATGATACATGGAAACGTAACTCTTGTGATCACTAAATCTAATCAGTCTATAAATTTGACAATACAAATCCAATTTATAAATAAATAATTAAAACATATTTAACATTAAATCAATTGAAAAGTAAACAAATCATACACATAAATTATAAAAACAAAAAATAACAATGTAAAAGCAACGATTACAAAAAAGAGTATGAATGCGATAAGAAAAAAAAATAAATATCTTTTCTCAAAATTATTGTCGGAATGTGTCATTAAAAATAATGACTAGAGCTAATAATCATGAATTACTAACACACATGTCATAAAGATAAGATAAATTAAAAGATAAGAATAATAGAGACTTTTGATGAAAGTACAATACTTCAGGAAAGATATTTTTTGCCATACGAATACGAATAAATTAATCTAACTATATTAATCTAACTATACATATATTTATAGTTATATATATATAACTATATATGCAAGTATCCATTAATAGTTCTTACCATTCGATTAGATATATTCTTATCTATCAATCCTAAGCGAACATAACGCTTTGAACATCCACGATAGATGTGGATATTTTCTCAAAGAAGTCATGAGAATCACATGATTTTATACTATGATATGGTACAATAATAATCAATCCACACTTAAATTCCAATTGATCAAAGACATGAAGGCTGGAAAAAAGAAAATTAAATCAACATCTTAAGTAATTATAAGTCACAAACATTAATCATTTACTATATAGTAACAATAAAAATATATACAAAATGTCTGAGATTTTTCTACAAGGCAAAGTTCTTGGAGGGATTTATATTATTTACAGATATATGGAGATATTATTTAAAGAACATTGCAAGTGGATGAAAGTTATCCATACCATGGTACATACTGGTATAAGAATGATTTACAATTTATGTTATAAATTTTAAATCAAGTTTTAAGTAACCTATTTTTCTCTTATTTTCCTGTATGGAATACATTGTTTTGACACTGTTTGATCGAAATTAAATATTACGCAACAAAATGTAATTTTTTCAAAAGAAATATTTCACGTCGTAAAACGAGTGAACGTGTATGTTTTTATTAACGTTATTCTTTTAATTGGCAAAGCAACGTTTAAAATATCAGATTTAAAATATAATAAATACGAACATATTTTAAGAATATCATCCAAATTTGAAATGAAACGGCGGGAAAAGAAGAACCTGTCATACCTGTTTGTCATGTGCCTCTAATGAGCTAACCTTTCCATATCGCATTAATTCACATGAAAATTTCACATGATTTGACACACGTTTCTCTATATTTCTTTTTAGAGAAAAATCGAACTTATCGATTGGAACAAATTATTTATTTAAATTAAATCCTTGTAATTGCAAAAAAATCGCATCAAATGTGTAAAGTATAATAAAAATGAAGATGCAAATGCACACACGTTTTGATCGAGTAGATAAGATTCTTCGCGTGAATCACGCGTGCATTTGAGGTATTAAACAAATATTGACCATTATCGGATTTTTTTTTCTCTCTCTTTCTCGTTTTTTTTACACTCGGAAAATTCCACTTTCGTCTATTCGGTTACTATTTTCGATTCGTTGCCTTGCGAATAAATTCAATTCACTTTGTCCTACCAAACAATTAACACCAATCACCGACGTTTGTAGAAACGCTCACGATGCACCCTGATAATGTCCAAGTGCAAACAGCATACATACAACACACACGCATACACAGACACACACACGCAACTTTCTCTGGATTCTCGGTTGATTTGTTCGGTTTTTTTCTGCGCATTATCTCAACGAAAAACTCGATAAATTTATGTTTTTCTTGTTACGTTTTTATCTTTAAATCTTATTCATCAGTCAAAATGAATTACCGTATTTTCTCTCTTTCTTTGAATTCTTCTTTTAAACACTATTCGTATAATTTAATTCACACGAAAAAGCCTTTGAAATATTATCACATTACAACCCTTTTATTGCGTGCAAAACTGCCCCCCTTTCGAATATCGAGCACGCTCCCCCGCATCGTTCTCGATAAACTAGGCCAAGATCACCTTTAACCTCTCCACGGTGTATTAATTCTATTGGCAATACTGCGAAATAATATTAAATACGGAAGAAATATTCCTTGTTCTTTTATTTCCTTTTTAATCGATTACTTCCGGTTAGGAAGGAATTTTTCTTATTGATCATTTTCTTTCTTTTTCTTCTTATTTGTGTATTTTATTTTTAATTAAAAATTCTAATATTTGAATAAGGTTACGTACTAGAATTTTTAATTCATTCAAGTTTTGTAATTGTAATTAAAATTACAACGATTTCTAATCATATAACATAATCATTTTCAACATTTTAAATAATATTTTTCTTTAAATTGAAATATTTAATATACATATATGATTTAAAAAATAATTTATTAGAATTAAATGAACATCAATGACAGTCCAGTAACATTTCCATATCTTTTTACTCTGGTTTTTCAGGAAACGATACTTTAGGTTTACCATTATTTTCAGATTCAGGTTTAGTTGCTCTATTTGATCTAAGAACAGCACCAGGACTTGGATACGGTCTCATTTGATAAAGTGGCCCTGATGCCGTAGTATCAGCACCTGTTTTAGCTTCATTATGTCTAGCTAACCCATCTGACCATTTTCCTCTATAGAATATTTAAACAAAAATTATAATTTATTATAAGGAATAAAAACACTATGAATGTATAGGAAAATACGTTTTTTTTTATACCTTGGAATGTCGCTGTAAGATGCCGGATCCATAGGATCCAAAGTACGATCCTTTTTGTCTTTGTTTTCGGGTTTATCCAATCTTTGATGCCTTTTATTATCTGCACCTTTATATTTAATTCTAGTTTCTACTTTGCGTTCTCTTTTTGGTTCAGTTTCGTCTATCTGTACATAGAATATATCCAGATATATAATACTGTATAACATATTAAGATATAAAAGTAGAAACAACAACTATTTACTTCTGTAGGTTCTTGTTCACTTCCGCTTTCATCGCTGGACAGATTATCATCTTGATCAGCTGCTTTGAGATGTAATTCTTCACGCAACTGAGATGCTGGTTGAGATATTTGACATTTAGGATGACCTGGTGGTAACCAAGCTACTAAATCCGATGACCAATCCCAATAATAATGCTGACCTCTATATTTTTATGTTATCAAGATATAGCATAAATAAATCGTCTTTAATATATGTATTTGATATATGTCTAGAAAGATTGTAGTTTACTTACGATCCTGAGTCGTATACTGCTTTCCATGTTTCCGGTAAAGGATACTTCTGTATTAATCTCATTTGACGTTTTAGGTATTTGTCTGATGGTTGGATTTGACCGAGTCCCCAAAACTCTTTACATTTTTTTGTACATTCATGATAAATATTATATTTATTAGGACAGCCACTGTAACCCTGTACAAAAAATATTGCTAATGATTTTGTTATTAATAAACTTAAATTTTTCATCTTAATATCAAGCTTACCATAAATTTCTGTGAGATATCAATTTCACTAATTTCATCCTTCGCATTATCATAATCCTCAGCAATTACTTCCTCGTGTACTCTCTTTTTTGCTTCTTTTTTTGCTGAATCTATAAATATAATAATAAAAAGATAATACAAATAACAAATGAAGGAGAAGCTAAGAAAATTATATTTTTAATAATGAAATTTATATTTGACTATGAATATCAATTGTAAACAATTATTTTAAGTTAATATCATACCATGTTTTTCTGAACCTGATATAAGTCCACGTTTTGCGAGACGTGCAATCAAGGTAGCGGGTAATGGCATTGCGATTTTAAATATTACTTTTACACTTTTCTGTTAATAAATGTGTAAAATACAATTATATCTAATTTTTAGGTTAATGCCAATATTTGACAGAATCGTAACAAAATTAATTGTCGCTGAATTAACAACATAAGAAATAAATGATTATAATTTCCGGTATAAGTAAATTGTTTAAATCACATTGAAAGATGCATTTTTACTTTTAATTATCATGTTTTTAATTACATATTATCGATGAAATACACGATTGTTATGATCATAAATTAAAACAAACTAGTAGTTCCAAATATATTACTAGATGGCATTCTTTTCAATGTCGGTCCATGAATCCTTTCATTCTATATTTGTTTTATAATATTCCTTAAATATTAATGAATAAAAAACTGAAAGTACAATTGTGTAAAATAAATAATTAATAAATCATGACGATAATAACAATATTTAGTCGACCTTTTAATTTAAATCGATTGTCACAATTAAACACGTGTATTTACAAGGTAAAAATTCTAACCTTACTATAATTTAATATAATAGTTAAAATAATTAGATAAAATTTAATCGGTATTAAATTTACAGAAAAATGTTAGATTTTGGGCATCCCATACAAAATTTGCTGAGCATAAACCTATTGAAAAAATTAGGAATATCGGAATATCTGCTCACATTGATTCCGGCAAAACAACATTAACAGAACGTATATTGTATTATACTGGACGCATAGAAGAAATGCATGAAGTAAGATATATAATTATTATAAATTTTATTTAATTTTTAATATTAATTAATATTTGATTGTATATATTATATTAAATTATTGTTACATAGGTAAAGGGTAGAGATAATGTCGGTGCTGTAATGGATAGTATGGAATTAGAAAGACAAAGAGGCATAACAATTCAATCTGCTGCGACATATACATTATGGAAAGATCATAATATCAATATAATTGATACACCTGGGCATGTAGACTTTACCGTAGAAGTGGAAAGAGCTTTACGTGTTTTAGATGGCGCAATATTGGTTTTATGTGCTGTAGGTGGTGTACAGTCGCAAACTCTTACTGTTAATCGTCAAATGCATAGGTACAATGTACCTTGCCTAGCATTTATAAATAAATTAGACAGAATGGGTGCTAATCCGATAAGAGTATTGGAACAAATGAGAAATAAACTGAGACATAACACAGCTTTTATTCAATTACCTATTGGTTTAGAAAGTAATTGTAAGGGAATAATAGATTTAGTTTCTCAAAAGGCGTTATATTTCGAAGGCAATTTTGGAGAAATTGTGAGGGAAGATGATATTCCAAAGGACATGAAAGTTGGTATGTAATAAAAAATATTTTTTTTTAAGTTAATTAATTAATATTATTAATAGATGTATTAATATATATATAGAATTGTTTGTAATGAATTTACAGAAGTAGATGATAGAAGAGCAGAATTAATAGAACATTTGAGCAATGTCGATGATGATCTTGGTGAATTATTTTTAAATGAAATAAAACCAACAGAAAAAGATTTAAAGGATGCGATAAGAAGATCCTGTTTGAAAAGAAAATTTACACCTATTCTAGTTGGAACTGCTTTAAGAAATAAGGGAGTTCAGCCATTGTTAGACGCGGTTCTCGATTATTTACCTAATCCAGGAGAAGTTGAAAATTTGGCTTTTGATGAGAGTACTGGGTAACATTTATATATACAGAAAAATTAAAACAAAATTAATAAATTATTTATAATAATTTATGACATAACTTTTTTATTTGCAGAAATGAAAGTAAGAAAATTGTATTAAATCCGACGCGCTCTAATAAGTACCCCTTTGTTGGTTTAGCTTTTAAATTAGAAGTTGGAAAATTTGGTCAATTAACATATTTTCGATGTTACCAAGGAATGTTGAAAAAATCAGATACTATTTATAATAGCAGAACAAAGAAAAAGGTTTGCAGTATATGAAATATTTTATGAAAATATATGTATACTTTGAATTATTAAGATTTAAATAAATTTTTAGGTACGTGTAGCCAAATTGGTTCGTCTTCATTCGAACCAAATGGAAGACGTCGATACAATTTATGCCGGAGATATCTTCGCATTGTTTGGCGTAGATTGTGCATCTGGTGATTCTTTCACTATCAATCCAAAGTTACAATTATCTTTAGAATCAATTCATGTAGCTGACCCTGTTGTGTCTATGTCAATTCAAGTAAAAAATAACAAAGATCGTGAGAACTTTTCAAAAGGTATAGCAAGATTTACGAAGGAAGATCCGACATTCCACTTTCACTATGATACGGATAGTAAGGTAAATTATATAGCAAATATTAAGATTTTTCATTGATATGCATGTAGTATCAAGTGTAATAATATAAGAAAATATTTATAGGAAAATATAGTTTCTGGAATGGGTGAACTTCATTTAGAAATCTATTCTCAAAGATTAGAACGTGAATATAATTGTCCAGTTTTACTCGGAAAACCTAAAGTTGCGTTCCGTGAAACATTAAAAACGCCGTATAACTTTGATTACCTTCATAAGAAACAATCAGGTGGACAAGGCCAATATGGGCGTGTTATTGGTATTTTGGAGGTAAAAAATATATAATAAATAATGTAATGTGTGGTATAGATGAATTAATTAGTGTTGTAAGTGAGACAGTGTTGTGTGTGAGGTACAATGGAAACATACAGGTGATAAAAGTTTGAAAGAAAGAATAAGGGAATGGTTGTATGCGTGTATTCTAGAAAATATCGAATGTGTGAGATAAAGAATGAGAAAGGAACAGATTAATTCTTGCAAGTGGTTGGGAGCGCGTAGAAAAAATCTAGAAAGATTGTATTACAAGCTTAATTTGAGTGATATATATATTTTTCATTATTCGGCAGTATTCGAGACTGTATTATTTGATAATTAACAAAGCCAACCCTTGTCTCTTTCGCGTTCTTACAATAGTAAATTTTTTATATCTGAGGATTATGATTTCAAATAAAAATTATTTTTTAGCCATTGCCTCCTGAACAAAATACTGAACTTATATTTTCGGATGAAACCGTTGGAATGAATATTTCCAAGCAGTATATACCTGGTGTTGAAAAAGGTTTTAGAACAATGTGTCAAAAAGGATATTTAACTGGACATAAATTGGCTGGTTTGAAATTTAGATTGCTTGATGGTATGCAGCATTGCGTTGATTCTTCGGATTATTCTTTCAATTTAGCAGCTCAAGGAGCTATGAGAGATGCGTTTGCATCAGGTTCATGGTATATTATAGAACCCGTCATGTTAGTAGAAATAATAGCTCCCGAAGAGTTTCAGGTAAAATATATTCAATAATTAGAGATTTTAATCAAATTCTATTGATTGTAAATGTTTATATTATTTTCTCGGTTTAGGGTACAATAATAGGACATGTCAATAAAAAGCGAGGTGTTATAATAAGCACGGACGTTAATGAAGGATGGTTTACTATTAATGCAGAAATAGCGCTCAACGATATGTTTGGTTACATAAAAGAATTACGAAGTTCTACCGAAGGCAAAGGTGAATTCAGTATGGAATATTCAAGATACAGTCCATGTACACCAGAAGTACAGCAAAAACTAGTTACGGAATATCAACAATCGTCAGAATTAGAAAGACATCAAAAACAAAATTAGATGACAAGAAATTACATTAGGATATAGTAATAATTAAACGTAACACATATATGTATATATTTTAATAAATATATAATATATACATATATATACACATACACGATATAGTTTAATTATGACGAAATAAAAAAAACGGATTAATAACATAATTTATAAAACTGACCGACATTTTATTCGAAATATATCGATCATGGTATATATACCATTATAGATATTATTGTAAAAATGTGATAACATATGTCATGTAATTTGTAAAATAAATTCTACGAAAACAATGTGAAAACAATCGAAATATGTAATAGAAGAAAAGAAAAGTATTTGAAAAGAACCGCCGAATTCATAGTGGCGACATCTTGAACTTAGTTCGAGTTGTTGGCGCTATAATCGAAAAGCGCGAAGCGATACATTAATCGTATCTCGAATCAGTCGTGCAGTGGCAAGCAAGGAAGGAGGGTGAGTCGTGCGCGTTTCAATCCAACTCGCCTTTTTTTCTCTTTCGTCGAGGACGTGTTCGTGTCCTTTGTCGTCTTTGTCGCGTAGTGGGGTGGTTAAATCGGGGAACTCCTCTTACTCTGTTTCTTTTATTTTCTTCTTTTTTTCTATTGCAACTCGTGCTTTCGCGTGTGTGTCCAAAAAATGTAACATGGCGATGGTCGCGTCAAACATGAGCGGCCACATACAAAAGCAGCTCACCAGGAGCCTCGAACGGATCCTGGAGGAGGCTCATCTTAGTGGCGAGTTGAAGTTAAGCGGAAGGAAACTCAAGGATTTTCCGAAAGTCGGCAAACCTGGCGCTGTCAAATATAATCTGCAGGATACGGTGATAGCCGGTATGTGTTTAATCCTTTTCCTTTTTTTGTTTTATCCCCATCTCTGTCCCTCTCTTACTCTCACTCTCTCTCTTACTCTTTCTTTTATTTTATAATTTATTTTTTCTAATGTAAATTGTTAGACAAAACAATCGGTCATCATTTCTTTCTAATTTCAAAATTGTAATTTATAAAATAAAAAGAACAAATGCTTCTTCTTACCTGACGTTAGAAATTTTTATAATAATTCGTTGTATTTTACACGTTCCAAAAATATGTATTTATACTCGAGTAAATAAAAGATTAGATGCACAACAAAATAGAAAGGATGATCGTCGATATTTTGCTTTTGATCGAAAGGAAAATAATTGATTTTTTTTTATTTGAAAATGTTACGACGGATCGTACTGTTAGGATCGATGCAGTTTTGTTTATTCCATACACACTCAGCATATTTATTTTATTTTACCAATTTTAATATGTTATATAGATTGTCATACACGTGTAGTAGAATTAACATTATTTTTTTGTATGATCTGCCTAATCGTTTCTAATCGAAACGAAACACCAATACCGTTTGTTCGCTTAATGATTAATTGTTTCTAAGATTAATCTTAATTTTATGATTGTTTGATTTTTAATCAAATAGTTGACAATCATAAAATTGTCTGTTGTCTGTCTCGCGATTAATCGATTTTGTTATTCTCGAAAGTCTGTTGGAGTAATCGAGTTACGCATTTTTTTAATAAAAAATTAGAAAATATATAAGAGAAAGAGAGAGAAAGAGAGAGAGAAAGAAGGAGACACATTTTTTTGCTTTATATATGAACTGTTCATTTGTAACATTATTAAAATAATTAATAAAAAATAAATAAAATGAATTAAATAAATGAAATAAAGAAAAATTAAATAAAAATAACGATTAGAATTAAATATATAAAATATTGTTGTGGCTTTGGTAATACAATTTGAAAAAATATTCTTAAAAATGTAATTAATTATGTTGATTTAATGGTTCATATATTTCAATATTTGTATTAATTCTTATTTTTATCCTAGATTATACGAATCTATTTAGCGGAATATTTTACAATGATCGGAATGTAAGATCAGCAACGAACAACAGATTAGTATGATATATTATATGTATATGTTAGAAATAAATACCGGAAAGCGTGAGTAGTCTCTCTGGAAAGAGTCAAACACACGAGTCTGTTTGTGTTTCGTTGAGAACACGTGCTATTATATGCGAGATGTGTTATAGTTTTTCAGAAGAACGTAACACGTGCGAGTCTCTTATATGTATTATACAAAGTGTTCAGTAATGATGATCTATCATTTTACTTTTAATTTGAACAGATTCCGTGAGAAAAATTCTTATTATTCTTCTTTTTTTTTTTTTTTTAATTTAATTTATTATTTTAATTTATTAAATTATATAATTTAAATTTTATAATTTTATAATTTTATTTTATTATTATTTTATTTATTTTAATTTATTAATTTAATTTAATTTAATTTAATTATTTTTATTATTTATTAATTATTTATATTTTATTAATATTATTATAAATATTTATTTTAATTTTATTTCTTAGGAAATTTTGTTATAATTTCATTGATTTTTTTGGTTTCATTTTATTATATGTTCATTGTTTTAATAATTTTGGTTTTTTTTTCATCACATCGATCTGCAGTAATGTGTCTTACGTTAGCCTAAACTCTTAAAAATTGGTCGAATATTGAGAATTTCTCTGGGAATGCAAGAAGAGACTGCAAGTATATTTGTATATGAGTCACGCCCACGCACGCGATCACTTTGGCATGCTAGACTACCGTTTGCGTTCCTATCGAGTTGTTCTTGACTACTATCGATGTTATTTTCCAACGAGAGATTAATCAGGGTATTTTTCTTATAACGATACATTATCATCAAATTCCGCCATAGATTGTATAAGGAAACAAAAAAAAAAGTATGCAAAACTCTTCTTGTATGTTTCCTTTAATCTGGAGGCTATTCATTCGAAAATTATCAATTAAAAAGCAACACAATTACGAGCCCATTTTAATGAACGAATAGTGCATTTCAGTCAATTTCATTTTCATGATTTTTCTTATTTTATTCTATTTTTTTCTTAATTAATAATAATAGTAGATATTTTAATAAATTAAAAATTATAACACATTGAGTATAAATATTTCTAATTAATTAAATTCATAACGTTTTATCTTATACTTTTTCTTTGTATTTTACAATATTTTTTTTACAAGCTCTCGTCTTGTGTCTGGTGTTTTCTTTTTTTATGGTAAATGCGGCCTAATGGATGATATATTCGTCTTTTGATTATTATAATGATCGATTTTTTGATAGTAATTCATTGGAAAAAGGTAATATAATAAAGTACGCAAAACTTTCTCGTGATTATCGATATGAGAAAGTTTGATTGTTCGTTGTACTTACAATTCGCGAACAGGTTTGAATGAAACGATTTCTGGTCACGCTCGAAAAGCTCGGTACTCGTCTAGAATGGGATGTTTCACGCTCGAGTTACCTTAGATCCTTTAACGTATGTCAATTTCGCGATCATTCAAAGGAGAATCCGCTTGGTTTATCTTTCAACGAGATGCATTCAAATTACATTTGAATCGTGCCTTATAATCTCATCAAAATTTGATCTCTCGCTAATCGTTCGAAGAATATTTTATTTTTATTATTATTATTATTATTTTGCGAGAAGTGTTATAATTATTTGATTTTATTTTATTTATTCTTTACTCCGCCCCTTTCGGGTTTGGAGGGCTTCCCTTACAATCTTCCTTTTAACCATATCCATATATTATATTATATATATATAAATATAATATATATAAATATAATATATCATATTTTTATATATATTGCAAACATAACAAATTAATACTCAAAAAATTCAAATTAATAACTGACTTTATATAAAAAAAAAACAAAAAAAATTATCTTAACACGCGAGAGTGTTATAATTTGATTTTATTATCATTCTTTTCTTGATATTAATCGAGATCACTTTCGAATAAATTTTCTGGATTTTAGCGACAGGATTTTAATAATTAGATTAAAAAATAATTAGAAGAAAAAGTATAAATAGTCCCGTGATTTTAATTGAAGTTATTTTGGGATAAATTTGTACGGGTTTCAACTGGAGGTTTGTTAATCAGCTTAGAAAAGGTAGAAAACAAGAAGGAAAGAAAGAAAGAAAGAAAGAAGAAAGAGAAACGGTATATTAAGTCGTACATACGATCGGTACGATGACCGTTGGGAAGAGTTTATGGCTTTACATAATGCACGCAACTGTATATTTGTATATGTATATATAAATGTGTAAGTTTCTCACGTCAAGCATCTGACGATATCGTTTATATGATTGTCACTTAATTATAAAATTATAGTCGTTTCTGAGATACGTAAAATTTGATTATCGGTACTTTCCAAAGTATAAATTCTTTCATCATTTTTATTTCTTAGGGTTACATACATTCCTTTCCTAGTTTCATACCATAAACGTCGGAGAAATACGGACGTACGAGCTCGAGTAAATAATATCAGTACGATTTTCACTCTACTAATATGATTTATTAATAATAATTTAAGAAAAAGTAGAAATTAAATTATAGACACACACATTTTTTGAAATAGAATAATTAATTTTTAAAATCACTCACAATTAGGTATTTTTAGATTATTTAGGAATTTTTGTTTCACCTTCTGATTTACAAAAAATATATAATTTAAATATTAAATATTTGATGTATTATACATCGAGCATTCTAATGTACTTTATTAATATTTTTTCGATTGTTTAAACTAGAATACATTTTTTTTTAACGTTCCAGCCTGGTGATGACTTTGATTTACAAATTGTTATCGAATAAAATAGATCGAAATTGTTTAATATTCGAAGTATGTTAATAGATATATAATATTTAAACAAATGTACAGTTAATATATCCTTTTATTGATAGACTACATTTATATGACGTTCCGAAGAAAAAGATTCTATTTATTACGAATATTATTTTAGTTATACATGCGCAATCTTCTAATCGTTATTTAAACAACAATCAACAAAAGAAATTTAATCGACTTTCATAAGGGACAATGAAACAGTCTAACAGTGGATTTCGAAGGGGAAGGTAGTTCCTACTTATACTCCATGTATTTTAACTACAATTTACATTTTTTTCGATTAATTAACAATCATTTAAAATACATCGAACATTCTAATGTACTTTATTAATATTTTTGATTGTTTAAACTAGAATACATTTTTTTTAACGTTCCAGCCTGATGATGACTTTGATTTACAAATTTTCATAGAATAAAATAAATTAAAATTGTTTTATCAATCGATGTTTATTAATAAATACATGATATTTAAACATAAACAAAAAGGAAGGATCTTATGGGACAACATAATAGATGTTAGTTAAATCATGAAAATCATAAAAGCATAGTATAATCAAATTTGCATATAATTATATACTAAATTTTGTAATTATAATGTGTTTTTAATTTAACAATTAATTCAATTTACGATCTTAGTTAAATCATGAAAATCATAATAGCATAGTATAATCAAATTTGCATATAATTATATACTAAATTTTGTAATTATAATATTTTATTTCCTTATTTTTGTGTAATCTTTATTTTCTTTTTTAATTAAATGATAATTAAAATCGATTACAAATAATACAACGTATAATTCCACAAATAGAATCGAACAAACATATCCAAGCTCGTTATCGCGTAAACGTAATTTCATAATTCATTCTACGATTGATTATCGTATGCAGAAAATAAAATTCAAATGAAAAAAATGGACAAATAGTGGGAGTTGAAAGAAGGAGGGTGATAATGACCGGTAGAAGAGGTCTGTGCTCCCAGGAACGAAGAAATGCCTACACAAAACGAGTCTCTCTTTCTCTCTCTTTCTCTTCTTCTTTTTCTCTATTTCTTTCTTTGCATCTATTTCCTCACGCCCACATCCTTCGAAGTCAGCAGTAGTCATAGGTAGGCTCGTTCAAAACGATCTACGAGCATAGTTAAGCGTAGATAGATCGAACTTCGAACGAGATGCATTTCGGTGCATAATAATTATCTTTATTATCGTTCTTCACTTATAACAATAGAATGAACAAAATTTAATATTACAATTTAATTGATTAATATTATATATAAAATAAATATTTAAACATTATTTTAACATTGTGTTTTGTTTCTTTTTAAATATTTCATTTAATTTATTAATATTATATATAAAATAAATATTTAGAAATTATTTTAACATTGTGTTTTCTTTCTATTTAAATATTTAATTTATACGTATCAAAGTAATATTTAAATTTACAAGAAATTAATAAAAGTTAGAGAATTATGTCTATAAAATTTTAATTAGAATTAATTAGTATTATTTTCATATCTTTTATTAGATTATTTTGTTGCACATTAGTTTTCCCTTTCTCTTGTTCTTTTTCTATTTTGATTCACTTACTTTCTCTCTCTCTTTCTCTGTTTCTTTTCTTTTTACTCTTTCGTTCCGTTTCTCATGTCAGTGTTGCTAATAATATCGGCACAATGACCCGCGTTTGTTGATACAAGGGAGTAGTAATAGACGTGAGAGAAGAAGCATAGTTAATTAGATCGGCAGAGTGTGAATTCTCGGGGAGGATGTTATCGACTCGCAGTGTTGAGTGTTATGCGAATCGGAGCATAAGCTTTCGATAGGTCAAACTCCTTTTCCATCTCTTTCTCTCTCTCTTTCTCCCCTTCTCGAATAGTGTCACAAGGGTCATGTAAAATATTTATATAAAAAAAATCAAATATATCATATTTTTGCACATTTACTTATAAATAAATATTTATATTTTATATATTTCACATATTAAATATATGTGTGTGTATATATATAGAATAATATTAAATATTATTCAAATAAATATATAATTACTGTGTATATAAAATCTTCAAATAATTCGAGAAGGTAAAAAGTAGGAATTTGATAGGATGAAATAGTGGGGAGGGGGTGGTAGATGGGATGGGGGCTACTTAAAGACGTAAGAGAGCGTTTCAAGTTTTGTCAGTCTGTCGATAACATGGAAAGTTCATCTCTTTCTATCTCCATTTATCCGCATCTCTCTTTTTCTATTTTTTCTATTTTTTCTATTTTTTTTTTCTTTTTTTTTTCGTAGTGTCGAGTCGGCAGACGACGAACTTCAGCAAAGTATCGACCCGTCTCTCTCTCTCTCTTTCTCTTTCTCTTTCTCTTTCTCTCTCTCTCTTTTTCTCTCTTTTTTTTATTTTTTACATCTTCTCTCGTTCTCTTCGTCGGAGAACGATAAAAACGACGTGTTTCATTCATATGCAAAATCTTTCGGTCGCTTCACTCAACCATCACCACAACCACTCGTAAAAGAACACTTGCGTGCATTTCGTCGATCTTCTCGATTGTCAGATTCTTTTCTTTCAAAAGTTTATTTTATTTTGTTAACTTTACTTTTTCTTTTTTTTTTATCAAATTCTTTTCCTTACATTAATTTCTCACGCAATCAACAGAAAAAGGCTATTTCGTTTTACGTAAGAAACAGCATAGTATTATTAATTTTTTTTTATAATTATTTTTATAAGTTAATATTACATTGGTATTATATTAAACTATAGTCATATATTTATATTTTAATTATATAAATATTTATATATATTATATATATTTTAATTATATTTATACGTATTTATATGCGTATTTTATATACGTAAAAAAACAACAACTTATACTTTCACAATTATTATAATTATTAAATAATAAATAATAATTATTAAAATAAATAATAATTATTACAATAAATAATAATTATTAAAATGACATTATAGCGTTGTTTGATATTACTTCCAGGTAAATCTAATCTATTATAGTTATTTTACATGAAAGTTAGAAGTAGATTATACGTTCGCTTAAATTACCTTTCAAATTTTCATTTAAGTTATCTCAACCCATCCTCAAAGTAGATACAAAAGAATATAACAACGTTGTGTCACAAAAAAAAAATAAAAGAATCGTTTGACGAAGACTAATATTCATGGTTTTTCAAAAATTTACATCTTCCTAAAAGCCTATCCGTGCCTTACTCTATTTTGTTTATTTATTACTCGTTAATTATTATACTATATATGCATATACATATTTATACACACACACATGCACACATAATACCTGTCTCCAGGTGTTTAAATGACCAATATTGACTCGTATAGAAGTAACAAAATATTACGTAATATTATTTCATACATTTATTGTTAGATATTCTTATCGTATTTTATTTTCAATGGACAGATAAACAATGTTTTTCTTTCTATCTCTTTCTATTTATCTTTATTTTTCAACACCTTCTTCACACGGTATTTTCTTTTTGAGTTGGACGAGTTTATTAGCCGTTATCATTAAAAGAGTATTTGTATAAGAAAGTATGTGTGTGTACGTGTGTACGTGTGTGTATATATACGTGAGATAAAAATAGAAAAATTTTCCTTTATTTCCAAGAAAATTAAACGCATTTCTTTATCCGTGCTATTTACCTTTTTATTTAATTCTCAGGGTATTTATACAAAGTCATAGTAAATGCACTCTCCCGTGAGTCGTGCGTTAGTATAATATTTAATGAAATCATACGGGCGATTCAATTACGTCCTCTGCATTATATTCCACACATACACACACATATACACAAACACATTTATCTATTACTTTGTATACAGGCTCTTTTAAAATAACGTAGACATAATTTTAAGAATGATTTAAGTTCGTTAAAATAAAAACAAACGTTTATCTTATACATATAATTTATTTATAATTATAATATTATATTTTATTATTATAATAAATATAATAATATTTTATACATATAAGTTTATTTAAATACAAAGTTATATTGGGTTATGGTTAAGGAAGATTAAGTGTAAATAGGGTTAAACCTAAAGGTTTTTATATTTTACTCGTTCGATGATAGACAAAAATAAAAAATTAAATTTTTGTTCTATTTTTTGTATTTCATATAAATTATTTTGTTCATTTGTGTAGAATTTATATAAGATTGTTAGTGGAATAAAAGAAAAATGATTTTGAAATGATACTTTTGACCGAGTATGTGTGTGTGTGTTTACGTAAATTTTCAATGCTTCGATTCTCAGCGTAACTGGCTTTTGGCAAATTAACGAACCGGTAATTGCATAGATAATGAAGAGAGTCCTTAATAAGAGGCTATTTCTAGGTCACGTACATATTTATGCTTGTGTCTACAAGAAATGACCTAATTGATTAGTTTTCAACATTTATTCGATGAAACTAGAGTATGACATGGCTCATATAGAAATCTATTTTCTTTCAACGTTGTTTCCTTTATCTTAAATTGTCCTATTTTTCCTATAATACGTGGATACGTTGAAATATTTTAAACCCCTAGCATAGAAATCATTTTGTTTCTTTAATCAATACTTGTATTTAAAAAATAAAAAAAGAAAAAATTAAAAGTTTATTCGTTGAGGTTTAAAAATTTTCAATCCGTAAAACATAAAAACATTTCGAAAGAAAAAAACTTCATTTTCTTTCTTTAACCAATACTTTTATTTAAAAAATAAAAAAAGAAAAAATTAAAAGTATATTCATTGAGGTTTAAAAATTTTCAATCCGCCCTCGGTAAAAACATTTCGAAAGAAAAAAATATTATAAAAATGTGGATTTATTCTACAATTATTTAGTTTTTTTTTAAATGTGTTATCAAGAGGAAGAAGTAGATTAGGTGAAATGATAAAAATATCCCGGAAGTGTTTGTGTGATGCAAGTTTTTATCGCATAGTGTGGCCCATTACACGGTTAAACATTAAACTCGATTATTTTATCGATATAATGTCGACTATATATTTTTATACTATGATAATATATCATATTACCTGTTTGTAGAAGTGGAATATTTGTAATAGTTACACATTGACTCACTTTCATTATTGGTGTGCGTCTTTCACAGAGATCGAGAGTTGTACTTTCTTTTTCTATGGGAAATCATGAATGGACTGTATAAAACATAATTCCAGGAAGCTCTCAATGCAAAGAGTATTACTCGTTGGGCGGATATTTCTATTTACTCTCTTTTTTCTCTTTGTTTTAAACTTGTTCTCTCTTTCAGTGCATTCATCGATTCATTTTTATATTCATCGATCCATTTTTATTCATCGAAGAGTACAACACGCATCATTGACCTAGATTTTTATTTAATTGGTTATTCCTTCCTATACAAAATCAAGTTTAGTAATATATAAAATAGTATTCTAAAGTAAAATAGTAAATATATATAAAATAGTATTTAGTAATAGTAAAATAGTATTATTTTAGTAATATATAAATAGTATTTCATATTTTATAATAAATATATTTTTTATATATAGTCAATATTTTTTTATATTTAATATTTATGATCTCTATATGTACATTTTATAAAATAGTATTATTTTAGTAATATATAAATAGTATTTCATATTTTATAACAAATATTTTGCGTGGTCAATATTTTTTTATATTTAATATTTATGATCTCTATATGCACATCTTATAATTATTTATTTAAATATAAATTATTAGATTGACCAATAAATCTATATATGCGATTTTTACCCTGTTATTTACGTAGGAAATATTAACGATATTTATAATTATATATTTGTGTTTTTTTTTCGGATCCATCAAATGGAACTCGAGTATTTTTTTTTCGCAGATACTCATACATTTCGACCGGTTTTATCTGTCCTGTCTATCTCTCTCTCTCTCTCTCTCTCTCTCCGTTTCTTCCTTTCTTTCTGCTCTTAATAGCAGAGCACCTGTTAATACAATGGTCCCTTTCTTCTTTTACTTTTTAAATGCTCGAGACCGCACCACGATAAAAAGCATACGTTTGCCGATGAATGGAACGAATAAAACCTTCAGGAACAACCCCCCGCTTCTCTATTCCTCGGTCAGATGAAATGAAATTTGTTTTCACGAATCGTATAATATTAAATTCATTTTCAACAACTATTAAATATTTATTTTCTTGAATTTTCTTTATACTCACTACTTCAATTAATTTCAAATTATCACGAGGAAAGAGTATAACAATTTTAAGTAGTAATTTGTCAGAATTCTTCTTACAATTTAGACCCAATCGAATCTTTTATATTTTACATATAAAATATTAAAAAGTTCACAGAAACAGTATTATTTAATGTTCAACCCAATACAATACTATTGTATATTATACTATAATATTTAAAATAATTATTTAATATCCAATTCAACAACTATTAAATATTTATTTTTGTTGAATTTTCTTAATACTCACTACTTCAATTAATTTCATATTATCACGAGGAAAGAGTATAACAATTTTAAGTAGTAATTTGTCAGAATCCTTATTACAATTTAGATCCAATCGTATATTTCATATGTAAAATATAAAATATTAAAAGTTCAGAAACAATATTATTTAATGTCCAACGTAATACAATACTATTGTATATTATACTATAATATTTAAAATAATTATTTAATATTCAATTCTCAATACAATACTATAGTATTTTTTTACATAATAAAATAATGATAATTCTATTTTAATCTAAATTATTTATTGTTTTATATTAATTTATATTAATATATTGTTATATATTAATATAAATTATTTATTATTATTATAAAATCTATTATATATAATTAGATATTAGTATACCTAAAACTAAAGAAAGAAAAAAAAGAGTTAGTATGTTAAATAACATTCAGTAGTTGACTCGATCGAATCCAAGCTTAGACGATGCTTGTCAATTCTCTCGGCACGTGATCGAACAAACTGACCTGGGGTTCCTTAATGAAGTTACGTCCCCTTTATTGTCGAACCTTGTAAGACGGGAGGGTGGAGGGTGAAGGGTGGGTAGGGAGGATGCTTGAGAGGGAGAAATGTGACGGTTCGATAATACTCACCCGGAAAGTGGTAAATGAACGTTAGAACTTTCCTATAGGTCGATGTACGGATGATGCTTTCTTCTTCTCTCTTTTTCTCTTTTTCTTTCTTTCTCTTTTTCTCTCTTTCCCTCTCTTTCTTTGTCTGGTACAGAAAGGAATAATGGAAATCTACGAGCAATAGAAAAGGTCTTTAAAAGGTCCAGCTCAAATGAGTGTCACATGCACGAACACGTGCTGCTTCCTTCAATTGCGTTCAATAAATAAATAAATAAATAAATAAATAAATAAATAAATGATAGAGGGTTTTAAATCATTTTTTCTTGCAAATAGAGAGAGAATATTTGATATTTTGAATATTGAAAAATTTTCTTTTATTTTATATTTATATCATATATTATAATACACTTTAGAAATATTTTTACAAACAATTTCTAATATAATAAAATAATTATAGAATAGATTAAAGGATATAATATTTAATTAACTAACGTTCGAAATATATCTGTAATTTACCTCCTACTTCTGTTTTTTCTTTATTTCGTTCGATAAAAATTGGATGATATTAATAATAAATAATTGAATATTTTCTATCTCTGAGAGGGGCGATCAACTTTTTCTACTGAAATTGGAACATAAATCATCGAAGCGTTTCTTACGCTCGTTACGAAAGACCGAACCCTATATAAAGGTATAATATAATATACATATGCATGTTATGTATATCTTTCTCTCCTTTTTATGATTTATAACAGGAGTCCAATTCCATTCGACATAATATTCCGAATTATCTACCGTGAATAACTTGGTCAGGGTCTTACGAGAAAAACCTCGGATCATCATTATCTTCTTATATATCACTCTCTCTCTCTCTCTTTCTATCCCCCTTTTGCTTTTTCTTTCTTTTCAATCAGGTTTCTCGGTGTCCTCGGTCCAATAAAAGAGTTGGATACGTTCGTTCGAAGAACTCGGTAGAAGAATACTCGTTCACCCTCTTAACGTCATCTTCTTTATCCTTTCCTATCTCTTATCATTAAAATCTCCAACCCTTCCGCCATCTTGTTTTTTCTTTCCATCCTTCTCCCTAGTTGCATAACACAAGGCTTATATACCATCGTTTCTTGTACGCAACGCACAAAGAAAATTAGAGAGAGGGGGAAATACGAAAAACAAAAAACAAAGAAAAGAAGGAAAGAGAGAAAAGGAGAATAAAAAAATAAAAAAAAGAAGAGAAGAACACACTTCTCACGCGAAGCGCATCGAGGAGATTGCAGTTGGCAAAGAAATGTTCGCGGAATGCCAGGGAATAGTAGTAGGAGCAGACATCGTGAAAATCTTTCTGAACGGGGGTTCACTGCAAGCACTAATTTTAAAGACGTTCTTCTCGTACGCTCTGTTGATGCTGATGCTGATGCTGATGCTGGGATATCTTTCCCTCTTCTTCCTCTTCCTCCTCCTCCTACTCCTCTTTCTCCTCCTTTAGGTACAACCGTGTCTATCTGTGACTATTTATGGATGTATGTGTGTATATGTGTGTGTGTGTATGTATGTATGCCTTCGGTTACTGGCTTGGAATAATGAAGGATGGGAGAACTCGTACTCGTTGGTTATACTAGGCAATGTAGGGAGAGAAAAAAAAATAAGGGAAGAGAGGAGAGGGGCGAGGAAGAAGAGTAAGAATATTCTCACCCTATCGAAAATGAGAAGCCTCTTTCCTTTTTCTATTCTCAGTTTCTCGAAGGAAACATTTGTTGTTAAGATGCGAGATCGATATTTTCGAGAAAAACGTGTTTCACTTCCCCGCTTGTTCTTTTATTAGATTGAAGTTAATATTTGTATGGATTTTAATGAACTCGATTTTATATAATTCACATGAATAGTGGTGTTGGTAAAATGATTTATTAATTTAATTGGTATGTTATGTGGTGTTTTGTATTTTTTTAAGTGTTCAATAATTAAATTGTCATAAGAAATTGATATTGGTATTGATATTTTTATTTATTTTTGTTTGTCCTTTTATTAGATTGAAGTTAATATTTGTATGGATTTTAATGAACTCGATTTTATATAATTCAAATGGAAAAAGTGGTGTTGGTAGCTGTTTATTATTTTTATTATAATAAATATTATTTATTAATTTAATTGGTATGTTGTATGATGTTTTGTATTTTTTAAGTGTTCAATAATTAAATTGTCATAAGAAATTGGTATTGGTATTGATATTTTTATTTATTTTGATTAATATTATTATTTATGAATCTTTATTTCTTTGAATCTAATCGGTATGTTAATTTTTATCATTTTTTGTATTAAGTTGTCTTAGAACACGTAGCAGTTGTTACTTATTTATTTTTTTAATTAATACTTTATTTTGATAAATATTGAAATGATACTTTTAATCGTACTTGCATGCGATTGATAGTCACATTGATTTATAGGAAATCGTTATCTTTTCTTTCTCGTTCATTTATTTACATGTAATACATGTACGTGTATATATATATATATGTATATAAGCATACACGAAACGGAAACTTTGCAAATGATTAATGTGTTGGAAATAGGAGCGGTTTCGTGCCCGTTCTCATTCGTTTTCTTCTTATCGGTTCCACGGACGTTTTCCATTTTTAATCACTCGAGCTCGTTTCATTCCTATCGGTTGGAAAATAAAATTGCTAAGGCGTGCACATGGCACGAACACGAAAAGGAAATTCTCGACGATTCTAATTCGTGTTTGCCATGCGACCATGATGTTTAAAAACTCATATTTCTAATTAGTCGATTTGCAATCAACGGATTTTACGATCACTTAAAGGATTCATTTCAAACTTTCTCATCCCTTTTTTCGAACGAAAATGAATCTTCAAGTGTGGTTTCATTGTTCGCTATGAGCTCTTAGGCGCGTGTTAAAGTTCAAAAGTAGGCGAAGAGAAAATTTGAATTCGACGAGAAAACTTGCTCGATCGCCAACCACCAACTGTGGGTTATTTGAAACGAGCTCTCTGATGTAAATAATTCAATGGAAAATTAAATAAAAGCTTCGGAAGTTTAAGAGAAATGAGAAAAATTTTCTTCGGTCAATTTCACATCGATTTTTTATATTACTCTTTTTTGTTTTTTGTTTTTGTTTTTAACTTGTATATATTTTTCGCGAAGCATTGACTCGAAAGATCGTTTAGATTTTTAATTTTATTTTAAAAAAAAAGATTAATCTTTTTTCTTTTATAAATAATATTTTAAAGAATAAAGTTGAGATTATATTCTTCGTCGGTAATTAAAAATAATACAAAAAATTGTAAGAATTATACGAATGCAATACAAACACACAAATTTGGAATTTTTTAATCGACGAAATTTGATTTTTCATTCAAACATTCTACGTGACAATGAAAAACGATCAATTTCTATGAAACATTATCACATAATTTTCTGTTCATTTTATCCAAGAATGAAATTTTTCATATCGGTTATTTGCGTGTAAAAATAATGATAAAACAGTGGCATCCTTTCATTGAATCACGAACAACGATCATTTATTTAGCTACATCTCGTAATGCGAGGCCATTTTTAGTAATGGTTTTTATTTTTTGCCATTAAGATGATAGAATAAGATGATAAATATCAAATGAAATAATGTTTCTCATGCCACGGTTGTTGTTAATCGGTTTTACATTTTAACAAGGTAAGAAACAAGATCATTACAAGTTCACCACCCCCGCTTTGTAATTCAGGAAGGAAATGCTTTCGATACGCATGGCCGATCTTTTCGCGTTCGTGCGACAGCTGTTTTGACTTTTTTCGGTAGGGGAAGCAAGAAAGAAACAAAAAAAATAATGCACCGTGTGCTGAGTTAAAATAAACGTTCGAAGTTCTTTTAGTCGATTCATTAAACAAAACAAAACAAAACAAAAAAAGTAGAAACTCTGGAACAAAGAAAGAATTCGGTTAGAAGAACAAAGTTAGGAAGGCTTCTTTTTATTTGTACGCAAAAATATTTGTAATTTTTGTTTTTATTACATATCGATGGTTGTTTGCGATGTTCTTGTACTTTCGGATTTTCAATTAATATTTCTTTTTTATTTTCCTTTTTTTCGGCGAACGTATTTTTAATTAAACATGGCCAGCAAACAAAGAAACGGCATTCGCAAACATTAATCCAGCCAACCCGAAGGAAACGAAAACCACCCTCGGAATAATTTTTTGCAGGCTTATCGAAATATTTCTTTCTCCCTTTCTCTCTCTCGTACAAGGGTTGCAATGACGTATTTTTTTTCCCGTCCCCCTCTCCCCCTGTTTTTTTCTTCCTTCCTTTTTTTTTCTACACAAGAGCACGTGCCTCTCGCGGAGTGTGCAATATGCATACTGCGCGCATATTTAAAGACTCGAGGGGACCAACCAGAGTAATACGAAAGACTCGCGTATATTTGCATTTACACAAGGGATTTCGTTCAACTGTATCATCGAACTAAATTATATCTAGAAAGGATACAATATTAGGAACAAGTTTTCTTTTCAAATATATTATGCTTAAGGTAGATAAAATTAATTATTTAATAACAAAAAGCTATATCTTTACATTTTTATTTATATATGTGGGTTTCTGTAAACAAAATTATATTTCTAACAAATTTATATATTAAAACATCGTATGTATTTATTTTTCTATCGCATATAAAAATGTACAATCCGATTGTTGGCTAACAAAAATATTTTTAATCGTAATCACAAGTTTGCAATTTTGTTTATTTTTATTTTATGCACAAAATGGACGATAATAAATAAGAATCATTTTTAAATTTTCTTTATTATTTTTTTTCTTTTTTTTTTTCTAATATCATTGAAAGATGGGGGAACGCAGGACGATATTTAAGAAAGTCGAGTATACACAGACATTATGGTTCTAAAAAGCTAAAGATAGAGATACTGCAGCTGCAGTATAGTCAGGGGTGCCAACAGGTCGATACTCCATAACGCGTTATGTCGTAGAACTTAAAGCCCATGGTGTGGCGTTCTCCTTTCTTTATTTTTTGCTATACTTTTACATACTCGCTTATCTCTCCCTCGTTTCGGATCTTCGTCGCGTAGGAGGACACTTGGATGAAGATGAAGGCGTCCGATTGTTTGCCGTCTACCTAAAAGGGCTACAACAAGTCTTATCTCCCATGATTTATCATACTTCTCATTTTTTTTACTTTCCAGAGAAAAAAAAAAGAATCTATAAATAATATATTTGTTAGGGAAAAAATACAATATTAAGTGGATAAATATTTTTGTTAATTAAATTTTCAACCCTTTTTTTCTTTTCTTGATCAAAGTTTTTATATCTACGGGGACTTTTTTTTCTTTTTATTTTTACTATAATAAAAATTATTTATCTTTTAATTTATATATATATTACGAATATCGTGAATTTTTGTTTACAGATATTTCTTATTTTCTTTTTTAAATACAGAATTATTTATTATACTATATATTTTTATATTTATTTTTATATTTATTATTTATTTTTATTTTTATTATTTATTATTTATTTATTATACTATAATAATATTATATATTATTTAGTATGTAATTATTTATTATACTAAATAGAATTGTAGATGTTTTTATGAAATGAAAAAGTGTAAATGAACTTTGTTCTTTGTGAAACTGTTAAGTCAACGATGATTCATGAAGTATACACCTGTCCGTTGTTACTTTTCCAAGCAATCAATTTGACCATATTAAACGAATTTAATCTAATCTAAGGAATCGTTGAAACGTGACCCTCGCGTGAATGTATTACCCCATTACCACCCACGTCATTGTATTTGCATCGGACTAATCGGTTTGCCTACGACAGATGCATGCCACTTGTATGAATGAAATTTGTTGGCAAACGCAGCTTCTCTCGCTTTGTCACACGTACACACTTACAAGTGTGGTTTCATTGTCCAGTATGGAGAGAATGGAAATCGTTTCTAATGATTATTTAATGTGATTAAGAATTCTTATGATAATTCAACGTTATTTGAAAAATAATGGTAGGTATTTAAATAGAATTGTATACAGAATTTTTTCATTTGGAATTAAAACTATTAATAAAATGTTCAATTACTTTTGAATTATAAATAATTCAATATTAAACAGAATTATAATTGGACCGTTTATTTTGAAAGTGGTGTAAGTCCATTTTCTCTTGTTTCGAAAAAAAAAAATTAAAGGTTAATTCCATTTAATGATCAATTTTAAATTGTTCAAAACATGGAAATTTTTTAAGAAATTAAACACAGACTAGTTATACATACAAAATTTACATTAAATTAAGCATGAATTACGTGATATTTCATTGTTTTTTAAAATGGACTTACTTTTAAAATAAACGGTCCAATTATATGCTAGGAATTAATGAAATGTACCAGAAAACTACAAATAATCTATTTTAATATTTTTCTATTTTTACAATTAAGAACAAAAAATAATAAATAAATATATGCAACGTTGTTTTGAGTTAAATGAAAGTAAGGAAGAAAATAAAAAAGGAAAACATGTCAAGTTCATAGTAGAGGTAATATTTTTGTTTGAAGTGAAGATTGAGGAAAGTATGTCAGTAGTTAGTTGAAATCTTTAGCTTGGAAGGGCTCGTATGTGACCCTTATGTAGAAGACCAAACCGTTGACCTCTTCGTGCTTACCCTAATTTATCTGATGTCAGTGTTGTGAAGGGGTATATATGTATGAATGAAGATGCTAAATAGAATGTGTGTGTGTGTATGAGAGAGAGAGAGAGAGAGAGGAAAGGTCTCGTGCCAAATGCATACCATTTTCATCTGTCCTCTTTTTCTTCGTCATTCATTTTCATTCACAAGTAATGGTGTTCTGGACTCCATCAATGTTTGTACAAAGTATGTGTAGTATATGCATGCAACTTACGTCGATGTATCTGCGTGGTTTATTTTTGAGATACAGTCAATGAATGTTTCTAATACGTCGTCTCGTAGTTCGCGTGCTTTCGACACTTACACTTATGTTTGTCTTTCTTATTAGCGTATAAATAAAGAAAAGAAATCAGTACTTTTAGTTATAATCCTTTATATATGTTGCAATTTAATTGTTTTGATAGTTTTGATATCTTCGGCACGTTAGATTAGAATTTATCTGTCAATTATTGATATATTTGAGTAAATATTTTGTACAGTATTGTACAAATATTGTACAGATATTGTACAGTACACACATGTTGTCTTAAATTTTATTTTTTATTTTTATTTTCTTTTTTTTTGAAGGTTGAACAGTCAAAGAAATAATTCGTATAAAAATATTTTAATCCGTAAAAAAGGTTGAACAGTCAAAGAAATAATTCGTATAAAAATATTTCAATCCGTAAAAATCAATCTAATATGAGAAAAAGTTGAAGACTATAGTTCAAAAGTTTTTAGATGACGTTAAAGATTAATTATTCGGTTTTTTCAATCTTTCATTTGTTCAGATTGTAAGATTTCCAAGATTAATAGATTTGAAAGAAACTTTTGATCGAACCTGTACTATTTCTAAACGCTCGAAGGCTTAATTAGCGAGTAAGCTGGTTTGAAGATTCACTCGTATATGAAAAAGTAATACTGATAAAAGGCTTTTTGATACTTTGGAAATCTTCGATTCTTTACTTTCATCCTTTCGTAGCTCGTTTTCTCGATAGAAGAACTAGTTTTTCTTTTTTCCAAATGGTTTTTGTTGCCTTTGGTAAAATGTTTCTCTATACACGATGCCAATGTGTAGTAGACGACAGTGTCGTCGTCCCTATCATGCGTGTAAAGGCTACGTGGTGGTTTCCTTGCCGAGTTATAATTAGCTTCTATCCCAGTGTCGGATAGTTCAGATCAAGGAACCCGTATTATTATTATTATTATGATTATTATTATTCCGCTCTACTATTTTTATACATTTTTCTTGATTAATATTTTCATTTGATTATAAATACGTGGCTGTTGAGTTTTCAAATGTTACGCTTAAAACTTTTCAATTAACTCGCATATTTATAATTAATATTTTAATATATCGATATATTTTAAATGTGATTAATATTATCGAATATTAATTATTTATATATTAATATTTATATATTAATATAATTACATATAGATATATTTTAAATGTGATTAATATTATCGAATTTTATTGCAACATTATTTTCTGTAGTATTTTAATTAGAATATTTTTTTCAAATATAATAAATATTATATAATAAAATATATTAAAATAAATGATATTGACCAAATCATGTGTCTGTTATAAGTGTTGACTATATTTATTTAAAATATTGACGAATTATAATTTAAAAATTGAATACAATTTTTTGTTATAGATACTGATCATTCATTTTACAAAATATTGATTTAACGAATAGAAGGGATTATTATTATTTTCTTTTCGTGAGATAATTTAATTTATTAGGGGTCAAATTTTGTTCCCCCTTTCTTACTTACTCTACTTACCTTCGGTGAAAATATCGACAAACGAGGAACGATCAATCATCTTCTAGTTTTGACGCCATACGATATCTTTCAAGACCCAAGTGCGTCTCCTAGTGTCTTTTCTTTCCTTACTTTTCACAGTAGGGAACACTTGATATCCGAGGTTAGGCTTCACGGCTATGTTCTTTATAAATGCTCTCAGGTTGCACTACTCAAGACTCTCGTTTTTCTTCGTTTCGTTAAAAAAAAAAAAGAAAAAAAAAACCTTTATGTTCTTCAAATATTTGTACATTTTTATATATCAATTAGTTAAGTCAAATTTGAATTTTATTTCATGCAATTCGATACATTAAATCGATTAGACTGATAATAAACTTGAATTAAATTCAATCGTCAAAGTCAGTCAACTAATAATTTATTTCTACGATTAATGCAAATATTTGATTCGATGTAAGAACAGAGATAATTCGTGTATAAATTTATTCTTTTTTTGTCAATTCAATCTACGCACGTCATCAACGTTGATTAACACGTTTCATGCCACGTGTACCATTTATGGTACACGTTAAACTTGACCATCAGGCCACGTGTACCACCGGTGGTACACGTAGTCATATTTATTTAATGCGCTAAACATCAAATGGTTTGAACGACAAGTCAAGTAAAAAAATGGCTTGGCACGGAACGTGTTAATTTAATCGTCAAAGTTATCACCTGATATGTTTTTTTTGTAAATACAATTAATGTATCGTTAAATATTTGATTTGGTATAAATACCAAAGTTTATCTTTTCGTAATTCTTATAGGAACGGTGGGGGGGAAGGACGGTAGGCGGGGTTTTTATAGTCGAACGAATAGACGCACATCTTGGCATCGATATTCCTCTCATGTAGTTAAATTTCAGTGCGGTAAAGCGAGCAGAATTCATCCGTCTATTCGATCGAACGATGGCCTCTGTTCGTGCCAGAAAAAGTCACGGCACTGCGGCATATCGAATAGAGAGTTTGCTACCGCAGCAACGCGCAACTCGAGTAGTATAAGGGAGAGAACAAGAGGAAGTTCAGTTTCGAATCGTGGTTGTCTCTTCTTTTACGAGAGAGAAAGAGAGAGAGAGAGAGAGAGAGAGCTTCTAACGTATTTCTATCTTTCTTCTAATGCTAAGAAGCGTGTAGAAGAATTTAAAACAAAAAAAGGGTTGAGAAAAACGAATAATCATCTCTACCCCCCACCCAACCCCTCCCCCTTTTTTCCATGTCAAACTGTTCAATTTTTTGTTTCGTTGGCACACACATGTATGCCATTTTGTTCGTAAGAAATTAGAATATGTTTCTTTTATAATAGATATTGTTCAATTTAATATTTTTCTATCGTTTTCTTTTTTTTTTTAAATTCATTAGAGAGAGTAATATGTTGTACGGAATGAGTAAAAGTTTGTAGATAGTTTTATTTTATTTGTTTTTTTTTTCTTTTTTTCTTTTCGAGAATTTTTAAGCTCGTAGTAGGCAGAGTGTATTAACAAAAATTAGCTTATATCTTAAAAAGAAATTGAATGAATTTTTCAAATTATTTAACAATTTTCTGGCACGTGTTTAAAAGAAGTTATTATTTATTATGGAACTTGTATTATAGATTCTATTAACAAATATTAATATGTTATAGCAAAAAGTGTAAATAATTGTATTAAGAAATATACTAATAAACAGGTGACTTCAAAGTAATCATCACACATATGCACACACACACGGAATAACAATTTTAATAATTATTATTCTTAAATTTATCATTTCCAATATGTGTGTGCGTGTGTGAACATATTTCGATAGATGAAAACGTGTTCTTGTTTTTGTAAAGGTTTGCAGTTATAGATCGGGGTCATAAGCTTGTCCTGATGTAGGAAATAGGATCACTGTATTCATATATGACGTAAGCTTTCTATACAATATTTATACACAGATGAGTGTGTCTACCTTTATTCATCGAAGCGTACATTAAATGTCGCAGTCTATATAGTCATTCGTCGACAGGTGACACACATCGTCGAAGCCTTTAGATAGGTCACTAGATCCCTTTTATGTTGCCGAGTGTTCCTTTTATGCGTTCGGGCATACATTTTTTCACGTTACTTGTCATATCTTCCAGCTATACGTCGGGACCACAAAAATTCAAGCTTTTTTTTTTTATTTCCGATAAAGCAATCATATTATAAATTTATTCATTCGGCAAACGGAATATCAAACTGTATTTCAACGTCTCGTATTTTAATTTCGTTCATTTTACTCATCACAGAATCGAACGTCTAATCGTTTGACGCGTACAACATTTTTTGTTTGCCTCGTTTTATTAATTATTATTATTATTATTTATGATGGGGAGACGGTAATTCAATTTCTTCTATATTTTTGTATTTTTTATCGGTAATATAGGAATCATCATTTTTATTCGACGTATAGGACATTTTTTGTTCTTTTTATTTTAATTATTTTTTTGTCATTTTATCGTTGAGAATAAAAGAATATTTTGATGATAGGCAAACACGTTTTGAACATAAGTAGTAATAACAATCGTTGAAAGTATATTCCTAACGTTTTCTAGCGTATCCTTTATACATTTTAACTGAGATAAACATAAAATGAGACATTGTATACAGGTTCTAACATTCGCGCGTGTATGCAATATTTGTATTGTGTCGTTGATCACACTTCTGAACATTTCTGCATGCAATAAATGTTACTTCCAAGTGTCTCTCTCCTCGACAATAATAAATTTTTCTTTTCTTTTCTTTTTTCACAGTTCAAGTTTTCATGACACGTATAGAATATTTTACGAGTAGTTCTCGTTTATGATATAAAATTGTGTCGTAGGTATATGTTAACGTCGAATCAAATTCACTGGGTATAAACTGAACGAACGAAGGAAAAAACGAATAAAAGAAAGGAAGAATAGGAACTAACGAACGCGATGACGTTTACGCAAATTTTAACGCGTAGTTTAAGATCTTCCTAGACACTCGACGTGTCTAAGAAACTTCCTCAATGATACTTGAAACTTACTTGAACGAGACTCTTCGGCAACACTCGTGCTAAAGTTTGCGAAGATCAATGTTGGAGAACATTTATGTATGTTAGTTCGTTAGCGAATTCGTTTACGCGTGTCGAACACAATCTTTTTTTCTTTTTTCTTGGATTATTTTTAGATATTTTTGAACTTAAATAACTATAATAATTTATAATACGTAATATAATAATAATATAATAGTAAAATAATAATAATATTTATAATAAGTAATATATTTTAAAATAATAATAATTGATCTTAAATATATTTCAAAGATTAGGATAGGATTTAATATTGTAAATTTCACAAAATTTTTTACTCGAATTAATTTTGTACAATCGCGATCAAGTTCCGGTATTTTTATAAATGAGATTTTCAATTTATATATACACTCGAAGGAAGATTTTTAAACGAATTAATTGCTATTGTTAAGTTTACTATAAATTTTTAATTACTATTATTATTGAATGTTTTTTCTACCGTTACTTAATTACCAGATACTAACGAGATAATATTACACATTTCTAAAACTAATAATTATATTAATTTTTAATGATTATTATTATTATTCAGTATAAATTGTGGATAGTAACGAGATAATATATATATTATTGGGGTATTTAAAGTGTTTAAAGTGTTTAAACGTATATGACGAAATCACTTTTTACGGTTTTGCAGTCTAACGAATATGACACACTTAACTGTTAGCAAAGTACCATTTTCCTTAGAGGCAAGTGAATATAATTTCACGGTTTGACGGGAAAACTTACGTTCCGTATCCACGCACGGGGTTTCGCATGGAAATTTAGTCGAGTAAGCAAGTCTCACAGGTTAGGATAATCTCTTAGCATGTGAATTACGGAACTTCCGCGTGAGTTACTTCAATTTCTATTATAAATTTTTTTCTTTTTTTCTCTCTCCTATAATTTCATATGTTATTATCATATTTATTCACGATCGAAAGAATAAGAAAATAAAGAAAAAAAAAAGAAAACCGAAGAAGAAGAAGAAAACTGAAGAAGAAGAAGAAGAAGAGGAAGATAATAAACGATTTTTAATGTTTACGTTTATGCATTACACGTTTCGTTCCCATTTACAAATATAGTTCGTTCCTACCCGCCGGTTGGTTTGCTGCTTTGCGTCTAGCAACTTGGTGTTTTTCAAGCGGAAAAAAAATGTGAGAATATTTTTTATAATCCTCACATTGTTCTCCAGCAGACGATCTTTTCTTTTACCAAGGACAATAGAGAACCTAGTAGAGTGTCAGAATAGTCATCGTCTGTGTCTACTTGCCCGAGGACACGCTTGGATTATTTTCTAATCCTTTATCTCGTTTCTCTTTTCTTTTTTTTTCCTTTTTTTGCAGTATCTATGAAACGTACAGATTGCACTAAAGCACAATAGAATTTTTCATACGATTTAAACCCATTATCTTTTTCAATATAACGAATTAACACACCTTTTCATCAATTTCTTTTTTAATATCGATGGAAAGTTGAACTTTGTATTGTTGTTTTTGTTTTCTTTTTTTTTAAATTATTGCAACAGCGTGTAATTAATTTTTAATTCTTTTTTAGGGTCGTAGAGTCGAAGTTTACACTAATACAGTAGAATCTTTACAAACCCTTTATAAATCAAAAATTTGTTCTACATATCTAAACGCAAATTAATTTCATACAAATACGAAGTTTTTATTACCCGAAATAGATGATTATACTGCATTAATTCTATATTATAAATACAATATACAATTTTGTACATAAAAATTAACCCTAAGATTATTATTCTTTCTTTTTCATTTCATAATCAAAATATCCAATAAATTCTATCAATAATATACGAACACGTTTCTCCGAATTAACACGAATTAACATAAGAGTTATTAAAAATCGAATAAAAAAAAAAAGAAAAGTATTTCTTTCGACCAACCAAATAAACACTTCATTATTAAATTTAGTTCTCGGAACGTTTAAAATTATTCCAGTCGTCTTTTTCAATGGCGAATATTCAGTGATTCAGTTTTTTTTACCTTTGACTGTGTTAATTCCGATCGTTGCACCTGCCGTCGTCTCTGAAATCCTGTCTGTGTAAAAGGGCGGGGGGGAGGGGAGAGGGAAGAAGTGCAGGATCGTAAAGAGAAAGAGACAGATAAATAAAGCAAGAAAGAAAGAAAGATAGAAAGAAAGATAGAAAGAGACGAGAACGAGCACTCTGGATAACTGAACGAGTCGAAAGATCAAAGCTTCTTCCTTCGTTTCACTTCTCTTTAAACCGTGTATTCGTGGGAACGTGTCCACGCGTGCCTATGATTTTACTCAGCTGTGTCAAAGTAGAGGAGGCAAGAAAAAAAAGAAATTAAAAAGAGAGAGAGTGGGAAAGGGTGAAGAGGGAGAGAGGGTGTAATGGGGGAAGAAGGAAACTCATGCGCAACGTTCGCAAATCCCTCTGTGCTTTCCTGCTTCCCCTTCCCCTTCCCCTTCCCCAACCCCCTCTAAACTCGCTTTTCGCTTTAATCTCTTCTCCGTTTTACCTTCTAAACGTATTTTCTTCTTCTTCTTTTTTTCTTTTTTTCCCCCTTCTAATTTTTGGTTTTTTACTTCCTTTTTCTCCTATTCATTTTATTTCCTTTCACATCCTTTTTTCCGTTCTTTGGTTTTCGCAAAAAACAAGCCGTTCTTGTTTCATAAGTCAGTTGACTTCTGCGACAAAGGCTTTTGTTACATTCTTTTTAATTGTAAAATATGAATAATTTTATTTTTCCTTGTAAAATTACTTTTTTTTTTGAGTACGTTAAAAGTTTTGTTTGGGGTTTTTTAATTAACGAAGATGTGATAGGTGGTCTAATTCGTGATAATTAGTAGACTAATCGTACGATTTGAATTCTGAATTTAATTTCTGATGTGCTATATATTATAACTCGAATGTGATTTGCGTTAGATCACGACGACACGTTAGTTACCTGAGATAATATTTGTTGTTTTATACTAACATAAGAAATAGTAAACAAAATTGTATTTTCTAAATATTTGCTGTTATTTCAATCTTATCGTTCACGATGATCTAATTGGTATACAAGGTGTCTTGATTTCACACACATTATTCGATTGGTTTAAAAGTATCTTACAATTTGATTTATTTTTATTTTTTTTATTATTTAAACGAATCAAAATAAAATCGTTTATCAAAGAAATTTTTTTTTTATAAGAAAAGAAAATTAAGGAACGTGGAATCATTCATTGGAATTAAATGTCGGGGGATTTCGAATAATTTTATTTCTTAATTTTATATTTTAATAATTTTTTAATATATATATTTTAATTATGATTTTTATTTAATAAGAAAATTAAATGGTTTCAAGGATCACTTAAAAATTGTTGCAATCAATGTGCAAACTTCAATATTTTATTCGAATTATTTTTACGAGCGGTATCTTTGAGAGGAATGAAAAACTAATGAAACACAAATGAAGTATCCTTTGAAAGGAAAAGAAAAAATGGAGTAGTGAATTAGCGAAGTCGTTTTATCATCCATGCGAAAAAGTTGATCCACTTTCTGGCATTGAAGTTGAAACCAAGATTCTGGAAATGCAGCTGATAGCAAAAGCAGCAGCAGCAGAGAGATTTATATGGAATAGCTGCTGAGTCGTCTAAACTTCACGACGATTCATTTCGTGAATAATATCAGAGTATATCAACGTGCGAACTACGTTGCCCTAGTTGCGTTATTATGTGTACTCTTTCGATCCATCTCTTTCACTTTTTTATGCATTTTCTAATCTGTATTTTAATATAAAAGATTTCAACTTGGAAATCGATTATAAAAAGTAATAATTTTTATTTCAAACAAATATTTATATTATAGTAATTAGAGAAAAAAAGAACAAATTATAAATAATATATTGCCATATATTTAATTGTATATTATTTATTTCTTTATTAATATATATATTTATGCTATACATCATATTATAGAGTAAATAAGTATAGCTTTGTATACCAATTATGCACCATAATTAAAACACATTACTTTTAATTGCTTAGATAAATCAATTTCTTATCTTACAATTAGACGTATAAGAACGTATTATAAACACAAACCCCACAAATGATCCAATTAATTAGAAATATAACTCTAATATGTCTCTTAAGTTCAAATGAAAGATTGCTAATTGGAAGGGTGAATTAACTTTGAACGTTATTGACAAAACTTTACATACACTGATACATCTTCGTACATACACACACACACACACATATTTTTTAATTCCACCTCGAGCATTGGTTTTTTAGGTCAAGGATGGTGGTGTTATACCTACTGGCTCGAAAATTCATTGCTCCTATTCGTACTAAAACATCGGGGGCAGCGAATGGGCTGCGCGTTAAATGAGAGAAATGAGAAGAAGAAAAAAAGAAAGGAAAAAAAAATCGGAGTGAGAGAGAGAGAAAAAAACCCCACGAAAAAAGTACGAGCTTTTCCATTTACTCTTTCGGTTTTCCTGCTATGGCGAGCAAAAGAAAAAAAGAAATAGGAGCCAGGAGTCGAATGAAAAAGTCGACGTGTACTGGATTCCTCCCCCCTTCTTGTCCCCCTCTTCCTCTTCCTCCTCTTCCTCCCACATCCCACCGTTCCTGTGCATTTTTCATTAATGAAACGGTCGATGTTTGTCTCTGCTACTTTAGGTAAAAAAAGAAAAAAAAGAAAAAAAAGCAAACATTGAAAAAAGGGTGGAGGAAGGGGGACGAAGAAAATCGTTCCAGCTACTTCTACTATTTTTTTTTCTTATTTTTTGTTCCGATGCATCGAACAGATTTTCTGTTTTTTTTTTTTTTTTTTTTGGAAACATACCTTTGGAATTATGGTCACGCACGTACACGTGGTTTTTATCTGAAACGAAAATATGGTGTCTTCCTAAAGTAGTTTTTGTTTAAACAAATAAAAATAATGGACAAATATAAAAGTGAAAATATTTAATCGATTTTTACGTGTAGCATAGTTTTTACCTAATTGTCAATTTTCAAGGGCTCTGGTTCGATAGTTCTTGTGTAGCTGGTGCTCGTCGTAATTGTTGACTGAACAACACGACGAGAAACGGACGATGCGTGTCAAACACTATGCCGTGTGCATTATGCGCGTGCAATACGTTAAAAGCCACGCGTACCGTTCACGACCATATCCATATTATCTACACATGGATGGGGAAAATACGATAATATGCTCGATGCATAGATAACATGCTCCATTTCTCAGTAAAAAGAAAACCCCCATAAACATGAAGAAAAAAAAAAGAAATTACATTCATAAACTAAACCATAAAAAGTGAACATTAATTGTTCTCATTAAATATTATTTAACAAAATCTTAAATAATAAATATTACAAATTACTGATCCGAATAAATGCAAATGCAATTTAATTTTCAAATCTTAAATAGAAAATATTAAAAAATACCCCGATACAAGTGTAATGAATAAAAGAGTCAACATTTAATTTGCATAATCTTAAAAACAAAAACAAAAATAATATTTAAAAGTACATACAGACCAACAATGAATGAAAATCTAATTTAATTTAATTCACATTTTATTTCTTTTCTTTATTTTACACTATACAAGTTGTACACTTTGAAATACACTTTGAGAGAGAGAGAGAGATAGAAAGGAACCATGCAATTATGCGGTAAAGGGTTGCTGCCTACACATATATACATACATACATACATATACCACACACAAATCCACACAAATACACACTTATATACACCGTTTCATTCCCACGGTGTGAACGCGTTTATTGAGCGTGCCGTTTAATTCACGGCTCGACGAGACGTGCATCGTGTGGTGTCGTGCACCAGATGGTTCGTCGTGTGCGCACTATAATATCCTTCGGAAATCACCACGATCCATTTTCTTTCTCCATTTTTTTTCCAATGGTATATTCAATTTAGAAAAGAAAAAAGAAAGAAGAAAATAAACTAATCAATAAAAGTATTTTTTAAACAGCCTGTTGTTACACCATCCGATAATTCGCACTCGTGTTTTCGAGTAGTCGTACTTACGTGCGCATCGGATCGTGATCTTTCAAGGTCACGTAGTGAATACGACGATGAGAGTGATACTCAATTAAGGATAAGTTTCTCTTTGTAGTTAGAAAGAGAGAGAGAGAAGGAGAGATGGTGAGATAGAATGACTGAAGCTTTGACATTTAGTAGCAAGTCATTCGCATGTTCTGTTGGCTTTCGTAATACATTAACATCGACATTTCCATTATGAAATCTCAAACAACCCGATGAAATTCGTTTTCATAGGAATGACGTTTTTAAATTTGTCTACCAAAATAAATTTGTTTTTTTCTTCTTTTTCATCTATTTTTAGTATTTATTCGAAACAATGTTAGAACGATAATAATAGGGTAATAGGGTAATGGAGATAAAATGGGGGAAGGATAATAATTATATTAATATAATATTATTATTATAATATTTTTATATTATATAATAATTATAAAGATATGATTTTATTTTATACTAGTTAGTATGTCATAGGAATGACGTTTTTAAATTTGTCTACCAAAATAAATTTGTTTTTTTCTTCTTTTTCATCTATTTTTAGTATTCATCTGAAACAATGAGAGAACGATGATAATAGGGTAATAGGGTAATGGGGATAGGATGGGGGAAGGATAATATAATAGGAAAGATATGATTTTATTTTTTATACTAGTTAGTATGTCATAGGAATGACGTTTTTAAATTTGTCTACCAAAATAAATTTGTTTTTTTCTTCTTTTTCATCTATTTCTAGTCTTCATCTGAAACAATGAGAGAACGATGATAATAGGATAATAGGGTATAATGGGGATAAAATGGGGGAAGGATAATATAATAGGAAAGATATGATTTTATTTTATACTAGTTAAAATGTTTGATACTAACGAGATATTGTTAACAATTTTTATATTTGTTAACTTATTTAACAAGCGTGTTATTTAAATGACGCGTATTCAATATTTATATTTGTACAATCATATTTTCGTACTAAATGAAAACCAAAAAAAAAGAAAAGGAAAAATCTACAGATAATCGTAGAAATATTTTGCAATATATTTCTAACCAGTTTAGAAATGAGTCAACTTGATAACTTACTTAACAAGAATATAATAATATCTTCGTAGTGAACGACAATCAAAAATATATTTCTATAACAAAAAAAAAAAGAAAAAGAATTCTAACAAACATTTCTCAAATAATTTTACAATACTTTATACGGAAAAAATATTCTTTTTTTTTATTCTCTGTTTTTGGGGGAGGGGGGGACAAATCTCTTATACAGATTTATTCTAACAAACATTTCTCAAATAATTTTACAATACTTTATACGGAAAAAATATTCTTTTTTTGTATTCTTTTTTTTGGGGGGGGACACAAATCTCTTATACAGATTTATCATGAATAGTAAAAAGGGAAGAGAGAGGTGTTGGAAATCGCGATTGTTTCTGGGGGGAGGGGCAGGAGGAAGGGAAATAAGGCAAAAAAAACAGAAAGAAAAAACAATATGGAGGATTCGATCGAATATGCGAGTCTCGTATGTGCGCCTGGCGTACGCGTCACCGGAAGTGGCGATGGCGGTCTCTCACAAAAGCAAGTCTAAGTCTTTCTCTTTTTCTCTTATATTTTTCCGTTGTTCCTCTCTCTCTCTCTTTCTCTCTTTCTCTCTGTCTTTATTTGTCTCTTGTCTCTTTTTTTCTTGGTACTATCACAATGTTAAACGAACAAGTAGTAGCAAAAGCAGAAGCAAAAGCAGAAGCAGAAGCAGAAACAGAAACGGCGTCAGTCAGTCGTACTCCGCCTATGACACGGTAATAGCGATGGTTCAAGGACAGAGGAAGAACGAACAGAGAGAGAGAGAGAGAGAGGAAAAAAAAGGAAACGTTTCCACTCGAGGAACGGGTGTGCCATGAACCACTCTTTTCTCTCCCTTTTTTCCTCCTCCTCCTCCTCCTCCTCCACTTCTTTCTCTTCTTCTTCTTCTTTCTTACTCGTCACTCACCTCATCCTCATCCTCATCCTCATCCTCTTCCTCTGGTTTCCTTTCTTCCTTCCTTCCTTCCTTCCTTCCTTTCTACAACTCTTTATCTTTTTCTGTCTCTTTTCATCTTTCATTTCTTTTAGATACAAATACCGTAGACGCTTTTTATATTTACGTATACGTAAGTGTGTATTTGTGTATGTGTGTGTGTTGGGTGTGCGTGTGCAACCATACACTACTTGTCTTATTCTCTTGATATCCCTTTTTTACAGACAATGGAAGATGCACATTTTTATACTATTTTTATCGTTAATAGCAGGTAATTTCTCGGAGAAGAGTTTAAATACTTTGTTTCTTTTCTTTTTTTTTTCTTTTTGTTTCTTTATGTATGCGTTAAAAGGGTATAGCAAGAGTATGTATTTATAATAGTTTTGATTTATTTACTTACGGTATGTGTTTAAACGATCGGAGAATAATATTGCGGAGAAGTTGTCGAGAAGTTGTCAAAGTCATACGATATGTCGAAACTTACGGGAATTAGAAAGTTGTCAGAGAGGTGCGAGTGTATAAACCATGATCGCCTGTTTTATCGATTTGTCGATTAGCTATGCTAATACATTTTTAAGTAACGTTTCATAATTTCCCTGCCACTTCTCCCCCCTCTGTCCCCTCCTTCTCCACTCCTTCCCAAGCATTCGCCATAAAACGGCAAACTTTTAGCGAAACTTGTAAAAGCGGCTACAAATTGTCTATATATCTTCTATTTATAGAATACTAAGGAAAGAAGAAAGTGAAAAGAGAGAGAGAGAGATATTTTCTATGTTAGACCATAAGAGGTGTATACACTATCGGCTAAAAGTTTGTTATTACTATATGAATTTAGGAAAATAGGATATATTTTATAAATAAAGAAAATGAACGCTTTTGAAGTAACCGAGGTAGAGTTTGATTGAAAAAAAAGAATTGTTTTTATGTCTTTTTCTTAAAAATTGTCTTTACTTTTAACAATATTATGATGGTATATTCTAGGTATTCTGGGGGTATTCTGGTAAATTAATTTATTAATGATTTCAAATCGAATATTTTGCCTCATGCTTTTTATAGAATTCGTTAAAGATATCCCAGTAGGAAAGTTTATTTCAAGGATTTGCCCTACATTGGGTACACAAATTAAAGGATAGTACGATTCCGATATAAGAAAATGGTAAAATTTTGGGAAACGTAATTGAATTTGTTAATATTTGATGCAACAACGATAAATTATTTCAATAATTATCGATTTTAAATAAAATCTTTTGTACACTAGCGTAAATATTTGAAAAACTTATGTTAAGTTCTATATAAAGGCGTAAAAGTGTGTGTTCATTTGTTCTCATGGTGGACGTTGTTGAGTGCGCATGCCGAGAAAATGGGAGAGAGCAGCGCATGATGCACCTTGCGCTGTGCTTTAACACCACAACGAACCAACCCATGGGGTCCAACGTGTTTGCCATGGGGACGTTATCGATCGCCCGGACCTCCTGTTTCCACGGTTTCGAAGGCACCAACCCTTATGTGGCCTCTTATAAGCTCCCTATCTTTTTCATCCCTTTATCACTCGTCTCTCTTTTCATATTTTGCATGTGTTTCTTATTTAGTTTTGTATTTTCCACTCACTTAAGCAAGATAATCTAACGACGTTACCAACGTTATTTTTTTCCATTTATTGCGAATTTTCTTTTGATGGGAGAGGTATGAAAATTTAATTATAAAATCGTTTCATGTTATATTTAATAACCTTCGAGAATTGTTAAATATTTCAAGCTAGTTTAATCAAATATATACAAATTTATTTTTTAATCGATTTAATATAGGAATGGAAAGATTCAATTAGAAATATATTGTATAATTTTATTTCCAAATTTGTGTAGAATTTGTTGCTGTTTTATAATTTTTCTTTTAATGCGTAGATATTTAAATTTCGTATACACGATTATGAGATTTTATTAGAAAAAGTAGATAACTTGATGAATTTCTTTTCTTTCTTTTTTGTTAAACAATTTGAAATACCTTGATTTATTTTTTTAATATCTAATTTATAATAATTACAGTTAAACTTAGCAAAAATTTCTATTCATTCAATTTACCACGCAAGTCGCAGAGGGTTCACCTTTCTTTAAGTTATATTCTATCTCTGTTTCTGTCATTGTTTCTTATTTAAAGAATCGATATATGATTTATCGGCATGCTTGTGACACACGATACATTGGTAATGACGTTATAGCATTATCGACCGAATGTAATCTGGTAACGGATGAAACCACAGTTTCTCAACTGTGGAATAGAGTTACGTTGTCATGGTTTATTATAAAATGTGTTGTTTAGGTGAGAAAAATTTGAGGTGACAGTTTTCATTTGATGGATTAAATCCTTTGATTGATCGACTTTTCCCCTATTGTTTAAAACATCGATCAAAATGATCGTCAAATAAAATCGAAATACACACACACATACACACACACACACACATATGTTGGATAGTTTAATTGGAATTTTTTCGTTGACTTTCTTAACCTTCCGTTCTTTCTTTTGATCATCAAGGACGATATGAAAAAAAGGGAGAATGTCGCGTGACGCGTTTCAATTTGACAAGAATAAGAGAAAAAGCTTTTGCTTGCTGGACGAGAGGATTTTTGTTCGAACTTTCGTTCGTGTTCCTTCGAACGACATACACACACACACACAAACAAATTCACGTGTGAGAAATCCACACGTAATTCGTCTCGGTCGATGTGTGATTTATCACGAAATGAGAAGAAAATTGGATCTCCCGTGGGAAAGAAAAAGAAATTCTTCGTAGAAAAGATTTGAGATAATAATCGTGAAACGTGACCCATGAAACCAACGTTGTGTCACTTTTTCCACAATTCTTTCTTTTATTTTCTTCCTCAATTTGGTTTATTCCAAACCAAAACGACTAACATTTATTAGATCAATATTTTAAATAAACAATTTATTACGTCAATTGATAATAATAATAATATACATTAAAATATTTCTCAATATAATAATTTGCCAAAATAATTCAATGCAACTTAAATAATTTAGACAAATGCTATTTAACACTGAAACATAATTATTTATACCGAAAAAAAAATAAAAAAAACAAATATATTTAAATATAAACCATTTATTTGACCACACACACACACACACAAATATTTATTATATAAATAACATAAGTAATAAAACAGTAGTATCTAATTCTTTGGGATCTTGTCCAGAATTCAAGTTCCTTCTCTTCCATTTTATTCTTCAAATACAAATACAAAGACAAAGAAGAAATGAGAGAAAGATAGAAACAAAGAGATAAAAGAAAAAGGAGTTGTTTAGGTATTAGCATTCAAAGCGACGAAGCAAGACCTTAAAAGCAACCATACCTATTTAGTATTTACTATCGTCAGGTATATCTCTCTCTCTCTCTTTCTCTTTCTTCTTTCCTTATCGTCACACTCGCAATTAGATGGTAAGCTCAACTTCCAAGAGAGATAAAGAGAAAGAAATAAAAAAAAAAAAGAAAAAAAGAACAGAAAACTAAGCTAGCAAGAGTTGGTATCTTGTAGTTCTATAGCAAGTAGCAGAACCTGCCAGTGGACATAAGAAAAGCTAAAGTGGACGCCTTAGCTGCTGAACATTTATTTTTCTGTCTGGGCCGTTAGTTTCTTTCAGTGAACACGTCGGATTATCGTTCAAATTACGAGCCCACGATTTTTATATTTTTATATTTCCACTCGCTCCAGAAAGAAGGAGAAGAAATTTTACAACTTCGGTTCGGTTCGGTTCGATTCGGTTCGGTTCTTTACCCTTTGTTTCATTCTTCCTTTCATTTTTTTCTTCATTCGAGCAAACATTTATGTTCGGATTAAAATAATTAAGTAATAAAGAACTTAACTTGAACAGGAATATTTCTTTGGAAGGGGCAGAGGGGCGACTGGTAAAGTTGAAGTTGTAGTTACGAAGGTATTAATAACTTTGTCATTAATCTTCTTCTGTTAATCTCTCTCTCGTCTCTTTTAAAACGAGCAAGCTTTGATCCCCCGTCGATCTCGGTAAATTCATTTTCTAGTCCTTGCGAAGGATAGATTAATTAGAATAAGATGAACAAAAAAGTTTGATAAGATAAATAAAATATTTTTAACGTGATATCAAGAAAATTAAAAAAAAAACAATTATTATTTGCTTCTATTAATTAATTTAAATAAATACAATTCCTGATAAATCGTAATAATTTTTATATCAACGTAATTAATTACAAATTTATAATTATAAATATATATTATTATTATTATTATTATTATAAAAATATATATATATATATATTAAAAAAATATTGACGAGCACACAAAGTTTTCGACCAAACCGAATAAAAATATGCCGAATAATAATAAATTATGAACATATGGGATAAAGATCACAGAGATAGAAACATCCAAAATGTGATTCCCCTTCCTATGTATGTCCTATAATCGAAAAAGAAGAAATACGTAATATCCCTATAGGCAAGAGAATAGCAGCAGCCACGCCCATGGGACCCCCTCGAAAACGTAATGTCATAGTTGATTCTCTTGTCACGTACGATTATATGTACCTGTATTAGTACATGTGCATGTATAAATGTATTGTATGTATTTAGTATCGATCCTTTGTGCCAGCCAGGACCTCGACCTTGGTCCTTGAAGCATACGACCATTGGGTGCGACGACCGACGAGGAGACTCCCCACCCCCATCTCTCTTTCCCTCTCTGTCTATTTCTTGAAACACCTACTAGACTAACACACTATAATAAGAGAGAGAGAAAGAGTATTACAACGAGGAGTCCAACAGCTTGTGAGGGCTCGAACTAACGATTTTTATCAGCCGTCACGGAGAACGGAACTTTCGCTGACCGTTATTACCGGAAGCGTTTCTTCATACGATTTGACGAGAGTTTCGCTTATTTTCATTTTTATTATAATAGCAATCCTCTCTTCCATCTTAAACAAAAAAAAAGAAAATAAAGGTGCGGTCGTATGAATTATACAAAAGGTCGTATGAATTATTAAAAAAGTTATACTAAGAACAATTTATATTTTTCATTTACGAAGTTGTTGTTTTTCTTCATTGTTCATTTATCATTTTGAAATTTGCACTATGTTATTTAACGTAAAGAAATGTTATTTGTAATATATTTATTATCGTATTAATAAGAATATCTTTCAATTTCTATAGAAAAGAAAAAAATATAATATAACAAGTTTGCGAGTTTTAAATGTGATTTTGGAAATAATTTGGAAGACAAATTTGATGCGAATGTCAGACTATTAATAATTAAGAAAGATCGATCGAGGAAAATGCAGTCAACAAATAACCTTCCATTTTTCTTCCTTCAAATTTACGTCGAAAGAAAAGTTAGCAAAGTTTTGTTGTCGTTATTCACCCCCTGCCACATGACAGTTTTTGTCGGACCTAAAATGTGCGTCAGAAGGCAAGTATATGAAGAGAGAGGGAGAGAGAGAGGAAGAGAAGAAAGAAGGAAGATGAAGGAAGGAGAGTAGACACGAGGAAAGTTTTCGTCCCTTTTTCAAAATGGCGGATCTGTGTGTGACGAGGGACAGGGGAGGAAATTTTGCAGGACTGCCAAGAACGTGGGTGAAATAATAGTTCGAAAGCTCACAAGTATTTCTATGTATATTCTATGAGAATTGGTTGCCACGTACACACACACAACACACACACCCACCCACACACTTATATATATTTATGGGGAGATTCTCTCGTGCGCAAGGGGTTCCACCATCCCTGTCTTGAACGAACGAACGGATAGCCGACGCCCTTTTCCTCCATGATTATTCGATCGACCGTGTACCATTGATTCTATACTTTTCTCTTCCACCCCTGACAATCTCAAATTATCTTCCCTCCTTCGAAAACTTATTTTCGATCCATTTGAACAAGGAAAAAGACTCTTTAAATCTTCATTTCCCCAAAACGTAGTCGCATCTACCATAAGGCGCAAGCTGAACTTTCAATCCCTATATGTGGTAACATCTTAACAAATTTATCATTATTTAATTTTATAACCATCGTTCGTTCCTAGGCCGGGATTTGAACCCGGAACATCTCGCTTACCGATCTAACGCTCTACCAACTGAGCTACGAAGTCCTACAACAAATTTATTATTTGCAAGTAATAATTTATAAAGCACGAGCTTATTATAATTGTTAAAGTATCAATCAAGAAAAATAATTTTTGTTGCATATCAATTTAATTTTTAACTAATTTATTTTTATTCAACCCACACAATATGTGTGTGTGTGTGTGTTGCTGTAATATTTTTATTTTATTTGTAAATTGTTAGGTTTTTAATTTCATTTGTTCGATAAATTAAAAGACAATGATTGAATTTGAATCTTAAATAGAGTCTTGAATTATTGATATCTTGATTTATGGTAAAAGCCTTGAGACATATAATTACAGCCATGCTATGGGATCTACCCTATTGCAAGGGATAAAATTAATATCGTCGTCCTTGGTATTAGCCAGAACCGAAGAAGCATTTTTCTTCTTTTTCTTGTTATCCTATTGAACGCTTTGGACGTCTTTAGAGACTTTAGAGATACTTTCCAGGAGTCTAGCCAGACTCCTGGAACTAGTTTTTTTTTTCCACCAGTCTAGACTGTAAAAAGCTGACTGTAGAAAATACCTACCTCTACTACATACATTAACCAAACAAATTGCTTTCCTACTTAGGTTCTGTTTCTTATTTGCATGACTTTCACGTTTGGCTTTAAGGAGTCCGTTTTTATCGACTTTGCTATACTTTTCATTTGGATAACAGGATACTTCGTTGTTGTAAGAAAGTGACTTCATAATTATTCGCTGAGTAAGAATAGTTTTTCTTTTTTTTTTTCTTTCTTTTTTTGCGTCGAGTGTTCATGCATCAGTATTTTTCCGTCAATTATGGTCGCATCGTTTTAAAAAAAAAACCGAGTTGGTTACACGTTTTGATTTAATATAAACCAAGTATTTTCTCATTTATTGTCATTCGTAAGTGCACAAATTAAAGAATTTTAAATTCATCAAAGATTTTGAGGATTATATCGAATCATTGTATCGAATTGAAATTAATTTGGATCTCAATAATTCAATGCACAAATGTGTTAATGCATAAAAATTGAACGCAGTGTACTTACCAGCTCATAAAAAGCAACCATCATTACGTTGCACAATTATTGACTCAACAACCTTGGCATCTACTTTTTATTATTCTCAACTTTTACTCGTGGTATAATTTTTGTTATCCACTAAGTAACTTCGTTCGGTTTTATTCATGATCTCATTTTAGCAAGAAGGGACTCACTCTCCCGTTGAGTTTGTTTGGTTAAGGAGAACTTTTCTTGGGTATACCTTCGTATCTCTGTTGACACGACGATTGCCAATTTCCGTTCGGATCTTTCGAATGGTAGGAGTGTCGCAAGGATTTGTCAAACGTATCGGATGAGAAATTCGTCAAATTTCCCTGAATTAACTCTTATCCACTTCGATCGAGCGATAAAAGAAGAAGAAGAAGAAAAAGAAGAAAAAAAAAACTGGTGTGTGTACTTATGTAGGTACGTAAGAAGTTATACTTCTTTGGTGTACCAAAACGAATATAACCTCAATAACCTCAAAAATAACTTCAAAAAATAACTTCAAAAATAAAATAATAATAATATATATATATATATAAGAAAGAATAAAAAAAAGAAAAAGAAAATATGAAAATATAGATATCAGTCCACACACTAAATATTAGGGAAATATATCGAATTACTTTATGCAGCAACGGCCATGGCGCTGTGATAGCACTAATTCCCGCTGGATCATTTAAGTAAAGCAGCGCTGAGTACAATTAGTACTTAGATGGGTGATCCGCTTGAGAAAAAAAAAGAGGAAGAAGAAGAGGAGAAGAAGAAGACAACTTCATGCCGTAAATTTGAAATCGTTTGCTTTGCCGCGCATCGTAAATACCGACAAACTTCATGGTGTCGATCGGAAAAAAATCACACACTCGCGCCAAAAGAAGTATAACTTCAAAAAGAGGAGTGATAAACATTTTCTTCTTATGTTAGTTTGATTCAACTTTAAATACATTTCTCGTAACACAATTTTTTTTCTTTTTTTTTTTTGTACCTTTCTTGTATATATGTATCTCGAACGAGATTAAAAGAGACCTATTTGTTCTTTTTTTATTTTCTTATATCCTAAGAAACCTAAGAGAGTTAAAACTCCAGACCGGAAAATCAAGTTTGTTCAAAGTTGTGGATCGTATCTCGAATGATAGGGTTCTACTTTAACTCGTTTAACCTTCTGGCTAATATAAAACTTGCCAACTCTTGGCAGATTCGACAGTGACCTTGAATATTTTTAACATTTATGATCGAACGATTAAAACTGATAATAAGATTGCGAGAAAGATAGATATATAATCTCATCGCAATTAATTTTACATTTTATTTCACTGTTTGAATTGCCGTTAGAATATATAAAAATAAATTCGAATATTTTTAATATAAAGATCAAGTGATTTTGAACTTGAAGATTAAACACGATCGAAATAATAATCCGTCGTAATTAAATCGTTGATTATTTTATTTTCGATTATAAATGATTCGAATATTCCAACAGTGACAGAACAGTTGAACGTTTTTTAATATTAGGATTTAAATGATCTTAAACGAGTATTATAATAGATAAATAAACTGTTTTTTTATTTTTATTCTGACAATTATCGATAGCTATTAAATCGTTAATTATATTTGAATTATTATTCGAGTATTCATTTGAGATAACAATTTTTGTTTGTTTTGAAAAATTGTTTGAACTAGCGTTAATAACTTTTCCATTTAGATAAACGTAGTTATTCATATAGCGTTTAGAGTAGGAGGAAAAATTTATTTTCTCAGTCGTGGCACGTTTCTATGTAATTAAACGATCCAAAAAGAGCGACAAAGTTTGTGCGAACGTGACAGTGAAAGGATTATTCTTCGTCCGGTTCGTAGTATAATGCGTGCTTTTAATATACACAACAAAATGACATGTCCAAAGATGTAGTTTTTCGTAATGATAACAATATTTATCTACTAGAAATAATTACTCTCTAGAATATTAACTATCTTTTGACGTTTCCTTTTAATCTTTAATCAACTTGTGCTACGAGGAAAATTTATAATATCTTTATTAGCATAATTATACTACGTTTGAAATATATGTCTCAGCGTGAATTGTATTTAACTTTAGAAAATATTACTATTTTTGTGATACATTAATGTAAATGAATGTGGGTATTTTTTTTTGCAGATAAAATAATAAAATAATAAAATATATATATATGTAAAATGTTATTTTACAGGAAGAATATAATTTTTAAGGATTGTAAATAGTAATGTTAATTAGAATATAATCTCTTATTTTATAGAGAAACAAATTGGTTTATTATTATTAATAAAAAAAATTAACACTCCTTATATATTTTTATATTTTTTTAAATATAATACAAAAATATATTATAAGTATGTAACTTCGAGAAGTTACAAGAGTTATTGATTTATTTTTAATTAAATACAAACATTTTTTTTTTGCATTATTAGAGAGATAAATTTTTAGATTTCACTTTGAAAAATAATTTATCACGGATTTCTAATAAACTTATTGCTTCTTGGGATCGACGCATTGATGCAAACCTATAAATGCTCTGAGGAATATCGTATTGCAACGAGTCGATCGAGAAATGGTTCTTGTTAAGGAACCGGTAAGGTTGAGGTGGATGAGGGTGAGGAGGAGGAGAAGGAAAAGGAGGAGGTGGTGGTGCTGGCGGCTTAATAAGGCACCTATATGTTTCCCGTAGCAACAGCTGTGTAAAAAGAGAGCTTAAGTTGCTTGGGGTGGTGGTGTCGGTGTCGGTGTTGGTGTTGGTGTTGGTGGTAGTGGTGGTCCTTGCTGCTTGCTAAGAATCCTTGTGAATTGGGGAGGTGTGTGACGACAGCAGCCACGTGCGTGTTGAGCAACCCCGTAGAGGTAGTTTTGGAAAAGGATAAGGGTGGCTGGTATTACTGCTACTGCAAAGCCTGTTCCCAACTTGGGACTTCCTTTCTGATCAATAACTACCCTGCTTCTTCCATCCTTATCGAACGTGTACACCGACCACCCCACCAATGAGTCAATGACTTACCAGGTCACGTTGGATTTCTTACAAGGATTTAACTGTTAGACGAATTTTTCTTAAATATTGTTAACTCGATTAATAAATTATATCGCAATTTTTCAAGTAATGTTAAATATTTTTGAAGGATTGAATTATTAGACAAATGTTTGAGAAATATTGTTGGATTGGGGTTGATAAATAGTTTTAGTATTTTTCAATTAATGATTGATTTAGCAAATATCTGTGAAATATTGTCAGGTTGGTTCAACCCAATGTTATGAAATGTTGAGAGAAATATTTTTAATATTCCTAGATAATGATTAAGAACGTTGTTTTCTTAGAGTGATACACTTGTCATCTTACAAACATTCGTTGATGTTTCATTCTTGTTTTTTTCTTTCTTTGTTGCAGATCTTTCGAAGAATCGTTTTGTCGAGTTGCCAGAAGAGGTTACGGAATTTCCTTTCCTCGAGAAACTTCACCTTTACCACAATGCCATAAGAATCATACCGGAAACTGTCGTGATGCTCCAGTCATTAAACTACCTCGATCTTAGGTTCGAACAAATTTTTCTTTTTTTTTTAATTATTATTATTTTATTATTTTTCCATATTAACAAATTTGTACACGTTAGAAATATTTAATTGATTTCTTTCCTAAGACAATCTTATCAATCGAATATCATAATTACATTTAATAATTTATTTTTCATTAAAAATTTGATGAATAATTTTATTTTATTCAATGTTTCAATAAACGAAATAAACATTTTGTTGTCTTTGTTCATTACAGTCGAAATCAATTGATTTCTCTACCTCGAGAAATCTGTAGGCTACCTCTTCAGACGTTATTGGTCGCACACAACAGATTAGCATCCTTACCAGATGAGTTAGGTAGGATGTCGTCACTGGCTGAATTGGATGCAGGTTGCAACGAAATCGCGACACTTCCACCTCGTATAGGTGACCTTGCACGACTCAGATCTCTCGACCTGAGGAGCAACTTGTTGGTGCACCTGCCTATAGGTAACAGACTATCCTGTCTTATCTCGATTTAAATTCTCATCCAAGTTGATACAATGTGTAAATTCATCCTCCTCCTTTCTTTTTTTTCCTTTTTTTTTTCTAAAAATCATAATTACTCTCGTGGATTTTGTTTTTTCAATTTTGTTCGTTAGTCTTTTCATTTTATCGATTAATTTGAGAGATTCTATCAAGTTACCGATCAAAGAAAATTTCATTCCAGAATATTTGAGTGATCATAAATTGTTGAAATAATTTCTATAAAAGATTGCAACAAGACACACCTATTTAAATTGTCATAAACGAGCTTAAGTCTTATCTAAAAGATAATCCTGCAACATGCACATATGCAACGAACACGCGCATAAAGAAAGATAAAGAAATTGTAATAGCTTTGATATGTGAGACGTAATAATAATTTAGTATTCTTCTCGTGTTACTCGTAAAAAGCGACATTTTACCAGTTAATTACTTAAGTTAATGAGTTAGAATCTAAGTATAGTCATAGCGTGCAAAATGATCGTTGTCTTGGTTATGATAGCGATCGTTAATGAGTTTTTTTTTGCAGAACTTACGTACCTGAGGCTCGTGAAGCTAGATATTAGCGGTAACCGGATATCTGTGCTTCCAAACGAAATGAGAAAGATGAAAAGCTTGGTAGATTTTAAGCTCTCCGATAATCCTTTGACCTCGCCGCCTGCCTCAGTGAGTATTCGTCACATTCATTCGAATCATTTTTTTCTTTTTATCATCCTTGCAAATAAATATATTAATTAAGAAACTTCTATTTTTTTTTTTTACATAATACAGTTAAACGATAAAGAGTCGTAGAAAAAAATACCCAAGCGATTTTGTAAATAAATTTATTTCGTTTGAAATATTTTTTCTAAATAATTATATTAAGAATTTTAACAAACTTGACTTGTAGTTTTATCGTTTTTGACGTTTCCAAGATAGAAATGACAATGACAATTTTCTTATGAGTAAATAAGAAATAGAATTTACAAAAAAATATAATATAAATAATTGTACGAGTGTTAAAAATTACATATTAGAGGATAAATTTTCGATAAGACTTTTTTTTATAATAATTGCTATTGTTTTTTAATTAGAAAGAAAAACATTGATTAAACGCGTATATAAATATTTGTAAATTTGGGTATTGTTAAAGAAATAATTGATTTGTGATATTTGTAAATTTGGGTATTTTTAAAGAAATAATTGATTTGTGATATTTGTGAATTTGGGTATTTTTAAAGAAATAATTGATTTTTGATATTTGTGAATTTGGGTATTGTTAAAGAAATAATTGATTAACAGAAAGCATGGCATCTTATATATCATATATGAAGAAAAAGAGAGCAAGGAGTTTATGAATTGCTTCAGTTATGCATTCGCGGGCGAACGCACATCTTCAAGTACTTGGAAAGGCAAGCGGCGAAGCATGAGAGGGCGAGAGGAGGACGCGCAAGAAGAGGACCCCTGGATGCTCGAGGTCATGCAACCTTGGACACTAGATCGCATAGACGCCATAATGTTGACAGTGGTTACAGTACCAGCGATGGTGTAGACAAACGTTGGTCTCAAGAAATTCATAGCGCGGTTAGTTTTCTAACAGTTTTGTTAACCCTGCCACTTTCATTTCGATTATTATATTTATTTTTTCATTGGTATTTCTTCGACACGATCATTGATGAAGAATGATTGAGCTTTCAAACGCGTGTTCATGATTTTGTTAAAATATTTTTTCATAGTTGTTACAAATAATAAGGATGATCATGATTTGGGAAAAATGATTTTTCATTTATGTATCTCATATAAAAGTTATTTTATAATCTATATTAGAAAATAAATTTTATTTTATTTTTTATTCGTAACTTTAGAATATAATTGTATTATATTTTTAATTTCTGTATATTAATTTATAGTATTTAATTGGTTTAAATGAATGTATTGTCGATATTTGTATTATTTTATATCTCGAATGAATATTAATTTGGGCCAAATGAAATTATGTAAAATATGAGTGTGCACTAAATAAAATTGTCGATTATTGATCAGACGTGTAACACACAGATACACGTATGATTAACGTTACACCTTCTTATACCTCTCTTGTTGGACATCATTTTTGCATGCAGGTGCACGATGGTGAAGCACGAAGTTTATGGCGTCAAGAGTGTTCACCACTTTCCATAACATTGCCACACGAAACCGGAATAAATGGATCTTGCAGTGGCACGTCTACACCGAGCACGATTTCACCGGGTGAACATACGTCCTTGGAGGACGAACTGGGCAAGGTTGGTCTCAGAATGTCATATTCAATCTGTTAATTCGAAAAAAAAGAAATTAATTTATTAGATAGGTCATTGAGAAATTTTGGGATTTTAATATTTAATTAATATTAATATTAATATTTTATATCTTCGAATAAATAATATTTTTATTAATATTTTTATACATTTATATTTTAATAATATTTTTACTCGCATTCTAGTAACTTTCTAATAATCTAATATTAAATGAAATCTTTCAATTAAAAAATATTACATGCAAGGATTTGATTTTTATTTTCTTTTTACATCTTCGCAAAATAATTTCTTCTAAATGTAATATCTTTTTTATACTATAAAATTTAAAAAAAAACTAGAATATATTTCTATAAAATCTATCCATTAGAAAATAACTTTTACCTCATATCAGGTTCTTCAACATACACCCACAAATTTCAAATTAAAACTCGTAGACAGAACTTCGTAGTACCTTATCATTTTTATCATATCTATCATATTCGTTAGTTGACATAGTTATCACCTTATCACAGGATTGTCAGTAATCCTATCGGAAAGCACACGATAAAAAGCTATCTCCTCTTCAACATTTATATATATATCTAGGGTTTCTGTCAAGATAGAAAAAGAAAGAAAGAAATAGAAATCGTATCGTATTATGCAATGAGAGGAATGGACGTTGGCTTCTTTGAATACTAAAGAAAATGATTCGGTGTTCTATATTTAGCACGATCGAGTAGATTCCCACTTGTAGTCTCGACGATAATATCAAACTCGAATTACTCTCCCTCTCTCTCTATCTCTTTTTCTCTCACGTTGGACCTTGTTCAAGTTTCGATCCGAGTGACCTTGACCTGGTCTCTAGACAGCATCATCTTTTAAAAATGATGCGCTAGCAGTTTACGAACGTGACACGACGTTCAAATCCCTGACTATCATCGTTTATTACTCTTAGTTAGCACTATTCGACATATTTATATTTATATGTATGTGTGTATATATGTGTGTGTGATTGTGGTTCGTATTATTATATTGTTCTCTCGTGTAGGCCATGATACTTCACGATCAGTTGGAGAAGAGGAGGTTGGAGAGGAGCACTTCCGAGAATGGCGCAGACATCAGAAGACCGATGACCTCTGGCCTCCATCATACTTCGATTACACCTCCAGGGTAAATTCATCTTTTTTTTCATTTTCATTTTTTTTTTTTCAAACTGAGGAATTTTAAGTTAGTCGGATAAAATTGATCGACAGAAGAAATCTTTCCTCCCGTGTCTGCTAAATTGTAAAGGATTATCGATACGAATCCAAGGAATACCTAGAGTGTTTAGATTTTCGTTGATATTTTATTGAATTATGATGCAGTGAAATTGAACGAACTGTACAATCACGAAAATCTGATCTGAATTTATTCTATTCATTTATTATTTCTTTTTTCGTCCAAATTTGTTAAATTGCAATTATTTCGAAGGCATAGTTTTTTCACGATTAGTAGTAGCAAAGAAAGTTTTATATTGTCACATTTCATTTATAAAATTTCATAAATTGGATTTCCTAAATTGAATTCTATAACAAATATTAACTTGGACAATAAGTCAATTCAATTTGGGTCTAATGATATAAACCACAATAAACCATATTGACTTATTGACCAACGTAATACTAATTCTATCCAGTTACAATTCTAACTTGTATACTTTTGTTCACCCGTTAGAAAAACAAATAATATAATCTTTATAATTACATTGAATATTGGATCGAAATTAAGTAGTATTGTACAGGTAATATTTTTATCCGACTATTCATCCGTGTTCCAAGAGTTGAACGTGTTACACGGATCGTTAATCTCGAATCTCTTTTCTTTTTTTCCTTTTTTTATTGTCTATCTTTTACCTTTCTTCCTAGAACCTCTGTGAACGTACACAAAAATATTCCTACTCAAATGATTTCGTTTCCTTCTTTTTTTCCCTCCTTTTTTTTTCATTCTGTTGAATAACTTTTTGCATGTATGTGCATGTGCATTATCGTGCGTGGGTCTTGTTTTCCAGTCCTTTGGAGACAACGCATACGAGCCAGTTGCAGCCAATTTCAATGACACAGTCTATGCAACCAATTCAGGCAACGAGTAATCCTACGTCGCTTTTGAATGGGGATGATAAGAGGCCGTTGAATCAGATTCAAACGTACAGGTAATCTTGTTTTGTTTCTCTAACTACATTTATAACAAACTCTCGTGTTACATTTCCGATAGAAAATTGACGAGAAAGTTGAGTTAACATTTATGAGAGATTGCGTGTTTGCATTTTTTGTTTGTTAATTATTGATCTAATCGATAAATAAATTTGCAAATATTTATGGAATGTTCGTTAATTTATTATATTTCGATTGATCAATCAAATATAAATAATTACGAGAACTTTTTTGAGATGTTTTGTTTTTTTATCGAATCCTCCCGGTGGTGCTGAAATTCCCAACGCGAATTTTTCGTGACAATTGGCATTGTTGAACATTTTTTTATTTTTTTTCAGGGAATACAAGGAAGCATTGAGGCAACAAAGGGCCAACGAGGGTCCAAGTGTTTACAGACCACGTGAACAGGTGACACCTCCGGGCAACGAATCACAGAACAACGAGACTGACTCGAATGGAGCTAAGGAGGGCATTGCCCTTACAGGCAAGCAAATTTTCAACGAGGAGAATGCAACCAAGAGGCCCGTGCAAAAGGTTACACCATCGAGGATCAATTATCAAAATACACCGATCATCAATGGAAGCAATAACGAGTACAATAATAAAAATGGAAAGTATCACGAGCAGCCTTACAAAAAACCTAATTCACCGATCAAAACTTCGAGTAGTATTATGTCTAATAATACTAGTCCAGGTCATACTCCCAGATTAGTCAAAACTGCTGTTGGATATGTAGAAGGTAAGCATTTTATACGTTTAATCAATCAATAAATAATTATTACACGTTTTTTTTTATTTTTTACATTAATTTATAGTGATTTGTGATATGTTGAATATTTGATGAATTATATATAAATGTTATGTATTATATATAATACATATGAATATTTTATTTATTTTTTATTATTATATTTTATGACAATAATACACAAATGAATATTTTAAAAACATATACTAGGAAGATGTTTCGTTATTTTTTGCTTTGTTTTTTTTTCGATAATCCAATAAGAAGAGTTCGAGGAAAAATAGTAGAATATTAATTACATTTTTATTGTAATTAATGCATTCACTTAATTTACGTGTATATTTAATGACTCGTAAAATATTATACAATTAATGAATTATGTATTATGACTATTTTTCAAATCTAATAAGCTATTAAAAAATCTTTGATTTATTTTTGTATTTTTTAGTATTTTTTTTTTCATAATCCAATAATGAAAGTTCAAGCGTGTAAAATATTATATTTACTGTAATTAATATCATTTATTTATAGCGACTTGTATGAAATATCGAGTTTATGAATTATAGAATTATTATGCGTTATGAAAATATTTTCAAAATTAATCTTATAAGGATATTTTGTTTCTTGTTTTATTTTATTTTATTTTTTTTAAATAATTAGGTAATAAAAGTCCAAGCAGAAATGGTGGGAGTCCAAAATCGTCAAGGTCCGTTACGTGGAATAGCAATTTGCCAGAGAAATATTCGTTCACAATAAGAAGAGAGATTGAACGTGCCAAAGAGGAAGCTGATTTGATCGAACAACTCAGGAACGTGAGTGTCGAAGCCATTTTGTAAGCTTCGCTTACGAAAAAAATACAACTTTTGTTTCTTCCTCTTCTTCTTCTTCTTCTTCTTCTTCTTCTAATTATTATTATTATTATTATTATTAATGTTATTATTAGTCACTTGGATTCTTGCATCTATTTAATTGAATAAAATTGTGCCAAGTTAGTTGTCTTCAATGCATTTAGGTTGAATAATTAAAATAAGTTTAATCGTCTTCGGTTTATTGTGCGTGAGATTTTTTTAATGAGGCATACGAAGCATTGTTTTTCATTTTCGTTTGACGTTGCAACAGCATATAGAAACGAGACTGAAAATGGCTTTACCGGAAAACCTGGCGCCAGCATTGACCGATGGCGTAGTACTTTGTCACTTGGCCAATCACGTAAGGCCACGATCGGTAGCCAGCATACACGTACCTTCACCAGCTGTAGTAAGTTTCATTTGATTATTTTCAACTTCAACTATATTTGCAAAATCTTATTATTAACATTTTAACGAAATTATTCAATTATGTTTACGTAGCCTCAGCTTCCGATGGCTAAATGCAGGCGTAACGTTGATAATTTTCTCGAAGCATGTCGGAAAATTGGTGTGGATGAGGTAAGAAATTTCGATAATTATATCCAAAGCTTTTGTTGTTATTATTATTATTATTTCTATTATTTCTTTTTATCGTGGTTACTGTATTTTTTTTCTTTTTTTAGAAAAATGCAGATTTTTTTGATAAATCATATTACGAGCTTATTCGAACATTGTTCTTCACTCTTCGGTAGTTTAATCCTGCATGAATTATTTATTTACGAATTGTATATACAGGGTGTATATAAATATTAAGTAAACAATTTGAAAATTTCTTATATTACCTTTCTTTTTTTTTTTTATATTCTTTTTCAAAAACATACATAAATTTATATACAGCCTGTATTTTTGTTTCTTTTTTTTTTAAATTTCGAACGATTACCCTCGGTCTGTTTTCAATATTGTAATTAAAATATTTCGTGCACGACTCGGTATGGCGATGAACGTGTCAGGAAACAAAAAAAAAAGGAAAGAAAGATAGAGTTGGTTCGATTTTCGATTGGAACGTGTCTCTATTAAACGTTCTTATTAACACGTGTGTGTATATATACAGTTATCGAAACGAAATTAAATGAAATTAAATTTGTGCCTTGGCGTTGTTATAGAAATATTTATGTAAATAATTATAACTATGCTTGAAAATGGCATCATGTTCTATGATAATCTCGATGGTAATAAACTTCCAACAACTCTACTAGTCAGTCCCCATTGTAGCCGCGGGCAATTTAACAGAAGAAGAGAGGAAGAAAATGTGAGATGAAGAGAGAGAGAGAGTGAGAGAGAAAAAAAATATTCAAAATCAATAAGAAGAAAAGAGAACGCGTTTCTTGAGGGTGGAACAAGTATATATATTAAAAAAAATATATATATATGAAAGGAAATTTAGAAAAAATTAAAAGAAGCTTTAGATGCATGCGCCTAGATTTTGATAATTGCTTCTGTGTCGCTCGTTGCTTTTGCACAATGGGATTTAATATGATTTTATTCGATGAGGGTGGGATAGAGGTAGGGAGAGAGGGAGGAATGGGGTTAATAATCTCTTCTCTCACTATATTCCGATCTAACTTCTTTTTCGATCATTAAATTCATATTGCAAATAAATAGATACATTTGTAAACTCTATCTCATTGAAAAGACATTAAATAAAAGAAAAATATAATAAAAATAAGGACGGGGGTGATTATTTAGGATTGTATCCAACCTCGAGAAACGAAAAAAAAAAAAAATACAAAAAACGCGTCGTAGTAAAAGAAAATAATATATAATTCGCGTTGTGTTTAATCGAGGATGAAAATGATTGTCTTGGAAATGAAATTGAATGATTGTTTGGAAAAAAAAATATAAAATTAGAAAATTAGGAAATGAATAGAAAGAAAATGAAAAAGAAAAAAAGATAACGGAAGAAAAGAGAGAAAATAATTGGGACTGAGTAGTATCGTTGTTGGTTGCAGGAGGTGTTAATGGACGCGGACGCAATCATGGACGTGGGTTACATGGACGCGTACGGGCTCGAGGCTTTGGCACGTCTCGTCTCCGTTCTTCTCCTTCTTCCAGAAGTAGAAGAAGAAGTAGAAGAAGTTGTTGAGAAAGGGAACGAAGAGTCGGCCGCAGGTTCACCCCGTACGATTCAGGACCGCGTCTTGTCCGCGATGCTTTTTGCAACATTCCTAACAACCCTGGTTCTGCTCTATCTCTTCCCGATTCCTGATTAAAAAGCAGCGCGCGCGCGCGTGTGTGTGTGCGTGTGCATTTGTCGTATGCGTGTGTGGTGACGCGTGAAAGAAAATATGAGAGGGAGAAAGGGAAAGAGAAAGAAAGAGAGAGAGAGAAAGCTACGAAAAGTTCAATGAAAAGGAATTGAAATGAAAACAAAAAATGAAATAAATGATGAAAAGAAATTGATATATTCGTTGGGTTAGTATTTTTCAATATTATTTTGTGACGGGTAATTGTGTTAATGGATTTTTTGACGTCAACAAAAATTGTGTGCGATTAATTTTATTTTATGATTTATTTCATATAATATCAATTATTTGAATTATAAGATCAATCATAAAATTAATATTTTAACATTTTTTTTTTGACTCAAATCATCACCGACGCTAATTACTGGTTACAAATTACATTATTCGATTGGTTTTTATTTTAAATAAATGATCAAGAGTGTGTAATTAAATATCAGGATGTAATTTAAGTGGGTCAGTATTACAACGTATGAGATAAATACTTATCAGTATTTATAAAAAACAGTATTTATCTTGTAGAGATATGCCAATAATATTGAACTTCTTATATTATTTTTTATTTAAAATTATTTATTTATAATATATTTAATAAATTATTTAAAATAAAAGAAAAATATATTTATTTAACATAATACTAATTAAAAATCTTTAAAAATACTGATTCAATAAGTAGAAACGAATGAGAAGTAATAACAACGAATATTGCAAGACGACAAATGAAAAAAACAAAAAAAAAGGGAATTTGCGATACAAATGAGAAAAAAGTGAAAATATTGGAAGAAGAAAGAAAACTAAGTTTTATTCAATCGAGAGAGAGAGAAAGAGAGAGAGAGAACAATTTATGCGAATCTAGAATTTAGAATGAACGTTTCGATAATTTTTCTGTTTATTTTTCAATTTTATAAATTTGCGTACTTCTCTCTTTCTCTCTCCTTTTGTCTTTCTTTCTCTCTTTCTCCTCTCTCTCTTTCTCTTTATCTCTTGGTCTGTCTCTCTCTTTCGTTTGTTTGATTTGTTTCTCTTTCAGAATTTTCGAATTTTTGTTAAACAAATTCTATCTCGATTTGGGAATAACGTTTTGCCAAGTATTGCACGCGACACTTATTTGTACAATATTTTTTCTCAGCCAATGAATTAACCCGATTAGATGATAGAATTAGACGTTTGTTTTATTAAACGTCGTCGATTGAGATTTAAAAAGTACGGAAGGACCGAATTATTTTTTGAATACCTTTACACGATAAAACGAAAACTTACAACGCAGCTTGATTGAGAATGGTGCACGTGTTAATAGTCGCAAAAAAAAAATAAAGAATTTTTAATCGTAGTTGCGGTCGCGTAAAGAAAGAAAGAAAGAAAAAAAAATACTAAAAGAAAAGAAAAAAAGAAACATAGATGTAAAAACGGAAAACCTAGAAAGAACGAAAAGAATAAAGGAAAAGGAAAAAAAAAAAGAAAAAAAAACGCATGAGATAATAAGCGAGATAACGAGAAAATGAGATAAATTATCTGACTTTTTTATTTTTTTTATTATATTGATTATTATTATTAGTATTATCATCGTAATTTTCTTTGCTTTAATTCGCGCTTTGTGTAAAATATCGAACGAAAGTGCCGCGTGTCGCGATTCGACATTAGAAAAGAAAAAAAAAACAAAAGAAAGAAAAAAAAAGGATTTAAAAGTTTCCGTACGAAGGATCAAATCTCGACACGGTGTTATACATCGATTTGGAATTTGATTCAAAGTCGTATTTTGAAGCGACTTGGAAAAAAGTATTCGAAAAAAAACTGCGTCTTCCCTCGATCATGTATCCCTTAATTTTGTTTTTTTTTTTAATTAACGTTGTAAGAACAATAAGTTGAAATGATGAAAACACGACAACTCGAGATGGAATGCACGTATGGAAACTTGTGTTTTATTTTTCTTTTTTTTTCTTTTTCCTTTTCGTATTTTTTTTTTCATTCTTTCCTTAAATATTTCGATACGATCTCAATATTTTTTCGTTTTTTTTTTTAATTTTAATTTCTGTCGTTGACACAAAACGAGACAATTGAAACGAATCACTGCCTACTTTTTGAGGGTACGCTTTGAATTATTTAGATAAAAAAAAATCGTCTTCTCGTAGATTAGGAAAGTGGTCTGACGTGTTTAATGAGAAAGAAGAAAAAAGATAAATGTGTTTTTCTTCCAATTATTTATCTTCCAAAAATTGTTTCTAATATAATTACGAATAGAATTGAAATGATTTATATATTAAATATAAGATTGAACATCTCTTTTGTATTTTGTAATTTTTGTTTGAACTTTCGATTAGGCCACTTTCATAATTGCATTGCAATATTGTAATTTATTAGTGATAAAATTTTTGATAGCTCGATAAAAAAAATATCATATTCGTCTAATATTTCGCCGGATATAGTTTTTGCATAGAGAGGCCAAATAATGCTTGCGGCTTGTGAACGTTGATGTTCACATTAAAAAAGCATTGCAATTTTTTTGTTTTTGTTTTTTGTTTGTATTAAATATTATAGTAGCTCTAACAGGGTTGTAAAGTTCTCCCATTGCGGAAGTTCCTTTTTTCTTTGTTTGTTTATTTGTTTTTTCTTCCTTTTATTGTTTAATTCTAAAAATTCGTATCATTTACATCGCGTTTTGTACAATTTTTCTATTAAGCGTAGAAATGATAAGCTTGATTATCGTAATTTATTACGTACTCGATAGTCGCCTAATCGTAGAAACAAAAATCGCCATTTAGTTTAAAATAATTTAGGTCGTAGGTTTAAACTAATCGGATGACTTTAATTTAAACTTGAAAATTATTTTTTTTTTCCTACGTCGATCAACGAGAATTCAAATCAAATGCGAAATAACGAAAGAAAGAATCAATTTTCTCGTCTTATCTTAAATTTATACGATTATTAATCGATATAAAATTATTGTTAAATAATAAAATAAAAAAAAAAACACACAAAAAAATCTTGTCAGTAGAATTCTCGTTGAAATTTCGGCGTAAACGTGTTGTTGTGCGTGTGTACCGTGCGTGAATGTGTGTGAAAACGTGTAATCAAAGATCGCAATCAAAGGGATGAAAGAAAAGTAACAAAAAAAAAGGGGGAGGGAAATGAAAGGCGTTCGCATATCACCTTTAAAATTGTCTATGAATATGTACCTTAAAAAAAGGGATGAAACATTTGAATCATTGAAAAAGAAAAACCTTTTGGGTGGGCAAGTGGGATTTCTCGATGAAAAAAGTACGTGACAGGGTTGGTCGGGGTAGGGAGTTGTAATCAAAAAAGAAAAGAAAAGGAAAAAAAAATAAAGATAAATCAGTGTCTGGCATATGTTCTAAAAATTAAAATTTAAATAATAATAATAATAATAATAATAATAATAATAATAATAATAATATAATAATCTTCATCTATATTCTCTAAGTGCATTAGAAGCACGCATTTAAATAAAAATGATTTAAAAAAAAGGGAAATAATTTTTTGAAAAGAAGTATTAATAGAAAGTCGGAGAACATTCATCTAATAATAATAATAATAATATTAATAATAAAATAATAATAGTAATAATAATAATAATAATAATACAATCGAAGTCAGTGTTCAGTACCATGACATAGCCTTTGAAAGAAAGAAAAAAGTACACGCTGAAAAAAAGAAAGGAATGAATAGTAGAAATTTGTGTCCGATATGCCCCCTAACTATACGAGGGTTGTATTTTTTTAAGATTCGACCAATACACACACCACTTATGGCTCTTTCAGAATTGGTGGATCTGTGATAGGAGGTCTTGGTGAAAATAGTGCAGGAATTATTATTCGTTGAACAAGGTGCTAACAAATCTCCCGTTTTTTATTTTCCTCTTTTTGCTTTTTTTTCTTTTTTCTCTCTTTTAAGTTCGAAGATTTTCTATTTAGCTACTTGTAAGAGGTTTACGAACGAAAAATATAAAACAAAAACCGAGGGGAAAGCAAGAGAAAGTGAAATGTTCGAGTCGTTGAAAAAAGTGTCGCGATTAATTCGTAACTTTTGTTTTTATGTACTCTTAAAATTCGGAAAACATGAATTTGAGGCAGCACGTGATTCCTCCGCTTTGTTTCGTTCGTTTAAAAGAAAAAAAAAAAAGAAAATGGAAATGGAAATGATTGGTATAAAAGCGAGTCGAAAGAAATTTTGTTCTGAAATAATTAGTCAGTTGATAATTAACAAATATGTGTCCCCCTTATGGTGTTGGATAAAGGATTTTGAAAATACTTGATGAGAATGATCGTTTAGAAAACAAAGTGTCATACGTACATAAATATAAATATAAATTATTATATACATTAAATAAATTAATAATAATAATATATATATACAAATAACATTATAAAAGAGCACGAGAAATTAATTTTGCACGTGCCGCCAATGTGATATTATTTTTTAATTACTTCATTTCTTCGATTCGCCATCGTTTTGAAATCTTCGTCGTTTATTAAAAAAACACACGTTATTTAAATTTCGCGTTTATGAAATGAGAAGAAGATGCGCATGATGAGAAAAAAAACCGAGCAAAATAGAAAAAAAATGATAAAAATAAAATACAGAAAAACAAAAATGAAAGAAAGAAAGAAAGAAAGAGAACGGAGAAGGAAAATAAGGAACAAAAATAAATAAAAATAAATAAATAAAAACGATGAACATTTCCGAGAACCGGCAAAATTCATTCATTAGTCGGTAGCCTAATTAAAAATTTTATATTACAATGGTAGAGACACGGTGCCTGCTACAACGCCAATTTATTTTCATAAATCCGCGACAAATATAAATTTATAGATGTGTGGAGGACATATATATTATTATTATAAAAATATATATATATATACACATCATTTACATAATATATTACTCAAGACTCTCATATAACTTCGTATAATTACAAATATTCGTACGATAGAAACGTGTAATAGTAACCTCTTCCCCTCTTTTTTTTTTTTTTTAAATAATCAAACAATTTTTTCATACATTTAATCGATAACATTTCACGTGAGTTTTCGTACTTTTTCTTATCTTTTCAATTTGATATGCAAATATTGCATTCATTTTCAAATTTAAACATCGCATTCGTTTTGAATATTTAAACGTCGTTTAAAAAATTATAAAAAATGATTATAAAAAATTATATAATTATATAAAAAATTAAGAAATTATTTAATTCTCGAGAGATTTGATTTTTTCTTATTTTTATTATTTATCATACTCGATGAATTTTCGTATGATTTTCCAAATTGATAGAATTCACATATAATTACAGTTACAACATATCCTTGGTATCAAAATATAGGATTATGATTCTTCCAAGATAGAAAAGATATAATGAAAGATGTTTTAACTTATCACTTAGTATTAAAATAGAAAATTTTCATGTTTAATTTGCAATAAAATACACGTTTCAGTTTTCTAGTCCATGTATTTAACGAAATGCATGTGTAGTAAGGCTATTTGTTCCTCTAGTCACAAGTTTACTTTATTTTTTTGTTCTTTTTTTTTTTTTTTGTTTTTCTTATTTAAGTGACTACTACTTTCGTCCACAATAATCACGCTTATCGATCATTATAGTTAGTTAGTTTTTAATTAAAAACTATTTAAAATTTTTCATTCATTCTGTTAAACAGAACTGATATATTTTTTGTAAGATATCACAATCATCGAACATTATCAATATTTTATATTAAACAAAATATTATTCATCAGTATCATGGTTGTTTTTGAATAATAATTAGTTCATTGCATTAGTAGAAGGTTTATTAACGATACAACAAATAACAACAGTATTATTTCTTGCTAACAATAATTTATCCCGAAGTATTAAACATTTGTAAGATATTAAAAAAACATTTTAACATTTATACTTGGCTATGAAGAAATTTACGTTAAATTTATTTCTAATACTTCGTCTTGAAAAAAAACAAAAAACTCAAGATATAGAACAACATGAATTTTATTTATTTTCATTATACTTTTTATCAGCTTTGTTATTTATCTGTTAGTTATACTTCGCTTTACACGAGAAGATAGTAGCATGAAAATGAAAGAAAATGAAGAAAAAAGAATTAACAAAAGGAATTTTTATTATTATAACTATAATTAATAAAAAAAAAAAATTATTACGGTAATAATAATAATGAGGTAATCCTAACTATAATAAAACGCTGATTTACTAAACTAGCATTAACTATACACATATATAAGAATAATAATATTAATTATTAATAAATAATAATAATATTAATTATTATATTTTATTATTATTTATTAATAAAAATATTATATAATATTATTCTAAATAATTAATAATAATAATAATATTAATATAATTACACAAAAAAGTGAAACACAATATCATTCCGTTGCATTAGCTTGTATAATTTTTGTAAAGACATAAGTGCAAGAGCGTATATATATATATATATGCAGATATATATGTAAAAATTATATTATATATTAAATTATATTATATTATATTATATTAAATTATATTAGATTATATTAAATTTTCTATCAAAGCAGATATATAGTTCGTTGAACGCGTTTCAGGTTTTTTTTCGATTATTATTATTTCGATGATCGATGATTATTATTTTCATTTATCTTTAGCAATTTTAGAGATCGTTGATAGGTTTCTTAATCTGATATTTTTTTTTTTTTATAGAATTTGGTAGTAGTATTTAATAATCAGTTCGATTTTCATATGGTTTGAAAATAATTATTTTTTAAATAATATCTTATAATAATAATAATATAATAATCATAATAATAATAATAATAATAATATTAACGATAATGATAATGATAATCGATACGAAATACAAAAAAATAATATCGGTGCTTGGTTTTTCAATTCGTTGAGAATCATTTGTTTCTTGTAAGGCTTAAGGCTTTGTGTATGTGATGTTCGATTAATTATTTATTAAACAAAAAAAAGAACAATTAGAAAGTGAACATTGAGTGAGAGAGAGAAAGAAATTGAGGGAGCACGTTTGCAACAAAATAAAAAGAAAATGTGCATTTGGAGAAATTTCAATTTAAAATTTAAAAAAAAATTTCTTATGATAATCTTTTTTAAACAAATAAATTTTTCGTCTAACAAATAACACCAGAATACAGTTAAAAAATAATAGACACAAAAGTATGATGGCACAGCATGCTCGCCCAAATATTTTCTATCGCAAACTACACAAAAAAACTTCGTGCTCATTTGAAAAACACAAAAGAAAGAATTGAATTAAAAAAGAAAAAAGAGATTTTTTTAAACGATACATATTTTCTTTGGGTATCATTATCGAATGCGATACGTGTCCTCTGCTGTGGTATGTATGCATGTAATATATGTGTGTGAGTGTGTGCGTGTATATGTGTACGTCGGAATGATTCACTTTTACGCACAAGTTTTAACATAAGTATTATCCTACAAATGTTATGTTTTATTCTTTTTTTCTATTATTTTTGCGTAAATCATCTTGTTCTTATTATTATTATTTTATTTGTTAACAATTATTTGTTTTTTTTTTTCACTCTTTTATCGTTATAATAATTTTTGTATTATCTAATTCCTCCACCCACCCTTTCCGAATGAAAAGGGAATTGTGTAACACATTTGCGATGAGATATTGTTTATATGTTTTTTTTTTATTGGTAAATGTTCATTTAAATATATATATACACATGAATGTGGAGAAATTTGAATAAAAAATATTTGGGGTTGGCTTGTGATCCTAAAATGCTTCGTTTGTACGCGTACAAATTTATTTCGTGCGTTACGCGTTAATTTGTTGTTGCTTATCGTCGACCGTGATGCATCGAAATTAGATTAGAAAAAAAAACAAAAGAAGAATGCACTTCGTAAGATGGTAATTTAAAAAAAAAAAAGAAAAAGAAAAAGGAACACATTTTTAATTTGATTAAACCAAAAATGAATTAATGAAATAAATAAATTTCGTCATGATATACGAATGAGACAACAACGGCATCGCTGATTGAATTTTTAATTTCAGGCGTACATTGTAACTTTGATTGTATTGGTAATGTAATGATTGTAATACTTATATCGTCATTTATAATAAACTATTCATTTTCATAAGCTCTCGTCGGAGCAATGGATATGATACGTTTTTTTTCTATATGAAAATTAAAAAGAAACAAAACAAAACAAAAGGAAAGAAAACAATTCTATTAAACATATTCCTCGAATTATTTGTAAAAACAATTTTATTATTTAATAATTTACATGGTTGATTTATTAACATTATCTAATATTTAATCATTTGTGTAAATTGAATTTTTCATTATTTTCTATATTTGTAAAAAGAAATTCATTTTAACTCTGCCACAAGTTTTTTTGATTGCTTTTATTTTTTATATAATCTAAGCATTGCTGCTAACAATAAGCGTATTTTTTCAATATTTTAAATTAAGTATAGGATTAGAAAGTGATCCACCTATCGTTTAATTTTGTGTATTCAGAATCCTAGTCTGTTACTTTGTTTAGAAATTTTTTCATTTTTTTATACGAAATCTAAGCATTGCCGCTAACAATAAGCATATATTTTGTTTTCTATTTATTTTTTGTTTTTTAATTTGTTAACAACTACTGGGATTAGACACTGATCATTGTTATCGAATTTTGTGTTTCAGAATTTGGTCTGTTGTGCGAGCGATGTTTTGGAGGGTGGCAATCGTAGCGTTGTACGTGTTGCCATAACCGTTTCGGAGCTTCTGAGGTTCCATCAAACTCGTTCACCCTTGCAGACTTCGTCTAACGTTTCAAATCACGTGCCGGCTTAGCGCCAGACGATTTAATTCACGAATTGTCTTTTTTCGTTAGATCACAGAAAGACAGACGGACAGATAAGCAGAAAGAGAGAGAGAGTGAGAGAGAGAGAGAGAGATCATCGAAACGATTCAAATCGTTTCAACGTTTCCTGCATGCACACGAAGAAAAAATGGAAGAGGAAAAGAAAATTAGAAATAGGATCTTTCAAGAGTATTCGATTGCACGATTTTCGAATATTTCATAATTGAAATAATATTTTGCGTTGTAATCTCGTGAAAAATCGAGAAACAATTTCTATCGATTCTTCTATTTTTTTTGTTTTTTTTTTTTTTTTAATTTCGATCAATCACACGCTGTTAGAAATTTTCTCGCGTATGAAAAAGATTTATTGTTTTATTACCGACAGTTGGTAACTACGATTGTCGATAATATAGAAATCTTAATGGAATTGAATTGTATCTTCAATGAAAAAAAAAAGACATTCATTCTTGTTCGCATTTATTATCAATGGGATCAAGGTTTTTCACCACAAACGTGTGAATGGATCGAATGCCAATGAAATCGCAATATTTATTTTCATTCAAGCGTGATCTTTGTACGATTGATCGAGACGCGGAAAAATAGAAGTTACGATAAGACTTTTTGATACTTCATTTAATTGATATAACGAGCATATACGCATCGATTTAAATCGTGCAATTACTCTTTGACACTTTTGTAAACGATCGAAAAGATTTTTTCGGAAATATTAGACGTGAATCGTAATCCGATAGACTGTAATCAGCCATGACACTTAAACCTAGGTATAAACAAATTTTATACGATATAAGAAACTAAGAGAATTGAACGATAGTCGAGAATGATGACAGAAATGATAAGATCGAACGTTTCATCGAAAATCTTTTTCCAAAGATTTCGAATTAAACTAGGAAAAGAAAGAAAGAGAGAGAGAGAGAAAGAGAAATAAAGAGGGAGAATGTGTGTTCAGTGTGTTTTTACACGAAACAAGTATGCGAAGTTTCTTGAATACCGTAGAATTAGGACCAATTTATTATAAAATTGAAAAAGCTTCAAACATGTGTCGCTGAATGTGAAAGAAACGATAAACGAACAAAAAAAATATATAATATATATTATATACACATCATATATATATTATGTATAACGAAACTGAAAAAAAAAGAAAGAAAGAAAGAAGTAAGGAAAATAAAAAAGTAGAAAGCATTAAAAGCTTGTAAGATCCGAAAAAAAGGATAGACGATACTTTCGTGTTATTTCAAAAATAATTTCGTAAACTACGAGCAATGCTTCAAAAAAATAAATAATAACGAATAAATCGAGTACCGTATATGTGAGTACTCAAGTAGAATCTAAATGGTGATTACAGTTGATACGAAAAATTTGTTTATTTTTTGTTCCTTTTTTAATTATTACAATTAATTAATTAATTTATTTAATTAGCATATTGTTTTTGGTTTTAATTAAATATTATTACTGTCACACACCAAATTGTGGCGTAATATTTATTTTTTAAAGATATTTAATATACACTTGGTTTTCTTTTTCGAAATTTTATTAAAATAGATAAAAGATAACGAGAGTATGCATGTATGTGTATACAATGCGTACTACATACAACTCGAGATTACTGAGAGGGTGTAAAGTTTGATTAGGAATTTTAATTTAATTCAAATTTATTTACGACTTTGAGAAATTACTTTTTTGTTCGTGATCAGCTTCTCAATGATAATTTAAATTTGTTTATATTACATTTGTTTATATTACAAAGATATGTTTATCGTGAAAATTGCAATTAATCTGATCTCTCTGATTTCTTTAACTTCTCTCTTTCTTTTCGATTATTATTTTATCTTTCTCACGTAGTTCGTTCTCAATTATTTTCGTTTCTTCCAAATATCAAATCAAAAAATATTATCGTATTTGTAGGATATTTAATTAAAAAAGAAAAAAAAAGGAAAAAAAGAAAACCCCCAAAAAAAATAAACAAAAAGCAAGGGAGTAGATCTTTGCGTGCAAAATACTTTCAATTAGTTAGGAATTCTTTAATCGATCGTATCACTGCCTTTTTAAACACAAAAATCGACGATAGTTTAGATATAAATGTAATTGGAAAAGGAATTGTTTAAACAAATCGTTCCTTTTGATCAATGAAGAAGATTATCGTAGATTTTGTATTATGTGTTTGTTCCTTTTATTTTTATTTTTCATTATTATACATTAACACATTTTACTGCCGATAAATGAGCCTAATAGCAGACGTGCCATTAATTTAATTACATCAATAAAACCAAATCTATATTCGATCGGTTTTAAAAAAAAATTATTCAATTAATAAACGATTACGTTTTATTAATTTTCTCGAAAAATATTCAACGAGAAAATTATTCGTCATTCTTTTCGTTTTACATTTCTTTCTTTCTTATTTTTATATATACATTCTATTTAAATTAGAATTTTTATTTATGCTTAAAAATATTTATCCCACCTATCTTGTGATACTTTTTTTACGATTTCAGGTTTGACAAATTAAAAAATTAAATAGAAATGATCGATGAATAATTTCAAAGCTTAGGTTGTTCAAACTAAATTATATTTTGTCTTTCCTTATTGAAAATCTAACATAAATTTTTATGATACCTAAGTGTGCACGTATTTCTAGTTTCATGTGTGGTAAAAAAGAAAGATAAAAAAAAAAGATAAAAAGTAAAAAAAGAATAAGACAAAAATAATAATGAAAAATATGCTAATAATTTGTCGAATTTGATCATATGAAAGAAAAAAAAAACAAACCATACACTCGATTAGGTGCTAAGACTTGTATATCGTTATCCCTATTAATTGTTATTACTATTATCATTAATTCTTCTTCTTCTTCTTCTTATCTTTATTATTATGAATTATTATCGCGTATCATTATCCCAGTCGTATCAGTAAACGTCAGTCTTCTAATTTCCTTGCGTGTGTAGCATCAAAGGGTAACGAAGGATCTCAAATGGTGTGTGTGCGTGTGTTATCACAATAAGAATTTCTAAGATGGGAGGAAAATGAATTGAATCGATTGTTCGAACAATTAGTCGAGCAATAATCGATATTAGAAAGATGTAACTATAATATTCATATTTATTGTGCCAAAGATGTACCTATGTTTAATTTACATTTTAATTCTCTTTTTTTTTCTTTTTTTTTTTTTTCTTCATCTTTATCTTTACTATCACTCTATCTTATTATTATTATTATTATTATTATTAATATTATTATTAATTCTTTTTTTATTATCATAGTCGTATCGAGAGAATGAATTGAATGATATTGGAATGAAAATTAATTTGGGATCTAAACTCGATAATAATCGGGATTACTCTCGCAATACCCAAATGAAAATCATATTTTAATTAACGCATGAAATAATCGTTGAATTATTTCACGATTGATTTCATTATTTTTCTCTTTGCAATAATTAATATGTGAGTATGTGTATAATAGTCGATTTAAGATATCGATATACGAGATTTTCTAATATTTGACGATTGTTTAACGAACAAATCTCTACGAAAAAAGTTGATCGGATGATTAATTCATTCGCTTAAGAATTATTATACGTTTTTTTCTTCTCTTTTACGTTCATTTTTTTTTTTTATTATATTTTTTTTTATTGTTGTTGAGACGGTCGTACGTAGAACACGTAATCTGTAAATTACGTGTCTATTAATCTCGAATATTTGTATTACTATTATTATTATTATTATTATTATTATTAATAATTTTATGTATACATAAAATCGGATCGATTTTATTAATACGTTTGTTTCCGTCGAATTATGCGAACACTTTATTACGTGTACGAAATTGTTCAAATCTTAATAAGATTTGTTCGGAAAGTATTGTTTTGTTTGAAATTATATTTTCAGTATTATTTTCTTCGAACGTTTATTTTTCATTCATTCATTCATTCATTCATTCTTTACATTTTTTTATATTTTCTATTAAAGAAATACGAACGTGAAAGTGAATCCTCCGTTCTATCGTAAAGGCCTTCGAAACATTTTTCTCACCGATAATAAAACAAATAAATAAAACAATCAAAGCACTATTTAAATAATTATCGATTAATAGTCGAGCTATTTTTCAAAAATCGCACGAATACTTATTTAAAATAAATAAATAGATAAAAAACATACGTCAATTTTTGAGGGAAAGGAACGAATGGAAGCAATAAGGTTAAAATTATTAATGATTGTTAAAGGATTTGACACTTTCCGTACGTTTTTCTGATACAATAAAATAGAGGAAACTGATTTCGTACGATCGATTATGATAACCGATCGTCCTGAATAATCGCTCGCTATAATATGACGGATTATAACGCGCACTACGTAATATTAAAATAGATATGAAAAAGGAAGTTAATGATACCATGTATAAAATAAATCGATCGAGAAAATATTGCCTAAGCAGTACTAACGACGTTTTTTCTTATTACCTAACTAATTTAATCCCTTAAAAAAAAAAACAATATTTATAAGAATCCTTACATAGGATATAAAATTATGAATAATTCTAATAAGTTATGATCAAATAAATCAACCAAAGCAATTGAAAACAAAAATGTATTCTAATGAATAAAAAAAAAGAACAAGGATACATTATACAAATTTTATTGATTTATTAAAAACCATAACGTTAAAAATGCCATTAAACAATAAAACAGACAATAAGTCAAAACATAAAACAAATATATATATATAGTAATAATAATCAAAAAATCAATATATTACTTATTTTGCAAACGAAAGGAAAAAAACAAACTCGTGTATTCTTTGATATAAAATTATCTACGAAGAAATTCTCTCCTCCTTCCCCACATGTTGTAAAAGAAATAAATAAATGAAAGAAACGAAAGAAAAACAACAATAACGACAATAATAAAAATGAAAATAAGAAAGATCGGTGTACGTAGGATCGTTGAGTGGGAGGAGCATAAGGATCGGCGCGACTCCATTTTGTTTGTAGTAGGCGGAGTTTCGTTTGGCGGCACTTTGAAGCCACACCAGCTTTAGTTGTGGATAACCTATCAGAACTCTTTCTTTCTCTCTCTCTCTCTCTCCCTCTCTCTCTCTCTCTTTTATCTTAACTAAGTTACCTCCTCCTCCTCCTCTTCCTCCTCCTCTTCCTCCTCCTTTTCCTCCTCCTTTTCCTCCTCCTTTTCCTCCTCCTTTGAAGTACCACCACACGATCGAGCAGCTCATGGTGGTGGTGGGAACACGAAGGAGCACATTGTCGAGCAGGAGTTCGCGATACGCGTGTGCCGTGCCTCGCCTTTTCTTCATCGGCTGTGATACAACACGCGTCTCCTATTTTCTTTCTATATTTCGCATAACACTTTTATCAATACTTCATTATTTCTCATCAATTTGTAAATAAATAAATATAATAAATTTTCATTTGCAACGATTTCGACGAATATACACAAACACACATACACACACACACAGTCAGTCAGCTCGATTCAACGGACAAACCGCGTTATTTTTGTTCTTCCGTTAATTTTTTTTACTTTTTTGTATTTAACAAATATTCATATCCTCTCTCGTGTTGAAATATTTCACAATCGTACGAACAGTTTTAGTGAATAAATTATTCGTTCGGAATATTTGTTGTCAATTTGAATCATTCAAAAACGAATTATTAGTTCAGAATTCAACCGCTTCCCCCCTCCCCACTACCGTCACTACCACCACCACTGCTACTACCACCACCACCACCACGTGCTTTTGATACCATTGTTTTCATAGTTTTGGAAAACTTCTTCGAACGTGTGTGTTTAGTTGCTGTGTGCCTGTCCTGCCTGTTCTATTTATGTTTACGTCGACTCTTTGGGAGAGAAAGAGAGAGAAACAGCCAGTTTTTCCTAGAGCATCGTCGCGTGTTGTTGCTGGTGAACGGAAGAGTGAATCGTCACGGATTGACTTTACGAGTAGGGAAAGGAGTTTGATTCTTCTTGGAGTATAGGAGAGAGAGAGAGACAGAGAGACAGAGAGAGAGAGAGAGAGAGAGAGTTACATGTTGCTGTAACAAGCACGCGTGATGTTACGCGGAAGTGAACGTGATCTTCTGACATAATCTACGTAATCCAATGAAATACTTTTTTATATATTTCATCTTTCCAAATATCGGATTAAATAATTTCTCGATAATAAATATTTTCTAATTGATCTGTAAAAAACAAAAAAGGTAATATATTATTAAAAGTAGAACAATTGTTTAATTAAAAATACAATAAGTGGTGTGACAAGAAAAGTGTATTAGAAAGAGTGAACATTATTAAATATAATAATTTTTGTTTTGTTAATAACGATATATATCGATGTTATTAAAATAATAAAGAGAATTAATGATATATTGATTGTAATTAATGGTATGAAGGAAGGATATGAAGAAATGAAATAATAGAAACGTAAATAATAGGATAGATGTGAAACGTGAAAGTGGAGATCAACGTAAACAAAAGGAAGAGAAAGAAGAAGGGAGAATAAAGAGGTGGTGGAGGAAGAAAAGGAGGGGGAGGAGGAATCGTTTGGGAGGTCACGCTCAAATGAGTTCATTGATCTCCACTTCGCAAACGTATGTGTTGGTAGTAGTAGTAGTAACAATATAGCGTGATATTTACGTGATATTTACAAACGATTAAACGACTAGTTTTTATATTTATGAATGTGTATGTACCTGCAGGTACGATCATCGACACACGATGGATTTCCACGTATTTGATTTTTAGATAAAGATCCCGTGTTTACAATCAAGTTATATTAAACGTCGAAGAGTATCGAGAGGAAGAAAAAGAAGAAAAGAAGAAGAAGAAGAATATAAATGTTATTCGGATGAATTTGTTTTTCTGGGACAAAAAACTAGAACGGGAAGAGGAAAAGTGTATATTTTCCGTGTTAAGAAAATATATTTTCGTTTGAAATAATTATTTGGTAGGATTTTATAATTCGATTTTTTTTTTAATTAAAATTAATTTTCTAAAGATTCTCAAATGCTAGTCGAATTACTTGACGAATTGTAAAGTGGGTAGAGATTTTTTGGTTATAAAAAAAACAAAAACATTAGATTTTAGTCACATTGATATTACAGTTACATATTCGATTTTGTAATAAGAGTAAATTTTCGACGAATCTCCGATGTCGATGAAAATAATCTGCAAATTAGAGAAAGGAAAGGTAATATCGTCGTTTGTTGCAAACAAACATTCAATTTCAAATAATTCATCATTTCGAATAATCGAATCAAATTAATATTAAAATTATTCTCTTCTAGTAATTATATATTGAAAATAAAAAAAGATAAACCCAAATTTGATATAATACCTAGCGCGTGGAACATTTGAATTGATTAGAAAAATAAATTTTTCTCTCTCTCTCTCTCTCTGTTGATTTTTTTTTTTTATTTGATTTTAATTTTGGATTTAGCAATAGATATCTAAAATCGTATGAAACGTGTGTGTGATATATCATTGAAGAAGAAGTACTATTCGTTTTCTGTTCGATAAAATGATACTTTTACGTGGAACTCGAAGATAACAATCGAATGATCACCGGGTGTCTCTATCTTCCTCTTCCCCCCCAACCCACTCCCCGTTCCTTCTCTCTTTTTCTTCGTGTATATAATATTTATATTTATGCGGATAAATTTCAATTGAATGACGCACGTAGTGATCAGATCGTTGTAAATCGATCGATCGATCGATTGACGACTACGAATATTTGCTCGCATTTTATCAGCTTTGTAGTTCTCACGGATAAGACTCCAACGTTTCTGCTTAAAACGATATATTTATTTTTTTTTCTTTTCTCGTATCATTTACGGATAAAAAAGATAAAGAAATAAAAGAGAGAGAGAGAAAGAGATAGAGTTATACCTAATCGATTTAAAGAATGAATGAACGTTTAGTTCGCGCCTATCAATTGTTTTCCTATTAAAATTTGATGACAAAACTTTTTTATTTAAGAAATCATTGGAAATATTTACAAAAAAAACCTCGACATATATTAATTTATATATATTTATAATCGATTAAGATAATAAAAAAAGAAAGATTAAAAAATAATATATAAGTAAGAAGAGAGAGAAATTAAGGCAAATGTTTTGAAACTTTTGTGTCGAAGTGAAGAGTAACATGAACGATATGTGGAAGTCAAAGTTTCTAGTGAAATTAAATTGGAAGTTTTGAGGTTAATATATATATGTAAGAACGTAGGATAGTATTTTCTACGTTTTATCGAAGATGGATCTTAGTACGACGCCGCGTAGGGCAACCGACGGACTCGGTGACCTTCAAAAGACAAGGGTTGCTAAAAGTGTGTTTAGTATACGTAGCCTCGTCGATGTCGAAGAAGTTGAACTTCCGGTTAACGAAGAGGAAAGGATACATGGTGAGTACGAGATTGTTGTTTTTTTTTCTTTTCTCCCTCTTTTTGGATTTCTCGATAATCACGAGTTTGCTTATCAATTTGTTTGCTTGTTGATCATCTTGTCTGGTTAACTCTCGTTCAAGTAGACTGTCTGGTAAATATCGAATGTTTTTGATTTATCTTCCGTTTTATTTTTATATTTCATATATTCTTTAGTACGATTATATAGTTTCGTATAACAATAACTTGTGATGCGATATACAATATTGTTGCTTGACAATTTAATTAGCTCGAATAATTAGACGATTTAAAAATAGATATAAAGGTCTCGTTATCTTTGACTTTGAATAAATTGATGATTGTGTAGAAAATCGTATATCTACTATTGGCGTGATATTATTATTATTATTAGTATTAGTATTAGATTGTAATATATATTGCTCAATGAGAATTGATAATTTAATTAGCTCAAAAGAGAAAATTATCAAAAATCTTTCATTTTAAGTAAATAGATTATTTCGGATAAAATATTTATTCAAATTTATCTATTCTACACGTGTTATTATTATTAGATTATACTATAGTATTTAATGATGTTAATAAGAATAACAGTTTGTTTTTTGACAATTTAATTAAATTAATGATTATTGTAGATGATTTAAACAAAAAAATGATAAAATGGTTTCGTCATTATTTATTTCGAATAAATATCCATGTATTTCTAAATCACAAATTGATTATTTTACACTAAATTTATCTATACGCAGTTGAAATGATATTATTTGATAATTTAATTGGAGAATACAAAACTAGACAAATAGTTTCCATAACCTTTGACAGATAAATATAAATATATATAATACAAATTGATTGCACGAGACATTTATTTGAATATGTTTTCTTGGCTTCGTATGATTAAGTATTCTTTTTAATGAGATCGATAAGACCGCAATAATATCGTTTGATAATATTATTTGAAAAGTATAAAAATAAACGCAGATAGGTTTTACAAAATTTTCAACAAAAAACGTATGAATATTTATAAATCAAATTGGTAATAGGTAATAATTATTACATAGAAAAAAATGAAAATAATTAAGTAATCTATGCAATATTATTATGCATACAAAATAAATCATAAATATTTATATATATAAATTATTTATATAAATTATATTTAATATTAAATTAATGATTTACTATAAATAAGAAAAATAAATGTATGTGGATAGCCTATATATTAGTAAGTACATATACAAAAAAAGAAATAAGTAAATAGATAACCGTCCTCTTTTTTCACTCTACCAAACATATAAGGAATTGGTTTCCATTCCTAGACACCTAAAGTCACTGTTCAACTATCACAAGAGAGACAATTACCATTAACGGATGAGGAACACCGATTACGGCTAATCCGGATTTTTGGAATGCGATCAGTTACGAGAATGTTTCATACTTATCTACCAACTTACCAACCAACCTATCAACCTAACTATATATACGCACACCTATAAAACGTGAACTTTTTTATCCAATACTTCGAGTACCTTTGGCGAGATTCGAGAAGAACCCGCGTGACGGTGAAGCTCTCGTTCGAAACCCTTATAAAGAATGGTAGTCAATTAAGGAACATTTAAAAGTCGTTGGTAGATCGCGATAAGATCACGATTAAGTTGGAATTAGTTGCAATTTTCTCTCTCTTTCTTTCTTTCTTTCTTGCTTTCTTTCTTTCTTTCTTTAAAGGCGCTGGTTACTGACGAAAAAATTAAACGTTATCGATATTCGTTATATTCGGTTGTTATCGATAAAACTTCAGATTCGTTACAGATTGTTTAAATTCTATTTTATACTTGAAAAATGAATCATATATTTTTTTCAATTTCTTTGTTTGTTTCACTCTCTCTTTCTCTCTCTCGCACACACACTTACACAGATATACATATAAAAAAAATAATTAGATGCAAGTTACGTTCGACAGGTATTAATTTGTAATGAAAATTAATTTAATTAGATTTAAATAGTATGTTTGAAAATAATTACTCTCTCATGTTCGACTAAATTGTTTAGCTTTTTATCTTACAAGTATACGAACATAGAAAGTGCATGCGAAATGCATTGAAAAAATAAAAAACATTGTTATTGATATAAATTTGGCAAGTGTATTTTGATAAAACTCGGTATTCACAAGATTGAGAGATTTGAGAGGTCAGAATATATTTAATTCGATATTTCTACAGACAGATATTTGTTTTTCTGATGATATACTTGAGATAATATATAAAATTATGTACGAGAGTGGGCCTATCGTTTGTATTTGTAATACTCATTGGAATCAAAGTAATAAGCAACATGTTACTAACCCTCGACAGTAAGTTATCAGTTAACAAGATCGAAAGATAATTGTCTCTTAAAACATTTACTTTCAATCTTTCCATCTTAAAGTTAATTTAGAAAAATATTCAATAATTTATTTAATTTTATTTTCTCAAATCTTATAATAATTAGATGTATTTATATATATATATGTGTGTGTGTGCGAGTGTGTGTATATCGGATTTCCATCCAATAGAAGTTTTAATAAGCTTCCATCCGTTCCAGTTTATCGTCATATTAAAGTTTTTTCTTTCGCGATCATCGATTTCATTTGCGAGATGAATCCCCGTTCAACGATCTCGCTTTAATAATCTCCCGGAAGATAGATAATATATATAATTTATCGCAACAGATAGTTAGAAATTGTGAAAAATAATTATTAAAGAAGAACAAATTATTCAAATAAGAATAAACAAAAAAGTTAGGAGAGAAGAGAATGTCGTGTTAACGTTAGAATTTTACTGTTAGTTATACGTGAAGAGTAATTATATTTTATAATTACAAATATAATTTTAATATATTATCAATCGTAAAATCAATTTTTGCGATATTTTTAAATGAATCATAAAAAGTTACCACGATGAGAATATATACACGTAACGTTTAAATCTTACAAATGATTATCCGATGAAAAAATTAACTTTATAATTTTTTCTAATGACATAAATAAATTCTTATAAAAAGTAAAAATTGTAAGATAAACATTTTAATAATTTTTTAAACACAGTCAATTGTCATAATTACCGACAAATATATAAAAAGTAACTAGATAAATACTATACTAAACAAGTAGGATAAATACGAGGTGATAGTAAACGTGTTACTTGAGTTTGTCGAATAAAAAATAAAATAAAAAACGAAGTTAAAGAAAAAGAAGAAGAAGGAGAAGAAGAAGAAGAAGAAGAAGAAGAAGTAGTAGAAAAAGTATAAGAAGTACAAAAAAATATACATAAATAGGAAATTACCATTTGCTGTTTGTACGATAAAAGCAAAAAAACGGGTCCCGCGATAACCGAATCTCATTCTCGCTGACGCTTATGTTATCATCGTCTTATCTGGTAATTAACAAGATAGCTGATCGATTAACAAATTACGGAGCGAGTCGTTGAGATGACGACAACGATGACGACGTGTAACTCGACAATGCCGTTTCTAAACGAACGAACGAACGAATGAACATACCAACGAAACGAATAAATTAAACAAAACGAACAAAGTTAACTAACGAGTTTTCACAACGCGTATTAATTATCGAAAGAGTTAAAGTCGAGTAATAATGCCACTTGACTCAACTAATTTTCAAGTAGAATATTATATATATATCCATTAACTTATTTCTCTTATCGATACTCAACCTTCGAACATAGTTTCTTTTGATACTTCTTTAGAAAAAAAAAAAAAAAAAAAAAAAAAAAGAAAAAAACTATTCTTAACGAGAGTTATAGTACGGTTAATATTAGTTAATTAAAATATTATCTCGCCAATCGATCTTATTATCTTCAAAGATAAAATTTGAAAGGAGACTTCTTATTTGTTATTACATTGAAAATTCATAGATAAAAGAACTTGCCTATTAAGTGAACCTACTTTTCTCTTGTACTACGTTTCTATTTTTTCTTTTCTTTTCTTTTTTTTTTGCAAGTTAACACTTTCAAATTAATCGTGCAAGAAATAAATAGCTAATAAGCTACTTATCATTATTGTTATTATTATTATTATTATTATTATTATTATTATCGTTACTATTATCGAGTGACGTGTACTAAGTGGTTGAATTCTGCATAAAAAATTATTTTCATTTTACTTTTTTATTATATTGAAAATTGATTGAGAAAATAACTCTGCCTGCCTAACGTATCTAATTTTCATTCCATATTTTTTCTTTTTTTGCACGTTAATGGTTCTACATTATTTGTACAACAAATAAATTATTTATAATCTATTCATAAAAGTAATAATAATAATAATAATTATTATTATTATTATTGTTGTTACAGTTATTAGCGAATGACGTATGTTTGTTCATGTCATAGGTAACAAATTATTTCTATTGCCTAATAAATTTTAACGTTAACGAAATTTTTAAGTCAAGGCCAACGACGATAATTTCTACCTAACCTATTGCAATTCAATTGTAACTTAACCTATATACATACATAATAATACATACATAGTAATACATACATAGTAATATACAGATAGTAATTTCAATATCGGAAGAGGGAAGAAAATATTATCGGAAGTTGCATTGTTTTACTGAAAAACTAATTATAATTCAACTAACTCAACTAAGTTGATGAGAAACGATATCTTTATTTTTTATTAACAAGGTCTATTTACGATTAGGTCATTATCATAGGTCAAAATTTGAGTTATTATTAATTATTTCTTTGTTTAATGTTAATCGTATAAACGTCTGTTTCCTTTTTTTTTTTTTTTTTGATACTTTAATGAATATAAAAGTAATCATTTTCTTATCAATTAAATTTTGCACTTCGTGCGAAACGATTTGCGATCAAATATTTGTCTACGATGAATATTTAATTAATTACAAAAACAAACCTAATTTGTTGCGTTTACTTTTTTTTATATTTTTTTTTATAAAATGAATTATAAAAATCCGTAAGTTTATGTTAAATATATATTTTCTCATAAAATGAATTATTTTGTTTTTATAAACAAGCCTTAAATTTATTTTTTAACTCTTTCTTTTGTTACGAAATGTAGAAAAAATCTGTAATGAGAGGGAGGGAAAGAAAAAAACGAATTAAAAAAGAGGAAAAGAACGCAGGAAGGCTATTGGATCGCGTCGACGCCATGTTACGCGAGGCTTGGTCGATTAAATGCTATAAATGGCCATGACAGAAGGGTGTAATAGAATTGGGGGTACCTCACTTCAATACTTCTGTTTCACTCTTTCTCGTTTTAGTTATCCACCAATAGGGAAGCAGGATCGAGGGAGAAAACGTTCGTGCTTGATGGCCTTTCGCGAAAGAGAAGGGTTTGAAATTTTTCTTAGAGGGGAAAGGAAAAGTAGAGGGGTAGTAGGGTGGGTGGGTGAAACGTATTTACCCATCATCGATTTCGATTATTTCCTTAAAAACGTTTTCTACTCGATTTATCTACTTTTAAATGTTACGTTGAGAAACGTGACTGTGCGTTATTTTAACTGATAATCATTTTTAAACTATTATGTATATATATTTTGCTAGTATACTTTAAACGGTAATTTGTTAAGTAGCCGACTATTAAAGAAACTAATTTGTATTCTTTTCTTCTTTTTTTTTCTTTTTTTTTAGGTATTTTTATTATAGAATATTATTGTTTGTTACATGGCAAATATTCATTTCTAAATATTGTATGTTAAATGATAATTTTTTAAGTATTTAATTACTTGGAATAATTATAATTTTTTTTTTTTTTAAACTCTTTCGCTCCAGGCGTATTTTCTACTGCGGTATTTCTACTGAACGGACCGCTGCAACGTGCAGTATCAAAACTGCATTATAGAAAATTATAAATTTAATTAAAATAAACAATATTAGTTTTGGGAAACACATTTCCTATAAATAATTATGTTTCTCGTTGATCATTTTATAGAAGATATATTATTTTATTCTTAATCCTAAAATCATTTAATTACCTAACCTAATTAACAAAGTGACACTTGCATACGATTATTAACTTCAAATTAATAAATATTTTCTTAGAAATGTTAATTCACCGTTTCACGTTACCCCATTATTTCGAAAGAACGATTGGACGAATGAGAGAGAAGGCCTTAAAAAAAATCTAATCTACGAGCGTATCGAAAAATTTCAAGCTCGTTTCGTTGTTCTTCAACGATTCTACGTAAGACACGACGAGAAGTTGCTAATTACGAGAGGAAGAAAGAGAGAGGGAGAGAGAGGGAGAAGTTCAAGCAACAATACGTGCCGGTAGGGCCGTAAATAATGTTGCACGGTTTGGTTTTACGCTTGCGTATAGCTGATTGGTCGAGCCAAGTAGAGCCGCTAATTGTGTTTTATTAGCTTTAGTCCCTTCTCTTTCTCTTTCTCTCTCTCTTTTTCTTATTCTTTTATTTGATATATCTCTCTGTTTCACTCTTACTCGTTATCATCGTAGTAAGCATCGAAACTTATTTGAAATCTCTCAGCTAACTAACTTGCGTCTATAGTAGTAGGAACTAACCATATTAATGACATTGTTATTAAGAAAACTTACAACGTGTTTTATACGTGAACTATAATCGTGGTATTTATATACACACGCATATATGCACATACACGTATATAAAATAAATGCATTTGCGTAGAATCGTAAGAGTACGTTTAACAAGATGATCGCTAAACGACCTTCATGGCAAACTACTTGTTGTCTCGTTTCTTGGATCCTCGTTAAGGGTTTGTTAGAAAGAAAGGAGTAAAGAAGGAGTCTAATTTGGAAAATGTTTGGGTTTGCGGTTATAAATGGCGGAGACGACGGTGAGAGTGGCACGAAAGGAAAACGACATTCGATTAGTTCTTCGAATCGTTTTAAACTTGTTTGATTAACGAGAAAACGAATTTTAAGCGAATTCTCACGAAGGCGAGAGAGACTTTAACTCGATATATATATATATTTTATTTCCGTGACGTATTAAAATGCGAGATCTCGTGTGGATAATTTTTATTGAAATTAAACAAATGAGAGAATTTTAAATTATTATTTCCAATTATTATAATTATTTCACGAAGTTAAAATTGTTTGATAAAATATAAAATATCATTACATTTCGTTGGATATAAATATTTGAAAAAAAAAAGAAAAGAGAAAAGAAAAAAGAAATTTTTTTCCCAATTATTAAAAAAGGTATCTTAGGAAGATCAAATACAAGATCACAATAACGTTCAAAAAAAGATTTTCTAACCTGTCCAAATTTCCTAAGACATTTATTTTAATAATTTTATTTTCTGGACAAGATAAAAACCAATTTATTCCCAATATTTCTAGGATAATATTTTTATTATAATTATTGATTATATAAATAAAAGAGGGGGGCGGGGGGAAATTAATATTTAAAGGAAATCATTTTTATAAATCAAATATAGGAATCGTTTATCCGGTAAAGAAGGGTCGTCCGTCGCGTCGGTGGATTTTCGAAGGGGAAGAGAGAAGAGGCAAAGTCTTATTACATCGTGGAAGGATGAGGAGGAGGAGGAGGATGAAGAAGGGGAAGAGGGAAGAAGGAGGTGGAGAGTCGGGCATGCTGGTGCAATCAAATAAATTAGTCGGAATTACGCGGGCCATGAGGCCGCGTGGTTGCAGTGTAGGCGCGTTCACTGTGCTCGTCCTCGCCACCAATTAGCGAAGCTTTATCCCATGCGAACCCTATATATATTTCACTTGGCACTTGCTATATCGTTTTCCAAGAATTTCGTGGTTGTTCTCTCTCCCTCTCCCTCTCATCTCTAACATAAGACCAACAGAAAATAATTATTACAAAAATTGAACAGTGAATAAAGAAACAAAATGAAAATAAATGAGAAAGAAAGAGAGAAATAAATACGCTTTAAAACAAAAGTATATATAAAAAGAGAGAAAGAAAGAGAGATATATTCTAAAAGAAAACATTTAAAAAATAGAAAGAAACCTCTACCTTCCAAATATATAAAAAGAAAGAGAAAGAGAGAGAGTGGGAGAAACATCCTACGACATTTTTTATTTTTCTATTTTTCTTTTTTATTATTATAATTTTTTGCTTTGTCTTTGTCATCATTTTCCTCGACGTCACCCCCTCCTCTTTTTCTAAGGAAACATTTATTATGCTCTACGTATTGAATACCGAGAGAAAAGAAGTGCGTTTAAGGGCGAGATCGTTTACCATAAGTGGCATTAGTGTCTCGTTTTAAACGAGTAAGTCGACTGTTTCATTGGCCTGATATCGTTAACGTAGTAAATACGTATCTATCTTGATCAATGGAAAAAGGGTTACTCCGAGGGAGTGTAAACGGTCGACGTTCAATTAGAGTACTCCCATTCGGTGAAAAGAATTCATAGTAAAAAGAATCTCGATATTCCTCGTTCGGTTAATGAAGTTTAACTAACTTTTCTTCTTCTTACCATATTGATACTGATTAATCCTCAACGAATTTGTATTCAATGTGGTCTGCTTATTCGGGATTCTTTAATTGTTTAAAAGGGTTTTGTAGAGGAGGGAACGAGTTTGTGTTATTATTTTATAAAAAGTACAATGAACTTCAAGTAGAATATTTGATAGTTACAATTAATTATAATTAGTTAAACGTTTTTTTTGATGGTTTTGATGTAGGTGTGTATAGTTCGTTTATTTATTATACCAACCGACATATTTCTTGAATTTATTTAATTACCTATTAATAATTATAAATTCGACTAAATTAAAGTAATAATTATTAGTGTGTTAAACTTTTTCTTTCTTTTATTTAGATATATATATATATATAATGTAACTTTATTTATTTTTACTTGATTTGAATTAATAAAAGACAACAAAATATATATGAGGGTGGGTTGAATAAATTTGAGCCTAACATAGAAATCACAATTTTGTTTCTTCTATCAAACTTTTATTTCTCGCCATAGTCCCAACCATGTCAAATCACCCTTGATTTATTTAATTAATTAATTTATATGATGCGAATGAATACTTTTCATTAGATCTAAAAATATTATGAATAATTACGTACCGATGTAATTTGATACAGTGATATCGTATTTTTAGAACAAAAAAAGAAAAAGAAATAGAACAAAAAAGTTCTTCTCCCCTGATTGTGAAAGCGTTTACACCGGCCAATAAACGAAAGTGTCGTAATTTTCTAACGAGCTCACGATTCTCGTGGGAGTGATGATGTAGTAACGGTCACGAGAGAGAAAGAGAGAGAGAGAGAAAGTCTAATGCTTCGGGGTAGTAAAGTACTATAATAGCAAGCAAGAATATTCAAGAAACGTTGACGGGACTTGAAACGGTTACCGCGTATTCTTGCGTGACGCGTTATTAGCCGATTGGCTCATTAATCGCTCCGTCGATCCGAGACAACCCCCTCTGATATATACCAACCCCCTTACCTCGGCCCCTTCACCATTCCACCAAACTTTTTCATATCAAACCTTTCTCTATCTTTCATTTGAATTATAGGAAGTCACTCGCTAATCGCTAATTGCGAGTTCAAACACTCTATCCAATTAACTCCAACCCCAAAAGTAATTCACTGTTCACGAACAAACATAATGGAAAATAACCATTAACGAAAATTCTAACATTTTCACTATTCTTATCCTCGAATAAAATTACACACGTCTTGTTTCGTACGATCTTTGATAAATTTCCTGTGTTAAATTTTTGGGTAAACGACTCGGTTACTTTTTCTAGACAAAAGGAAAAAAATGAAAGAAAAAAAGAAAGAACGCTACGAAAAAAGGGGCAAGTCTCGTATTTAATCGACAACGTTTAACTACCGATCGTTGTTCTCCTCTACATTTCTAAACTCCCTTCCCCCTCTCTTCCTCACTCTAGATATTAATTTTCTTCTCCACCTGTTAATACGCCATATCATCATCGTTATGGGGCGCCAGCGTCATATGGTCTCTCATATCTTCCGTTTGCTTTTAAATAAAATGATGAAATGGGGATGAGGAAGAGTAGAGGGAGGTGGGGGGAGGGGTGGGTAGGGGGATAGAGAGAGTAGGTAAAGGCTCGTCCGTTTTCCCTTCTAATGAAATTTCGTGTTTCAAAAAAAAAAATAAATTAATAGAGAAAGGGAAAGAATTCGAAAAAGAATGATGAAAATCATATAAAGAGAAGAAAAATGAAGGAAAAGAAAAAGGGAGAAATTAGGATGATACCTAGATGAGAAGAGAGGAGCCCTTTTCGATCAATTAGGTTTAATAAATGGCGTCCGCGTTGAAGTCGAGCGATCGAATCGGTTAAAAGGAGGAGAAGGAGGAGAAGGAGGAGGAAGATGTACGGGAGGGAGGGATAAGGGGAACGGGGATGGGGCATGTTAGGTGGTTGTAGGAAATATTATTCGAATGGCTCGGCCGGACTGTGGGTTTATGCTATTAAAAATGTAAATATCTGCTGGCGGCTCGTTATCGGATGTAAATATGGCGGCGGTTGCGGCGGCGTCTCAACAGTCTTGAGCCAGATGCTGATGGGAATGAAAGAGAAACGGAGAGAGAGAATGAAAGAAAGAAAGAGTAAGAATGAGAAAGAGAGAGAGAGAGAGAGGGTGAGAAGGAAAGGTAGCTTTCCGACTCTCTTTTGTTTCGTTATTTATTGGAATGCATAGCGTAGCTAAACGAAAGAAAAGGAAAGAAATAAAAAAGAAAAAAGAAAAAAAGAAAAAATGTATATCCTCACCTCAGCAACCCTCTTCGAAACGTTTCAATTCATGTTTTTAACGTTCTCAATGTTTTCGACACACCTTCGGATTAGTATTTTCCAGGCGTTCTCTCGTTTATGAATTTCAATTACCTATTTCTTAAAAATTAGTTCTTACTTATGTTGGTTGATCTTTTTTTTTTATAAGTTTTGAAACGAGTCGAGAACTATAGGATAGAAGAAAAAAATAGAAAATGTTTAGATTTTATACGTTCGTTATTCCTATTTTTCTTTATCACTAATTTTTAGGTTAGATGATGGGTCAACGTGTGTCTAGCGGATATTTGACATACGCGATTATTAGAGAATTTGATAATCGGTCAGGTAGTTTAATAATTAATCATCTTTCTTTCTATATTTTCCGGGGTTAGGGATGAGGGGGAGTTTCTAAATTGTCGGTTCGTTTCGTAAATATTCTCTCTCTCTCTCTTTCTCTCTTCTTCTTTCTATTTCTATTTCTTTCTTTCTCTTCTCGAAGCTTTGATATATGACTCAATAAAACGAGACCCAAGGCGGGCCTCGAGTAAATATCAAACGTAAAATGTTCACCTCGTTAACTTGTTCTCCAATCCTTCGGATCTTCCTCTTCGCTAAGGGAATGGGAAAGGGAAAGGGAAAGGGAAAGGAGAAACAAGAAAGGGAGGAGAAAAGAGAAGAGATATCCACTACTACAGGACGTTAAAAGGGAAGAGTAAACGGCGACCACGAGAGCAAGTGCCAATTAGGAATTCCCCTAATTAATATAGAGCAAATCAACGCGTTCAATGAGTTGAGCTTCGAATGGAATGGAGAAAGGAGTAGTCTGGGAACAAGGAAAGGGGGGCAGAGAGGGTGGACAGACTCGTTTGTCTACATTGTAGAAAACCCATTCGATCCGCCATAGTTTTCTTCTTAATTCGATTCGGGACAATCGTATACCGGCTTGTCTGCATTCTAATTGCACCTATTTCGACTAGATCTCACCGTTCTTTTCTTTCTTCGATGTAGGATTCTTCTTTTTTTTCCTTTCTTTTTCTTTACGAGGGTCTTTTCTTTTTTTTTTCTTTTTACGAAATTAACACATTTTATTATCGAACAAACTTCGTCCAAATATATGGGACCTTTTAATATTTACTTTTCTTCTACAAATGTTGGAATACAAATTTTCTAATCTTTCTTTTTTGTTTGGGAAGGGTATATTTTATTATTTCTATATTTTGTATAAATTGTTCGTATAAAATTATTAATGGTCGACGTCTTAGCCACGTTGGATTATTAGGAACTCCCTTTAGATCATTAAAGTCAAACAACCTCGGCACGTTTAGTGTTAGTATAGAAACATGGATGGTGATCTGTTCACCCATATATATAAAATTATTAAATATTTGATAAAACGAATATATTATTGGATTTTAAGATTTATGATTTATTATGTCTGCTTTTTTCTTCTTTTTAATAAAATTATTAAATACTTTTGTGACGAAAATTATGAAACATAGTTGGAGGAATAGTTTATGTTAATTTTTTCTTGTTCTTCCGTAATCAATGGAAAATAAAAAAAGGATTTTATCGGAACGTATTGTTTTGTTCGATAAAAAGATTCGTTTCAGATGGACCTTCGTCTTGTTCGCGCGTGCCTTTCACCTTGCTCAATTTCCGGGAGCAACTTAAAGTTCTTATCCGTGGAAGCGGAAATTTGTAATTAACCGAACGGCCCCGGAAATTAGTCAACGATCCTCGCGACCGATCGTTCAAGGTTCCTACTGCCATTGATCCCCTTTCTCGAAGAAAAAGAAACGTTACAAGTTAATTAACTTACCCACCAAACCATATTTTCTTTCGACATTATAGACAACAGATTATTATATTTAATAGAAAAATTATTATTATTATTTAGGTCAAAAAACAAAAAGAAAAAACTAATGCTGTTTTATTTAAATATTACTAGAAGTGTTTTAACGTCTAATAGAAGAAAAAAGAATCTTTTCTCTGATTTTACTTATGAGCGTATAAAATACTAAACACGTTGTTAATTATTTTCTTTATTAAAATATAAAATTGTTAAATATTATAACGATATTTTTATGAATCAATTCAGTATTAAATATATCAGTAAAAATATTTTCTTGAGAAGTGTAATAAGATTTGTGAATTGGATTTTGCTAAGTTCACTGTTTCATATTTTTGGGGGGTCATGTGTTTTTGAAGCTGTCATTAAAAGAAGAAAGAGTCATTACATATAACAGTAATATCGTTATCAGATGTTCACAAGTGCTAAGAGATTATTTAGATTATCGGCAGGTGCGTGTCTTAATGACCGACGAAATTACAGGCCGAAATTACTCGCGTCCTGAGAAATACGAGAAAATATAATTGAAGAACCCGAGTGTCATACACTTAAGCGTCGTTTCGCGTCGTAGTTCTATTCGAGATTAATGTTGAAGATATCTGTGTATCTATGTATGTATGTATTTAAGTAGGTGAGGTGTCGTTTTCAAAAATACGAATTCTGTTACTCGCAATTAGACCATCGTTTCGAGCGTAAGAAATTAATTATACTCGGGTCAATTTGACTCGAGAAAATTATTACCGTGAGATATCAGTGATCCGTTTAAAACATTCAATCGAAAATATACATTTTGTGAAATAATTTAACTACAAAATATATATTACGAAACTTTCAAAATTACAATAATCTATTCGAAATTCAACATATTATCAAAACAAATTTTTATATAGATATCTACAATCAAGTAAACAAAATTGTATTATGTTTGTAAAATAATTGACCTCGACAAAAATGATAAACGTTTCAAAAATTGACAACTATTTGGAATATGCAAAAAAAAAATATAAATTTTATTTTTATATAGGTAATTTTATGAAAATTACCTATTTCACCTATAAAGGGAAAAAAAAATTTGAAGAAATTATTACGAAAGAAAAAGAATGGAAAAATTGTAACTTTAATTATAGCTGGAATTTGAAATAATAAAAAATGTTGAATAATAAAAGAAATAAGGAACGTGTAACAGCTGTACAGATTATATTTTCTTTCTTGGCTCGTATGATTGTTTAATGATCGATCCAAGCAAGTTAGTTTTTGTAGGATCGACGGGACGCTTCGATGGATCGATGAGAGAGTTAAAGAAAGAAAGAAAGAAAGAAAGAAAGAATGGAAGAGAAAGAGAGAAAGATAGAGAGACAGCCAATAGGAGACGGTATCTCTTTTTATACGCTCGTAAATCGACTGTCCACCTGATCCCATCTGAATTGCACCTGATCGTTTCTTTTGGATCCGATGGACTAATTTCGTTGTTGGTTGTGATTCGTTCGAGGTAGAGACGGTGTTTGTTTTCCTGCCACCTCACGACGAAAAGAAACACCCGACTCATGGCTTTTACATTTCCTGTACTTTCGATTATTTGTCATAAATAAAAATTATTTCCAATTTCTATATATAATCGAAATCATATTTTACGATATTGTGTTTATCTTAGATCGTATACTCGATTACACGTGTACGTTTATTTTTCGATTAAAATATGACGGATGGGAAATTATTTAGCATTTTTAACCTTTCACTCTCTCGTGCTACGATTACACGGTTATTTTTATCGTTAAAATAAAAGAAAAAAACAACAAAAAAACATGATGGAAGTTACGTATGCATTGTAAATATTTTTACTCGTAATTGAGATCATCGAAAAACGTTTGAAAAATTTCACGTTCTTTTAAATATCGAATTGGATGACATGCAACAGCAGGCCAATTCGTTTTGTTGTTTTATAATAGGCCGCAGGTGTTGGGCGATTAGTCGAAGGTACCGCACCGAGACCATGTTATTTTTTCTTTTTTTTTGTCCATATCGAATCTTCATCCTTCGATGATCCCTTTCAATTCTCCGTAAAAGTGAGAAAGTTTGAGAGAAAGGGAGATTAATAGTTCTTTCCTCATTTTACAAGTTAATTTCCTTTTTGTGCGCATACTTTGGGGTAAAAGTGTGACAGACAAATCATGTAAAAGATTATTTTAAATGAATATGAATAATAAAATATATTAGAAAAAAAAAGAAAAAAAAAAAACTAGTATATGTACTTATGTACGCACGTAAGAAGTTATATTTCTTTGCCGTACCAAAACGAATATAACCTCAATAACCACAAGAAGACAACTTCATGCCGTAAATTTGAAATCGCTTGCTTTGCCGCGCATCGTAAATACCGACAAACTTCGTGGTGTCGATCGGAAAAAATCACACACTCCCATCGCATTTTCCCAAACGCGCCAAAAGAAGTATGACTTCAAAAAACAAAACAAAGAGATAAATTTAAAAAATAATTATTGACGCTGTATGTAATTACTTTGTAAACAAAAAAAAAAATAAACGGAACTCGTGAGTAATCGTGCGCGTTTTTTATCAACGAGTAAACGAATTTTACGTTATCAGTTAAAGCTCGAGTAGTTTGAGTCACTCGCTTAAGTCAGTCATTTAGGTTTCTCGGTGACTTCTTCGCGGTGGGCCTTCCTATCTTAACCGAATTTACGGAAAACACTTTGCTCTGTAACGGCCACCGTCGAGCAAGAATGCTTGTCCTGTTGCCACCGACGAGTTGTTCGGCATTCCTGGCATCCTACGACATTCTTTAGCATTCTCTTTTCAATCTCTCTCTCTCTTTTTCTCTCTTTGTGTCTCTCTTTTTCTCTCGGCAAAGGTCTATTATACAAATTGACTAACCGATCGTGTTAAACTCGTGTTTTCCTAATGGATTCTGTGAAACGTCATACTCTTAACGAGTCATCAACCGGAACCCTATGACATGGTTGTTTGTTTTTTCACTCTAATGTTTTTATTCCAAAATTATATGATTTTTAAGTATGAAAATTTTTCCATTTTTTTCACACCTCCTTATTTGAGTAAATATTTTTGCAAAACTTTGATGTAGAATATATTATTTTCTCTTTCATTATTATTAATTCAGGAACAATAATAGTTAATGCTAAACTAATTCATTTTCTCGTTCATGAATTTTATAATTTTGTTACAATTTGTTACAAACCCTTAAATTTAGTTACGTTACCTATACTTTGAGAACGACGTATCCTGATTTACGTAAATGGTATAGTATTTTATAAAATAATATATATTAAAATGCAGAAATAATATTTTTTATTATTTTACAAAGGGTTAGAGTCAAATTGACAGATAATCGATTTTGTTTTGTGGGCAAACATTTTCCAAACAACATTAAACGTAAATATTTTACGATGCTAGTAAATCATAACACGTGAAAAGATTTGAACATTTTTCTAACCATTGAGGCGTGTCATCCTTTTAATAATTTTATTGTGTCGAGCTACCTGTAATATATCTTAGAAGTATCAAATCCAAATAGTAGTCCGATGATTTATAGATTGGAAAATTCTTTTAGGACTCGGTAAAAAGAAAATTATCGGGTTGAAGATTTGAAGCAACAAAAAAAAATAAAAAGGTTAGGGGTGAGAGGTTTGAAAAGAGTATTTCGATTTTCTTTCCATCGGTTATCGGGTGTCACGTGGCAAAAGCAAAATCCATTAGTAGCTACGGCCCTGATGTGATCGGTCAAGAGTGTTCACCCTTTTTCCTTCTCCTGTTTTTTTTCTTCTTCTTTTTCTTTTTTTTTCCTCTCGTTATCAAGAAGTCCGAGTTATCTTCCGGACGGGTGCACGCACCACCAATGAAGAGGCACTTACGATTAGGTCTCTCTCTCTCTTTCTCTCTCTCTCTCCCGTTTTCAAAGGTCCACTTACGCGATGGTCCACTAAAAGTTAGCACTCCTCGTAAATCGGCCATGACGCGGAACGAGAATTCTTTTAGAGAGAATTTTTCACCATGACAACCGACAGACGTCTAGACGTTTCACTGATAAATCTGTCTACTACTCTCTCACCACTACTGACAAACATTCCAATTTTCTTTTCCCGTTATTCACACAGTCCCGAATATCGTAGACAAGAAAAAACAAAAATATACGCTTTTTATATTAATCAAAATTTTTCTATTCGATTATTTAAGGGATAATTTTATTTAATTTTTATTTTCAGAATTTATCTATGTGATTTTACATGAAAAAAAAAAGAAAAAAAAAAGAAGAAGATTTATTATACTTATTTATCATTCATGTTTTATATACATATGATTGACAAATTTGTGTTTTACATTTAAAAACTTTTTATACAATTTTTTTTCATCGACTCTTCCCAGAATATTATTGATCATCCGTAATGTGATTTGTTAGAATAGAAATTTAGATCTTTTCTATGAGATAATTTAAACAAAAAATAAATGTACCATAGAAAAAGAAGATTTGCAATAATTAATCGCTCATAATCCTAATAGAAAACAAACAACGTGTAGGTGCTAGGTATATCGATCGGTCTCGAGTCGATTCTCGTAACACGCGATTTATCCAGAGTGAGAAAGATGGACACACACATACACACACCCACGCACAGATAAAGAAAAGAAGAACTTTTGATTTATCTTCACTTTAGCGGATAATCGTACACTCTTTCTGTTCTTATTTACCCCTTTCCAACCACCCCACCCGTACTTTTTCTATCTCTTTCTGTTCTTACCTTTCTTCTTGGTCTCACCGTATTAAGATTCTTAATGACAATATCAACGATCCCCTGGTGAATATGGGGTTATGTGTTCTCCCGAGAGGTCATTGAACTCTCGGCTTTCTTAATGGATTCTCCGAACTTACCTTTTGCATGATTAATTTAGCATCGGTTGAATGATACCGATGAAACTTACGTAGTAGACGAGTAAAGGAAACACCAACGAGTGAAACTAATTTACATCTTCATCTTTTAATCATAACTAATCGACTGATTTGAAGAAAAATTACGAATGCGATTGATAATCTTGAAAAAAGAAAAAAAATATATTTTATCGTAAGATTATGGTTCTTTTCTTTTTGTTCTTTATTAACCCTTATGCACTCGAGCGGCGCCGATACGGCGCCCAGCCAATTTCAAGTGTCAACTCAACCAAAACTAGATCTTTTACAGAGTGTACAGTTTATACAGTTTACAGAGTTTTACAGAGTGTAGTATACAGAGTGTAGTATTTATCAAAGTTTACTTTTTTTCGACATATAAATGAATAAACTGATGATATTTGATTATTTCTATACGCTTGTTTGTTTATAAATGTTATTAAAGTACCTGTAAAATGTCTACTTAATTTGGTTAGGAGTTGCTGGTTCGCGCAAGCGAAAAAGGCCTCGAGTGCAAAGGGTTAATTTTACTGATTTCATTCGAAACTGGATGAAAGTAATTCTTGGAATAAAGTTACAAAGTACATTTATTGAGAGTCGAAAGAAAATAGGAAGAAAAATGAAGATGTATATGTAGGAATTGTGTATATATATATATATAACTTACATGTATCGCGTGCAGGATAATCAACAATGCGAGGCAACATTAATTATCGTTATCAGGTTCCTCGGTCTGAAACGTCGAAGAAGGAGAAGCCGAGTTAACTCGCGTTAAAGCTCGATTCGTAGAGCTGTGAGTTAAAACGCGAAACGTTCCTTACGGATTCAAAGGGAACCGAAATGATGGCAGTTTATCATATATATATGTTACTTATGTACATATGTATGTACGTAAAAATATATATTTGTGCGTACGTAAGTATACGTGTAAATTTGTTTTGTCTTTATGTATGTGTAATCGATGCATGTATAATAGTTAAGCATGCATATATCTACATTTATATGTGTGTGTATAAATGTATGGTGCGTTCATTGAAGTATGCATGTAAATATATATATCTATATGTGTATGTTTAATCAATGGATGTATCAAAGAATAAATATATGTGTTTATGAGTGTTACGTGTATGTTTGTGTGCATGCAAATGGGCATGTATGTATGTATGTATTTATTTCCATATGTAGGTTTGTACAAAGAGATCGAGAAGGTAGATAAGTTGGTCCTCTTTACGAGTCTATTTGTTATGTATTATGCGAAAACCATCGCAAAGGTAAATCGCGTGCACCGTGTCTCGAGTCGGCCTGGTATTTTATTTTTTTTCTTTTACCTTTGACTTTGCTGTCGCATTAACGACATTTACGAGTATTTTCATATTATTCGAGTACCGTAGCATGAATATATAGGTAAACATATATTTCTCGAATATGTTTCAGTATTTAACATAAATTATTTTTTTACTTTAAAATATGTTAATACATCCGTTATTATCTTTACACAGTACTTTTTCTATTTCTAATTTAATTTAGATATTATTTAGAACGGTGACAAAAAAGAAATGACATCGTTAATGTTAATGATGTTAAAAAAGAAAACGAAAGAAAAAGAAAAAGAAAAGAAAAAAAAAAGAAGAAAGGAATCGTAATCACATGCATAAACCGAAATTAGATTGGAAAGTGTATAAAAGAAGTAATAAAAATTCGATGAGCAAAGCAAAATCCAATTGATGAACACGTTTGTATATTATATTTCCAACGATTCATATATACTACATATCTATGTATATATCAAAATACGTAGGTATGTATTGTGTACTTTTAGGAGGAACCAATCAGAGGCTCCTCCTTAATTACCCGGCTATGACTCTTCTATATGTCGAGTGCTGACTCTGCTGATAATCTATACACACACCGTATCAACGTCCTATACGCGTGCTACCTGTTCGTTCTACCAAACACATATACACATACTATACTTACTTACACACATGTATACATATATATATATAGTATCGTGATAGTATATAGAAGGTTTATTGGCGTGTATGGTGAACACGGCTCGACCATAGATCAAAAAGATCTCTCTTCGATGACGGTGGAAGCCGCACGACGTACGTAGCCGAGTTCCAAGATTGTACTACTGAAAAATAACGAAACAAAAAGCTCTGGGCGATGGCCAAGCGGTGATTGGACGTGGATAATTATCACCACGGTCTCGGCAAACCAATTAAAAGTTAATCTGGACTGTCCTTTGTTTGCGCCGACGTTTGGTCTTCTTTCATCTCTCTCTCTCTCTCTCTCACTTTTTTTTTTCATCTTTTACTATTTTTCTTTTTTTTACTCGTTACCTTTCTCGCTTAGAATAAGTTTCTGACTTTTTTCTCTCTCTTTCTTTTTTTTTCTCTTTTTTTTAGAATATTTAGTTTCACATTTTACATTGAACATTCATTCATGACACTTCCTACGTGTCATTTTATTATTTAGAAATCGTTTATTATTTTGAATCTGAAAAATGGACGTCTTATTAGTGTGACATTTTTTTTTTTTTAATATAGTATAATAGAAACAAAATATATAATATATATTCATTCGTAGAAAATTAATTATTACAAAATTTATAATTATCAATTTAAATTGAAAACGAATAGAAACAGCGTCAGGGTTGTGATCTACGAATCGTATATATTAAATAATATTAATTGTTGATAACGGTAAAATTCTCAGGTAAAAATGATGAAAACAAAATGAAATGATTTTTCTACGATTGGAAAGATCGAGATGATTTTTTGTTGTCAAGAATTGAAAGGAGTGAAGATTGAATATTTCGTATTTTGTAGGATAGTATCGATTACTTTCGAGGTGATTCGAATATGCGATCTCAACTGGCCTTGCTTAATCTCTCTCTCTCTCTCTCTTTCTTTCTTACTCTCTCTTTCTTACGCTTCGTAATTACATAGCAGTGATCGCTCGTAATTATCGCTTAATGGATCTTTCGTCAACGGAGAAAATTGCCTTTAAAGGTAGATCGGATCTTCGATCGAAATATACCTATGTTCGAGGTAAAAACGAAAGGAGATATTATTAAAGCCTGTCTGAAAGTAAAGAGAAGTTGAAGGAGGAGGAGGAAGAAGAGGAGGAGGGGGCGGACGAAAAGAAAGACGAGAGGGGCTGAGCTTTTATTTTCTTACCGGAGTTAACACGCTATTTTTTTTTCCCTTACACGAAAGATTATTTCTTTTCTTACAAAGAGAAATATCGCGATTTATTGTCATTAATCAGTATATTAACTCTGTAATCTTAATTTTGAAGACACGGGTATCGTTACGGGGCCAACATCGGTCAAAGATTCTCACACAATGTGAAGATAAGCTTTTTCTTTTTTTTAAAAGTATATTCCAATTAATGATACGTGTAAAAAAAAAATATCAAATTATCAAATATTTTTTTTAATTAGTATATAATTATTGTTATTATTATAATAAACGATTATTACGAGAGAAGGCGGAATCGTATATAATTGAAAATATTTTTTCTCCTGTTTTTAATAGCATCGATTTTTTTCATTATATTAATTGTTCGATAATTTTATGTCGATAATTACAATGATTAATAAGAAGGTAGATAATCGTACGTGAATGTATTTGTTCTACTTTCGTTTAGAATTTTTTTTTTTGTTTTTTTTTGTTTTTTAATTAAATACCATTGAGAAACATGAAATATACCTATATCGAGATATATTGAATGATCATTAAAAGATCGTATTGAAAAAGAAATGAGAAATCGGGTTTCGATTGACGTTTATTCGCGTTCTTATTGGCATGAGTTAACAACAACAAAAATGGATCCTTAGATTGATGAAAAAGAATAAATTGCTGGTAGGAAACATGATCGATAGTAAAATAAAAGAGTCCGACGAATTCCACCTTTTGCAGTACATACGAAGTGATCAGTTCGCATTTCGAATACCAATTGAGAGTGACGACATACCAAAAGAGAGAATTGACGAGATATCTACGCCATCTTGTTGCGTTTTTTTTTCTTTTTTTTTCATGACCGAGACGATAATTGTACCTTCTTTATTTCTTTCGCATTTATAAACGAGTTTCACTGGATGCATGAGCATAATCATGCCGAGAAGTTAATTAATGATTATTTCAGGGAAATGTAAGTTTTATTGTATTCCGAAAAATAATATCCATTAGTAATAGTAATAATATTTGTTCTTTGTTTCAAGATCAACATTTTATACAACGATTCATATTGTTTGAATTTTTGTTTTTTTTTTATATAAATTAATAATTAATATTTAAAAATTAAATAATTAAACTCCAGTCTGTAATCAAATAAATATTTTCATAATTTATATATTCTATATAAAAATATAATATAAATAATATAATATTAAAAATATACAATTTTTGTATATAGCAAAATATTTCTTTTTTGCTCAAAATGAAACTTAGAAAAGAAATATAGGAAAAAACAAGGTAAATTTTTTTTACGGGGGATCTCTTCTTCCTTTCTTTTTTATTTTTATTTTCTTTTGTTTTTTATTTTTGGTTACTCTCTTGTTGACAGCATGGCTACTTTTTTGGGTTGATAATCAGGTAATATATTACCAAGCGTAATTATCATTTCCATGACAACACGGACGAATTTCTCTCTCTCTCTCTCTCCCTCTTTCTTTCTTTTTTGGTTCGAAAGTTCGAATGGATCAGACCACACGGTAGATAGGAAGCTTTTTCGAGAAACGGCCAGTAAATCATTATGAAATTATCTCCGCGCATAAAGCCGAGTCCATTTGGGTGTCTAAGTGGTCCCGTCGCCATGTTCGATCTTTCAGAAGGAGAATGGAAGGTGAACACAGGCGTGTGCTCAAAGAGAAAGAAAGAAAGAGAAAGGAAGAAATCAAAGTAAAAATTTTTTACTGGTTCATCTATTCTATTCTTTCATTTTTTTTTCTTGCATTTTGAACGACAAATATACGAGTATTGATTTTTAAAAATTCAATTTTGAAAGTATGCAAATGTTCTTAATAGTAAACAGTTCGAATGAAATTCCAACGGTTCGTGCTATTTTTTAATTCAAAATCTATGAAAGAATACAATTCATAGATTTTTAAGTATCATCAATTAAATGTTTCTTCTTGAACTAAATATTTATTTATTATAAATAAATTTATTGCAAATTAAATTACGTATTTTTCTAATAATTATTTCATTATGAATTGTATATTTTTTTTTGTGACCAAAGATAGAACAAAGATCGGTTTTATATGTTAATATCGTAGGTTAAAGATTTTAATATAGAACATTTTTTATGTAAGAGTTCTTATTAAATTATTTATTATTTTAAATAGTCCGATGCTTCTCAACACTCGATGCAGCGAATATAAAACTTTTCTAACTTCTCAATTGCAACAAATATTATAAAACGTACTTTCTTCCCTATAATATGTTATTTTTTAATAATATTAATTGAAAAAAAAATTATACAAATACTCCAACATATTATAATATTTAAATACGAAATCATTTATGCAACCGGATCAACACTCAACACAATGTATTGAAATAAATCGAACACCAGCAATTACTTTAATACTTTTTCATTTCTTTTGAACTAATTGGTAGATAAAAGAAAAGAAGTTACATATATATATCTATTTGAAGTAAAAAACGAGATCAGTGATGTGGATCGCGATGTATATATATATATATATATAATAGAAACTCAGGTAAGATTTAAAAAAAATCAACGGTAACTTACCGTGACGGGACGGAAGTCCCGCGCGGGAAGGTAGCACCCGTTCGAATCGTCGAACTGTGTGAGCCGAGCTACGATAAATCAAAGCACTCTTTTCCTCTCTCTCTCTCACTCTCTCTCTCTCTCTATTTTTCTCTTTTTTCCTTGAATAATCGCTGTGATAGGAGTCACGTGATCGCAGGAAAGAAATGGCGAGCCATTAAGAAGTATCAGGAATTCTTTTCCGTGAGCTTATACAATTAAGATACCGGCACGCGTTGTCGTGTTCACGTGCGAGTAAACCTACGTAAGAGGAAGAAGAAAGAAAGAAAGAAAGAAAGGAAGGAAGGAAGGAAAAGAAGGAAAGAAATTGAAAGAAAGAAAATAGAAGGAAAAGAGATCGATCGATGTTAAATATTTGAGTCTGGTAATAAAGGTGCAATTAAATATTTCGATAACTTGTATACAGAGATTAATGCTTATTTTATCGAGTATGATAAATTGATTTACGTGTTATATTGTATTAAAAAAAGAAAAAACAAATGCTGAATTTCATTTATCTAGATCGAATCGAGTATATAATATTTCTTCGTATTTTTAATATTATACAAATGTGAAAGAAATTTGATTAGCATTTTGTATTCAATTTTTCTTCAAATTCATCTTTTTTAAACTGTTTCCCTTCTTTAACAATTTTATCTGCGTAATGTTTCTTTATCATGTTCATAAGCATCGCAAATGTTTTTCATAATTTTTTGTTCAACCTTGTTTGAAATCACGTTTGAAACGTTATAATTATAAAAAAACAACTCATTGCACGTTGTTGCAACATAAGTAACTACTGGTGATACATATGTTTCCTTTTTTTCAATTTAAAAATATTAATATTATAATCTCCAATTATTATTAAACGTAATATACAAATTAACAATCGTTTGTATCGAATTGTATATTTGGTATTTTATTAAATATTTATTTATAAAAAATGAACAAAAATGTAGACGTGTAAAAATAATTTAATTATTTTTTGTATTATATATGTACGTTGTATAAATAATTGTTCATTAATTTAATCAATCGATTAAACACACAAAATAACGGGGACAAATATTTCCGTACGCTGAACAGGGGGAATGAGCTCGGAGTAATGACACTAAAGATAACAAGAAAGCGGAAATAAGTAAGCCTAGGAGCGTGTATTTTGTTAAGAATTACAAGACGATGTAGTGAAATAAATAAAGAAAGAAAGAAAGAAAGAGGAAAGATTGGCGGTGAATGATAAGAGCGAGTAAATCGCGATAAATCTATTAGGGTCGCGTGTACTGCGATAGCCTTTCCCACAACATAATCACTGTCGTATGGGTTAAACTATAATCTAAGAAAAGAATTATTCATAATTTAATAAGAAATTATATAAAAAGAGAGAGAAATAAGAAAATTATTCCGAAAAAATAGAATTAAAATCTAATGTATGAAATAATTCTAAATTAAACCAACAAAATGTAGTATTACTAAAATATTTATTTCCAAAATAATACTTATATAAATTTATATTAAACAACTGGATAAAACTAAAGCGTGGTGTGCATTTAAATTAACAAGAATTTAGAAAAAAAAACCTTAAGTAACATGATATTAACAAATATCAAATATAAAAGTAAGATAATTCGTCATAAAAAATAGCAAAACACTGTCGTTGAGAAATTTAAATAAACTATTCAAAGAAAACAAGATTTAATAGAAAATTATAGACATTATAATAACAGTTATGTAAACGTCTCATGCAGGTTCGTGCACTTTGGCGCCTGCACCGGTGTGCGTGCGGATGTTTACTTAGGATATCGGTACTCTTAAGATTAAGCGTAGGGAACCGAGGCTGTTGCGTCACCCGTGGAGGGAGGCCGATGCTTCGTTGTTCGAGGGAAAAGTATAAAAGGGCAGTCGGACATTACGGGTGGAAGTAGGAAGTATCTTATGTTCTTATGTGCTGAGTAGTAGGAAGTATTAGTTAGTTAATCTTATGTTCTTATGAGTTAGTTAGTCTTATGTTCTTATGTTAGGAGGAGTTTACAAATTTCAGAAGTGGGATGTTTACAGTTATTTATTAAACATTCACATGAACACGGAGATTAATAATAGTTAATACCAACGCACAAAGGATGATGTTTATAACGATCGTTTTTGCTAATCACTCCGAAATGTGTTAACTTGAAACGACAAGACGGCGGACAACAAGGTTTCTTTCTACCGTCTTGTTAAATCTTTTACCGAGCATCATTTTCTTATTCTTCAAAGGTTGTCGTCGGCCCCATTATGGGGGACCGCTTTTGCATTAGCATAAGACGTCGATCGTGACGCGACAATGCCATTTTGCTAGACGCGATGATTGATATTCATCCTAAGACTCCTTCTTCTTTTTCTTTTCCTCTATCATTTTATTTCTCTCTTTCTATCTCTTTCTATCTCTTTCTATTTTTCTATACTTTTATTTCTTTCTATTTTTCACTCGTAATTTACCGACCAAACGATGCGATCATTCTTCTTTTACCTTTTTAAACATAACGATCATCAAATCAGCTGTTTGATGATCTTTTCCTATTCCAGTCATGATCATCGACAGAGAAAATGATTATCAAGGTAGAAATTCACGAATTACCATTCGTGATGGCTATTCGAAGATCCTTTTAGTGGCCATTATCGACTCACCGACTGATTTATCTGCTAATATTTTGTTTGTTGTTGTTTTATTCATTGGAAAATGTATTTACCTCGTTGATATTTGAAACTTAAAATATTCGGGGAAAGATTTGAACGTCTTCATATCAAAGAATGATAAGATTTTTCTTTTTTTACTATTTATTATATTTATTTACTTATTTAAATAACGATTCCCATGCGTATTTGTTAATAAAATTCATTTGATTAATATGTTAACACGACGAATAAAACTAAAGTGATTTATACCGGACGTAATTTATACGTTATTATTTTGTAAAGTTAAAAATCTGTTGATTTTACTTCGAGATAACGTCTTTGTAACACGTAATTATGGATTTTCCCGGATAAATATAATTACGTTTTGTTGAGTGTAATTTAGACGTTGATTAAATGCGTAAAACGTTGTTGAGAATCGATTAATCAGCTAGAGAAATTTTACGCGAAATAAAATACAAGATATAACTGTACAGAGTAATGAGAAATAGAAACAGATAAATGTTGTCAAATATTTTTCTTTAAATTAAATATTAAAATATCACACATGAACACACACAAAATTATCTCTTTCTGAAAAAAAAAAAATAAACTATTCAATATAATTAACAAATATTCGAAAGAGATAAACAGACAATTACGTGAACACAAATTTCTACAATACTTTTTAAAAACATTGTACAATATTAAACAAAAATAAACATTAACAAAGTAAAACCTATAGGAATAGGAAAAAATACAAATCAACAAAGTAGAAGAAAACTGTTAAAAACTGTAATAAAAATCGTTTATCGAATATTTGGCAGAGTCACGATCGAAAATATTGAACAAAATACCTTTCCACGAATCTTCTCGTGATTTGCGAAAATAAATAAGACGAAATGGTATAAAAGAAAAATAAAATAACGAAGAAAAAAAGAAGAAAAAGAAAAAGGAAAAGGAAAAGGAAAAGGAAAAGGAAAAGGAAAGAAGTGGAAAGGAAGGAGGAGGATTGGAAAATAAATAATCAGCTTCGCCATTGTGTCGACGTAATCACCTGGAGGTAGGTAATGACTAGGTGCAGCGACCGATATAGACGCCAGGTAAAACCGTTCGTCCGTTAAATGGGATCGCGTAAAGTGGTAACGAAGAGTCCAGCCTAGCGAGTAATTTCTAATCGGTGCCGCTTTAATTCGACGATAAACTTTTCTTTTTCTATTTCTTTTTTTTTCTTCTTTACCCCTTCTTCATCAACATTTATTCCAAATATTACTCACATCGATAATTATTTATAAACAATTAGGAGTACCCTGGTAGATGTACTTAAATGATTCATATTAAACCCAAAAATGTTTTTTTCCACACGTGTATCTTCATATTTTGTAATTAAAAGTAATCATTATTTTTTAATTTATTCGAGATATTGTTTAGCAATTTTTCCTTTGAACAAGTGAATATAAGTATATATAAATAAAATATATATTTAAATAAATTACAACAAAATTAATAATAATTTTATATAATAACTCAAGTGTCTCATTTTCGTATTATATATCTTAATGAATATAAAAAGAAATAAAAAGAGTGAAATACTAAATGTTACATACAAATATTTTTGTTCCAAACGGATGATTTTTGAAAAAAAAGAAGGGGTAGAGGGGAAGGAGAAAAGGATTTTAAAGGAACATAAATATAATAGCAATTCTTTAACTTAACAACGTTATTAGGATAAAGGGAAAGTGATATTGCTCTTGTAGGTAATTAATCCTTCTTTATCCTCTTAACGAGGTTTAATTTAATACGAATAAAAATAGCGTGTCCAACATGAAAGAACCTAAGGCGTTCTTACCTTTTCTCCTTCTTCTTCTTCTTCTTTTTCTTTTCTTTATTTTTTTTTTTCTTACATTTCATTTTATCTCAGCAATATAAATATATTTATTATCATTTTCTTCGTATCTCTTAGAGGGTCATCATCGAGATATCTTTCGTAATCGTTGCTATTAATCAAAAAGAAGGGTGTGTATCTTATACCTACCTATGTATAATACATACGGGTATTACATACACGTGTATATACGTGTGTGTATGTAATACGTAAGTATATCAAATGAATAAAATCGAAAGGCGCGAAAATGTTCAAGTATGATTCCGCGAAGCGTGGCAGGCTCATTACGTCATAAACTTAGGATATAATTAATCGTTAGACGGTAGGATCGTTAACATTTATTTCTTACGGTGTATGTGTGTGTGCGTGCGTGCGTGTACGCGTAAAAGAGGAAGATTCGGTCAGTTCTAACGATCGACGCCTTTTGAATTGATCGTAAGAAACGATAACGAGCGAATCTTAACCTTCCTTCGTAATTATTTCGATCGAGACAAAGATTTAAGGATTGTATATAAGTTTATATATTTATTTATATGTGTGTGTGTGTGTGTGTGTTTGTGGGGATGCGTCAATCTTTTACAGGACGCTGTAATTCAATTCCATGTTTTAACTAGTTTTTAAATGATATCTATAAATTCTGTTGATATTATACATTATCGGCTATAAGTGTCAAATTTTTACGTAAATTACGGAAAATGTAAAATAAATAATAAATAAGTTTTAGATAAATTCATTTTTCGACGCAAACTACGAGTGAGTTTTACATTTTGTAGTATTTTTAAAAAATTGTTTTCTTCTTTATCGAGGAAATTATTTTCTTTATCGACAAGAATTTTCCGACCAACCAAAAATATATATTTGGAACGTTTCAGTTTTTGTATTTTATTTTAATATACGTGCTATATATATTTTGTTCATATAAATAAATGTTTTATTCGTATTATTAATGTAAAAAAATGATGGTTTATCGAGTAATTGATTATTTATTACAAATATTATCTATTTTAAATTGGAATTATTGTGATATATAAATGAATTAATAAAAGCAGAGAAGAGAATTATGACCAGCGTTTTAGTCAACGTGTCAGATATAGAAACTATCTAATTTAATAATATTATATAAATATAATAAAGTATTGAGAATATTTTTTAGAACATAATTCAATTTGTTAATAATTGATTTAATAAATACAAATGGTTAGTAAATTTATCGGTGTGTATTCGATTTTTTATAGAAATCAGCAAGTAATTTCAAACTTTTAACCGATAGTGTATAATACATTCATCTATTTAGAATGCATATATGTTCATAGATGTATACGTATGTATGTATATGTGTATAAATGTTTATGTATTGTCGGACTCGAACAAGTGGAGGCAAATGAGATCCAGTTAAATTTGAGTTTAGTAAGTTAGCACAAAGTTGGCGCAACTCCGTGGCCCGACACGCGGCCCATTGCCGATAGCGTACACGCGGTGTAATTGCAATTAGCATATATCACATTGGCGTAGCCACCAGTTAACTCACGCACGCGAACAGCTTCCTTCATTGGCGTGCTATTATACATTTTATTATATTAGATTTTCCTTATTTTCTATGACCCAAAATAAAATAAAATACAATAAAATATAAAAAGAACATCGATCAATAATTAAAATTATTTCATCTAAAAAATATATAGGTAAAATTAAATAAATTTTAATTATAGAAATCTGTAGAAATAAATGATTAACGTTTGTAATAAAATACGAACGAGTGATTTTGATGCAACTCTGATGCAAAAATAATGGTAACCAATAGAACTGTACTTCGTTTTTGTTTTTTTTATTTTTCTTTACTTTGTACATCATTCAAAATTATTGCTAGTCATATTGTAAATAGGAAAGAAAAAAGATAAAAAAGAGAATGAAGGTGTAATTCTGAAGGTTTCGGTAGATATAATTAGAAAATTTATTAACGAGAGGATACATGCGAAGAAAAAGAAAAAGAAAAGAAAAACGAAAAAAAAAGAAAAAAAAGAAAAAATATGAAAAGAAAGGAAGTGAAACGATCGATGATGATTAGGCGAGTATATTAATTCTTATCGCGAGTAAAGGCACGAAGTCACGTCGATAAGTAGCGCCTAAGGAAATTTAGGTCGGCCAAATTACTGTCGCACTTAATGCGTTTTTATTAACCGAGTGACGAACGCAATACCATATTCTATATAAGCTATCTAACTATCTAAGTATTTAGATACTATAATATAATATAAATTAGTTGGCGTGTATGTAAGGAACGTGAAAACACTTTGAACCCATTGCACTCGAGCGGCGCCGATACGGCGCCCGGCCAAAAAATTTCAAGTGTCAACTCAATCAAAACTAATTACAGAGTGTAGTATTTATCAAAGTTTGTTTTTTTTCGACATATAAATGAATAAACTGATATTTTATTATTATTTTATTATTATAAAATGATATTTTATTATTTCTATACGCTTGTTTGCTTATAAATGTTTTTAAAGTACCTGTAAAATGTCTACTTAATTTGGCCATGAGTGTGTTAACAGTTTACAATAGAATTTGAATCATTGCTTCGTTTTCTGATTAATCTCAGAGAAACAGGATTTCATCGAAATGCTACTCTAATCGCAAGTTTTAATCATTGCTATAGCAGACTGTCGTAAATATACGAGATTACTGTGGTACATAGATAATAGTCGAAGTAATTAATCCTTATCCTCATTAAAATCGAATGCGAATGCGAATACGAATACAGGAATTTAATGCACATACACGTACACTAATGTTCATGTATTATTTATTTTCTTAACTATTAATTATTTTATTTCGATCATACGATATATTATTATCAATGCAAGAGAAAGTCATTTCGATCAGAAAATAATTATTGCAAGTGATGTTAAAAATCGATAATATTGATTGAAAATAATCGTATCTTGTATACGAGTATTTGTGTTTGTGTGCGATGTGTGTGTGTATTCAAGAATCGATAATATTGATAATAATGATAAAATTATTAAATAATTTAAAGCAAATTCATCTCTTGAAAGTACACGTATACTATGTTTATGTACACATGTTAAAAGAAGAAGAAGAAGAAGAAGTGAAGTTTTATTTTATATTCCGAGTTCATCAAGAATAATCTATCGAAGAGGCATAATATAAAGATAGCCTTAAACCATGTCGCACTTCTTCAAGGAATCTTACAAGAACGTTGTAAAAGTTCGAACGTCTAATTTACAGCAATGTGACTTGATTAGAGCAGAACGTCGTAGTTGTGTAGTGTGTAGCTTGGAAGTATTTGCGTGCGACATAAAACGTTAGAAGAGGAACGTTTATTGGTTGTGTAGTTGGAGAAAAGAGAGGGAGTAAGAGGAGAGGAAAAAGGGATTTGGAAGGAGAGGGGGACAGAAAAGTACAAGGGATAGGACGAGAAATGGTGGAGGAGAAATGAACGGTGAAGGCAAAGGCTTAACAACTCGACCCTTTCGAGAAACTATTTCAAGACTTTTCTAAAAGGAACTTTAGAGGAGACCCAATGGTAAAGGAAGTTTAGAAGAGTACATTAAAAATGGAAATAATAATAAAAAATAAAAGAAAAACCCGATTTGCCATAAGGAGAAAGTGATCTCGCGAGAGGGATTTTTTCTTTTTTGTTTTCGTTGTTTTTTTTTAGGGGGGGGTACTTTTCCTTTTTTTTCATTTTGTCTTTTGAAAGTCATCGGCACTTTGCGTGACAGAGTAACGTGGAAGATCTTCTTATCGTAGCAAGTTCGCGTATATACCTATGCACCAATACGAACCAACGTCAGCCATGTTTGACGGCAATTACAATTAACAGCAAAACGGGGATGTCGTAAAATGCAATTAAATATTATTACCCTTCCTCTAATGATCGCCGCGGCCGTGAACGCGAGCCAGAGTACACATGGCAGCATACCTCGATTCTTGCCGTTTCTATGGATTAGTATTACGACACACATGTGCATGTTCTCTTTCTCTTTTCTACTATCTGTTTTATTTTCTTTTTTTTTTATAGAGTCTTTGCTATTCGTCGAACGACGATTCTATCATTAGTCACTCGAAAGATCAGCAATTTTATCTCGTTGCAAGTTTTCACAGTTTGTTTCATTGCTCGACACGATACTGACATTTTCTTCTCTGTTTTTTTCTTTCTTTTTTACGTTTCTTTATAAAGTTGTAGTTTTATTTCACATCTTTTAAAGAGATACTATTAAATAATTCGAGTATGTATACAAGGTGTTTCGCAATACACGAGTGAACAAGAGATACAACTACTTAAGGAGTGAACAGGAAACCCAAAATCAATAAAATAATTGTGTTTCAATAATCAAAGATAGTTTATCTTCGTAGAAAATGCTCAAAATGATCATTCTTGGTTTGCATATCTAAACAGTGTTTTGTTTTGTGTCTTGCAGATATTTCTTGTCATATTTAACGTCATACGTTTTGTTAATTGAATTTAGTAAGTTTAATTTAATCAGGTTCTATTTTAATGTCCCGTTCTCTGGAATTTGTTTATTATTGTAATTCCCTGTCCATTTCTGAAGTAGATTATTTATCATTATTACGGTTGGATGTAAATAATTTGATAAAAAATTCGGTAGTTTTAGTTGATTGAGTTGAGTTAGTTGAGTTAAAATTTTGGTTGATAGTGTACATTGATGTTAAGAAAAATATGTTTGAAGTTCTTCCTTCCTGGGAGCTCTTCCTTTAAAATTTCTTCCTTCTCTCAAGTATAGTACCTACGGGTTTTTAGGAAAAAAAAGTTAATCGCTTTAAGGACACGGACTGTAAAGCGGAGCTCACGTTGTTCGCCATTTTTCTTTCTTTCTTTCTTCCTTTCTTTATCTTTCTCTTTCTCTTTCTCTTTCGGTTTCGTGAAACCAGATGAAGAAGAAAAAGAATAAGAAGAAGTGAGACCGATGGGCAGACAGGATGGAAGCGTGAAGACTCGGTACATTGTCGCGTTACTTCTACTATAGTGCAACTAATTGTCGCTGACACGAAGGGTATACGCGTTCCTAAAGGAAATCCAACCAAGGAATTCTCTCACGGAACTTAACTCAATCTTTTCTAACCTTCTACGTGTTTCCAGTAATTTTTAATATTTTCCAAAAAAAAAAGATCATTCCATATAGATTAATAATTATTTTCCAACACAGAGTTTTTAATATCGTAAAATAATATTGATTTGCTGAGAAACGTTTTAAAAATGCATCTTCAATAAATATTTACAAAATTGTTTAATATTCTACTCAATTATCGAAGTATATAATCAAAATTATACAAAATAATTCTAAACCTTCGTAATTTTCGAATAATTATATTTTTCCCTATGAAACTAGAAACCGTATCTAGTCCTAAAAAAGAAAAAAAAGGGAAAATAAGATTGTGAGAAAAGATGATCCCATCCATGATGTTTAAACGTTTTCACGTGTCTGTAGTGTGTTAAGCAAATCGTTGAACACGCGTAACAACTGGTTAAGGGGAGGGGGGAGGGGCGAGGAGGGGGTAATATTACGAAGGGAATATTTTTTTGTGTTTACTTCTCGGAGTAAGCAAGTGAAAGAAGAGAAGAAAAATCTGTAGAAGCTTCACGGGGTGTAAGATAGAAGTCGTGCGACGATTCCTTAATAGCGAAACGAATTGCCGTCACCGGCCGTGGTAACGTCTTTACTAACGTTGGACACGCTTCAGAAGAAGAAGAGATCCATGACGTCTTTCTCGACACACACAATAGCTACCTGACTCGATCCAAAGAGACCGGTAAGATTCTCTTCTTACCTCATAGCGGTGAACGAATTGTGTTTTCCTGATGACTCCGTGATTGTACTTTCGGCATTTTAAAATCCACGACTCGAGATGCTTATCAACGTCTTAATACGTTGACAGGATTTAATGTCATTATTATTTGTCCTGCCTTTATGCATCTCTGTTACTGTTCTTTCTATCTTTCTTCTTTTTTTATTTTATTTTTTTTATTTAAAATGTTAAACCTGATAATTGTGTGTTAAATGTTATATATTGATTTTGTTGATGGTATTATAATATAGTGTGAACGCTAAATGATATAAATTAAATTAATTAATTCAATATTTACTGCGCGACGATTATTTTGTGGATTTACACAAAAAAAGGTTACAATCCATATAATTACCCTAACAAAATAATAATGTAAATGTTAAAAAATAAAATGTAGTGAAATTTTGTAGTATAAAATGAATATTTTTCAAGACCATTAATTAACAGTTAAATCTACGAAGCAATAACCATAATTCAATAAAGAAAAGGAGTGTTACTGATTGCGTATTTTCGTGTTAGGAAGTACCGAAATGTACGACGGGGAGACTTTTGTTAAAACGTCGCTAGTTTTATCGTGATCGCGACGATCGACCGCAACGAGGAAATTTGACGAAAACTTGACTCGAGGGTGGTAGATGAAAACACAGACGTACACATAGACCGTAGTCAAGAGTAGAATACAATTCGCGATATTTCCTCGAGGAACGTTCGAGACTTTGTCGGATTCCGTGACGACCGCCAATTTCCGTTGCCGTCGTTGTTTCACGACTACCATCGTTCCTTCCTTCATTGGTTTCATCAGGCACGCTCAACGAGGAACAAGTATGAACTGAATCGGAGCAAGTTGAATTGTATTACCCTACGATAAAAAGTCGATTCTCGAGTATGTATCGATCGGTAAATTTTTCATTTATTCGGCAAAAAGTACAAGAAAAAACAGAACAAAATCACAATTTAATATAAATTTTGCGTCAATTGAAAAATTGTTAATATGACTTTGATAAGTAATAGAATCAATGCCAAATTTGGGACCGATAATATTTAAATACAATTTATAGGTTAACTTTGTAATCTTAAAATGAATTGCAACTAATCCATGGATACTGAAGATCGTCTGAACTTTTAGGATTTTAAAGGACGAATCAAAGTATAGAAAGAAGGAAGAAATCTGAGGAGAGAGAAAAAGAAAGATATGGAAAGAGCAAAAGATGCTGAGCAGTGCTCATTGGACGAACGCATCTCATGCAGCAGGCCGGACTCTCCTGTAATTGGTCGCCACTCAATTGCCGCTCATTAGGTAACTGCTCGTTTTTTGCGCTGACTGTGCCTACGATGGGTTGCACAGGGCAAGGAGGGAAAGAAAGATGGAAAGAAAGATGGAAAGAAAGAAATAAAGAGAGAAAGACAGAGAGAAAGAGAGAGAAACACGGAGTCTTTAAAAATAAAACAAAAACTGTACAGTCCCTTTTCGCTCATTCTGTTGCTTCTTCTGTTCTTCTTCTTCTTCTTCTTCTTCTCCTCCCAACGCGACAACCACCACCACCATTGGCGTCAGCAACATTTCCTTTTCTCCTCCTCTTCCCTGTCCTTCTCTCTTTTCATCTCTTCAGACCCAAGCCGGTCTGTAATAAGACACCTTGCGCGTATCATGACCGGTGGTAGCTCGCTGGTGCTGATAGTCCTTTCTTTTTATCACCATCAGGTTGTTTATCTTCAGAAATCTCTAAGGATTATCCTTGGATCCAAACAAAGTTGCTAGTTATTTAACGTTGATGGTCAATTAAATTGAAAATTGGAATATTATTTGGTAATCGTGAAAGTTAGCTAACGTTTATCTCTCTCTCTCTCTAGACTTTAATATTATTTATTTGAATCAATTGAAATGGCACAAATATTTTTGAATTCTTAAAATTACAAAGAATTGTATTTTATATTAATATATTATAATAATACGATAAAGTTTGTATCGTTTTAATGAAACGAATTTTCTTGGATTAACAAACGCAACACGTTCCTAGAAATGATTTGATCTTTCTGACGTATATTTTCAAATATTTGATGACGTATGATTCATCCAATTAGGTATACGTTTAGGTATATTTGTTGTTTCCATTGATAGCAGAGCTATTCAACGAATTAGGAAGTTAAAAGTTTCGAGGATAGAATGATGTTCCGTCATGTTCAGCAAGGAGGTCCGCACCCACACCGAAGCAGATTAGATTAGCGGTAGATGACAGGTCGGCCGTTCTTTGTCTACCTTGGGACAGCCGCTCCGGCCCTCTTTTTATATCGTGAAATTAGTTGGTCGCGGTTTCCGGTGCCCTCTTACCTCATCCTCCTTCTTCAACTTATTCTTTTCTTATTGCTTATCCTACCTTCCGTACCATCATTAACCTGCCGCGAAGCAAAGGACGATTTCCGACGACTTCGTCTTCGGATCCTTCTTCTTCTTCCTCTTCTTCTTCTTCTTCTTTTTCTTATTTTCAAGATCTTGGAAATCATCAGTCAGACTCGCGATTTTGTTGTTACGAGCGCGAGTAGTTTGTTGCTTCTTTTACCCGTATACCTTCCGTTTTAATATCCATTCCTGCTATCGGAAATGGTGTTTTCATGATGATTATAAGCTTTGACTAGAATAGTTTTTATATTTTGTTGTTGTTGCTATGATATTATATTATGATTATAGTATTAATTGTAGATTATAACATTTCAATATCCGGCAGAATTGTTTTTTTAATGATCTGTCAATTCTCTGAATGAAATATTTAAAACCAACAATTAGAATCACAATTTTTTTTCCCAAAACTCATATACAAATTTTATATCCGTAGGAATTCAATATACGTGTAAGAACAATTTAATTATTTATCATAGAAAAAAACAAAATTATCATTTCAAAAGCGTGCGATTCAATTTTTCCCTATTTACTTTTTTCAAAATAAAATTACGCAATTTAATTTACTTTTTATGTTTTATATTTTTTAACTCAGTTATTTAATCTTTTTAATAACTCAATTTTGCGGATAACCTATCTCGCTAATGATAAATAATATATTTTTAAATTTCATTCGAATTAATCGTATAAAAATGTTCGTTTCGTTGGGGTATGCAAATTAAACGATTAAATTTATTTGACGAGATAAAGTTACATTTTACATAAATATATCACTTTCTCGATTTCACTCTTTATCTGAAATCTAAAATCTAAAATCATTTTTACACGCGATCAAGAATTTGCACAATTTTGTCACGTTAATTGTAATACTCGGAAAAGTAAATAAGTAAATAAATAACTAATTATAAGAGTAAGTATTCGCGTACGTATCTCTCTATTCCCGAGTTTATACATTTAACATTCTGATACGTAATTAATCCAGAATGATCGACGATCTGTTGCAAACACATCTTAATTACGCCGAATCGCTTATCTCGCATTTTAATTCGCCTAGAAACAGCCCCATAATTTACGCTTAGACTCGCTACGAAACGTACCATAACGTAATGGAATACATATAGGAAACGTATAAGATATACTGTTTTGCTAGGTAAGTATCTTTACCAGGTGTTGACCTAACTACTCTTATATCAAAAAACAAAATCAAACAAAAAAAACCAAAGATCCTAAAACAAAATAAAAATTAACAAATTAAAGAATAAAAAAATAAAAGAACACTTTAGAGATGAAAATAAAAAGCTTGAAAAAGGAGAAGTTGGTAGGTACGTTTACGTTAGATAATTGCAGAAGGAAGAAGGAGACAGTTGGCCTATCGAACGAGTATATCGATCTATCGATATACCCTATTTACCGTGAAAGCATCGAACCGTAACGATCGAGTTATTAGCAAAAGGTATATGACTGGAATAAGAGTGAAAGAGATGGAATGAATGATAGAGAAAAATATTGAATGAGTGAGAGAGAGAGAGAGAGAGTGTAGTTTTAAGAGAGAGTGAGAGAGAATGAGTGACGTCAGGTTCCTGTTAATAACCGTTATGGATGAGACCTATAGCCAGCTACATAATTACAGGTTTTGGATACATTGCTTACTGGCCGGTGCACCCGAGCACGCCCTCTGTTCTCCTTCATTAAGGCCCCCGTAGTAGATCGGTAGCCGCCTGTTACTCCTTCAGCTCTTATACATCCATGAGAGATACCCTTTCTTCTATCCTTATCCTACGAGTAGTAAGATCCCATGTGTAGTAAGTACTTATATTCCCCCATCCACTATGTTTCTTTATTACTTTTTTTTCTTCTGCTACTTACTTAATAGAAATATCCCACTAACGTCGATTTACGGAAATTGGATAGCGCGAAAATGCTATCGATGGGTTATTTAATTCGTTTTTTTTTGTATTTGTATGTGTTGTGTGTGTATGATGTGTGTGTGTTTTTTTTTCGGGTGTAGAACGTCACAAATCTTCACTTACGATTTTCTTAACTGTCATTTTCTTTCGATTAAAACGATCGAGATAGTGCGGGTTTATTTAAACGGTTTGGATGGGATAAGTTTGTGTAATCGTGATTGTTTTATATTATATTTTATAATCTTTGATAAGTGTTTCTAATGATTAGGTTTTTTTCTTTTTTCTTTTTCGTCTTCTTCTTCTTCTTCTTCTTCTTCTTCTTGTTTTGGATGAGAAAAATTATCCTTGGTGATACTTTCACTTAATTTTCTTACGATCAACCATCATTTTCTTTTCATAAGTATGATAAAGTTTGTTATAGGTATTAATAGATAAAATATGTATAATCTAGAGCTTGTTTTATGCAAGTAGGCCGGATAAGCGTTTTGAATAATTTTGTTTTGTTTTGTTATTACATCGAGATAAGATATTACGTACACCTTTAAGGAAATTGGTTTGCGCGAAAATGATACCGATAAATCATATTTTTTTCTTCCAAACGTATCCTTATATTTAAAGATTCTTTTTTTTTTTTTACTTTCATCATCATTTTCTTTCAATAAATCAAATCATTCGTTTTTGTATCTAATTAAAGATGAATTATCTATTCAAGCAAATTTTCTATACCGATAACAACAAATTATTATTCAATAATGTCAATTTCCTTTTTATTTATTTTTTATTGAAACAAAAAATTATATATATTTCAAATTTCTAATTCCAAAAATAAAGAAAACTTCAAATATATTATATAAAGTTATTTTTTTCTATTTTTAATTAAATACTATAGTATCATTAAATTACGAATAATTAATTAAATACCGTGTAGTAATTATTTCTTTTGTATTTTTTATTTATCAGACTGAAAGATTATTTTTCATTTATACCAAACGAGACTGAAATGAAATAAATGATAAAATAAAATCAAAATCACACGATTACGATGATATATATCGTTATTTGAGAGTATCGTTTAGGTATCATTCGAATGGTGAGAGAATATCGTAATACAACAAGAGGAAGAGAAAGAGAGAAGAGGGTTGTTACATACAGTTGGAGTTTCGAAAAGGAAGCGCGGCTGCCTATTAATAAGAAATGGCCGCGTATCGTAGCACCGTTTTCCAATCCGGATCGGATCGATTACCGATCTTCTTGGCCTGAGGTTTCTCTAGTTCCATCCTTTTCTCTTCCCCTAGACGAAACGTTCTCGTTTTTCCCCCTCTTCGAGCATATCTCTCCGTTCTTCTCTCCCAGGACTATCATTTGTTAAGCTGGACAGCTTAGCCCCATCATTACGAGCAATCACACTTGATTATTTTTGTCTACAGAGTTGTGTATCACTCTATATACTTGGATCCACCTTTTTGTTTTTTTTTCATCTTCTTCTCCTCCTCCTCCTCCTCCCCCACCCTTTCCCTTTTCCTTTTTTTTCTTTCTTTTCTTTACCATGATCGTTCTGTTCTATCCATTTGTTGTTGTTGTTTTTTTTTCTCCTCAATTTTTCATCCTCCTTGTTGCACCGTGTTCCTGTGTTCTTCTCGATGCTGTGTTGTTGGTCGTTTTATTTCTTCTTCTTTAGGTGGATGGATAAAATATAAGAGCGAGAGAGAAGTCCTGGATGGTGTTTTGTGTGTGTGTGTGTTTGTGTGTGAGAGAAAGAGAGAGAGAGAGAGAAGAATTCAGGATCGTACGATCGAAAACGATTTCCACTTGATTGCTGGGGATGTGTGTTCCTGAGAGCGGACCATTTCGAACGCGCGGATTCAAATTGGCGAATTAGGCGTCGTGAAGGAGAACCGGGAGGGGAAACTCCGATATCTCAGTTTGTTCTTTCTTCTTTGGGAAAGAATACGTTTCTTGATCTGTAGACTCTTTTTCTTTTTTATTTTTATTCTTTTTTTTTCTCCTTCTTCTTCTTCTTTCTACGAATTATCAAAATTGATCAGATAATCTTAAGGAAAAAAAAACTGAATTTTTCAATCGACCGATATCTCGTCTCCCGTACCCCTAAAATTATTGAATTAATATATTATAAGAATAAAAATTTTAACGGTATAATACTAATCGAAATTTAATGATTATTATTAATTTTAACGATAATTTTTCATTCGATTAGAAGTTATTGTATTTGAGATTATCGAATTACATAAAATTATTTACGCGTGTCTGATTAAACATTAACGTGACATATTTTTATTTCACAACATATTTAACGGTATAATTAACGAATATAATTAACGAAAATTACAATGTACGGATGGAACAATGATAATATAAAAAATAATTTTCAACTTTATGATAAATTTGTATACCACTCGCGCTTATTATCTGTCATTAGTTTACAACGAAAAAAAATTAACGACGAGGAAAAACAAAAAAATAAAACACACACACACTCACGCACACTTGTCGAAGCAGCCATGCGTCATAAAATACATTAAGGATCATCATACGTTATCGTTTCGAAAAAAAAAATAAACGCGAGTCTTAGGAATCTCTCTCTCATCGTAAAATCTAATTAACTGTAAATGTTATCGTTTTAATAAGTGTTTTACTATTCTCGTATAATCGAGACCGTCCAAGAAAAATCATATTTTTGAAGTTATACTTCCTTTGGCGCGTTTGGGAAAATGTGATGGGAGTGTGATTTTCCGAGCGACATGGTAAAAATCGACACCACGAAGTTTGTCGGTATTTACGATGCGCGGCAAAGCGATTTCAAGTTTACGGCATGAAGTTGTCTTCTCTTCTTCTTCCCATTTTTTCTCAAGCGGGTCACCCATCCAAGTACTAATTGTACTCAGCGCTGCTTTACTTAAATGATCCAGTGGGAATTAGTGCTATCTCAGCGCCATGGCCGTTGCCGCATAAAATAATTCGATATATTTCCCTAATATTTAGTGTGTGGACTGATATCTATATTTTGATATTTCTTTTTCTTTCTAATATATATATATATCGATCGATTGAAAATATGTTTCTTTCCTTTTTTTTTAAATAATAATAATAATAATAATAATAATAATAAATTTTTTTTTGTTAAGTTATTTTTTGAAGTTATTTTTGAGATTATTGAGGTTATGTTCGTTTTGGTACGGCAAAGAAGTATAACTTCTTACGTGCATACATAAGTACACACACCAGTTTTTGTTTAATATCGCTAAATTTCGTGGCGGAAAAAAATTTCCATATCTATGAAAAGAAAAGAAAAAAGAAAAAAGAATTCGTCAGAATGAGAAAGGAAGAAGGAAGGAAGGAAGGAAGGAAGGCATGAGTTGGCTACGTCATAAAGGACATCGGAGGACCTTACGTTAGCTTTCGGACGAGGCGCGATTCGAGCACCTTCGTCGTAAAATATAATTAGCCTTATCTTTAGGTTGGATAAGTATGTACGCGTAATATGTCCATATCGAACGGATAAGACCCGTTTTTATCGTCGGTGAGAGAGTGTCTCTCTTCTTTGACTCTTTCCGGCGAAAAATAAGCTCTTCGTCTTATTACCAACAATTTTTGTTTTCTCTTTCCCTTCCCAAATAAGCGAAAAAAGGAAAAAAGAGAGAAAGAAAGAGAGAGAGAGAGAGAGAAAGAGGGTGAGATAAGAGTAAGTTAATTTACCGTGAACGAACAATTTCGTTCTTGGTGTTTATCAAGCAAACTTTCTTGAACAAAAAAAGAGAGAAAAAAGAGAGGATACGAAACTTTAAAGTCACATCTTTGTGGCATTGCATCGTTAAAGTTAATACCAACTACCACTACCACTACTATCATCTCATACATACACGTATAAGGGAGGAAGGGAGAGAGGCATTGGAAATTTAATCATGCGATATGGAATCGGCCAGTTTATGCGTTCGAGGATTAAAAAAAATTTGCAAGAAAATACTTTGTCAAAGGAGAAAATGTATTTTTTGAAATTGTTAATTGAATGCGACGACGATTAAGATTGTAATTTCTGACGTATTTGTTTTTTTCTTTTTTTTTTATTTAATTTTACTTTATTTTACTTTATTATACATTCACAATTTTACCTGACCGAAGGAATTAACTTTTTTATTCGAATGAAAGATAACAACAAAATGTTTAATACGTGTTTTGGAATATCAAATTCCAAAAAATCTGTCTACTCGGTTTTTGCGATTCGAATAAAATTTTCCTCATTGGTTTCACGCACACGATTTGCACGATTTAACGAATATACGCGTTTATAAAAAGTTGAACAAATATAGTATACCAGTTGGTAGATATCACTGTAAACTTTTTAATGATAAACTTCCTCCTTTCACCACCACCCTCTTCCCTGCTCACCAAAAAAAAAAAGAAAAAGAAAAAGGGAAGCAAATACCTAGACGAAAAGAATTCTCCTTCGAATTCTTTTGTTGGTTTTTTTTTCTTTTTTAGATTATTTCTTGCTCATTAAGAATGTCGATTAACGAGCTTCCCTCTCCCCCTCCGATCCCCAACCCACCCATCTCTTCTAATTCTTCTCTCCTACCGTAAGATCGAAGAGAGATAAATTATCTTCCAATTTTCGCGGGGCCCGCCACGAAAGCAAAGATAATATAAAAAAAAAAAAAAAGAAAAAAAAGAAACAGAAAAAAAGAAGAAAGAAGAAAGAAAACGAAAAAAATCGAAGAAAGATAAAAATAATCGAAGAAAAGAAGAAGAGGAGAGTGAAGTGTGAAGGGTAGAAAAGAAGATGGGAAGGAATGAACTTATTAAAAGTACAAATAGGCGTGGATGTTAAACGAATGGCAGGGAGAAGCACACACCGTGCTTAACGCGCATTATACAAGGTGGATAAAACATTGTCTAGTAGCGGTGGCGCTTAACTCGCCGTGAAATTGCTACGAGTCGAACTGACGCCGGGTCCCAAAATTCGCACAGTCATTCGCGGTTCTCTTTTCTTTTCTCTTCTTCTTTTTTTTTTCCTTTCCACCCTTCCCAACCCCCGCCTGCTCCCCGCCTGCTCCCCGCCTGCTCCCAACCGCTGCTCGTTTTTACGTCAAAACTTTTCTTATTATTCTTTTTCATTTTATTCTTCAAAAATATTCTCTTACCCCATTCCCTCATATTTATTTCTCTTTTCCTTTCACGCGTCAGGATAACACGTGCGTCACCGTACACGTTACTGCGTTATTATTTCATGAATACTCGTGTGTGTAAGAAAGTGTGCGTGTGTGTGTGTACGCGTAATCAAGAGTTTGATTTTGTTTAGATTTTATTTGAAAATTTTTGTTCGAGTTATATGGGAGATTAGATGAGAAATTTTCATCTATCGCGTAAATCTTGGCTATGAAAATAATTATATAGATTATATAAGAAAGTGGTAATAAAGATTTAGTAATATTTTACTTGCCGTTTTTTTTTTCTTTTTCTTTTTTTGTCTTAGGAAAAATTGTAAGAGAAATTGATTGAACGAAGGAAATAAAGTTATATGACTAATGGCAAAAGTGTATTGCAATCAAAAATCTGAGAATAAGATTACGTTGTTGTCGTTGTTATTATTTCTATGCAATTTGTTTATCGTGCGAAGATAATGGTAAAAAATGAAAAGGATTTTACTCTTTAGAGTATAGTTGTCGAAATCACAGCATGATGTTCATCTCATTCGTGTATTCGTGATAGTTTATTCGTTTGTCCTTAGCCGCTTTCGGCACCTGCCGGCTAATTGTTTTTCCTGCCACGAGGATTCTAATTAATAAGAGAAGGATCACCGCATGCGAGATCCCGTCGGCACTCTGATCCTCTCCTTACCTGTGTCTAACCACTGATCGATGAATATTTGATTATTCTCGAAAAGCATCATTTCTCTCTGTTTGAACTTGTAAATCGGCTGAGCACCCGAACCACAGCGGGATGTCGCACCCGCTGAACAACAAAAAAATAGATGTTAGTGTTGAATAGACGTATCGTTGCTTTCACCGAATGCATGAACTAATTCGAAACTTTCATTTTATGACAAACAAAATAATGAAAGGAGGAAATTTGGAAAAAGGATGGTGTATTTGTGAAAAACAATTAAATAAGTTATTTTAAGTAATTGTAATATTTTATTAATAAACTTAATAAGACGTATATGAAGGTTTATTTGGATAATTAATATTTTAATATTGTATTTAATATGTATTTGAGATATTTATTGTTTATCTCTATTTGTAATTAGATATTGATTTAAGTGAATTATATTTTTAATGAGAAATAAGTATAATTTTCAAATAAACAAATATACATTTATTTAATAATTAATATTACAATATTATTGAACAAATTTTGTTCTCCAAGAATGAGAATTCAAAAAATATATACATATATAAATATAAAAAAAAAAATAAATATGAAAGAAAATGATGATCATTGTCTTCTTGTGACATAGTTTTTCTCTCTCTGTTTTTTTTCTCTCTCTTTAAGAATCGTTTCCGTTTGTCGTTCTTTGTCGCACTGAAGCACTCGTTCAATTTGTCAGCAAGGAGAGTGTACAATACCGCAAACCAAGTTCGAAAGTCGTTGCTTCCTGTCGCGGCGAGAAACCGCAACCGCTTCCCAGGAGCAACGAATTCTCTAGACGATCGTCTTTCCATGGAATTCTTGCTACGATTTCCTCGCGTTTCCTTCGTTCTCCTGTTATTAGGGGACATTATCCTTCTTAGAGAATACCATGGGTGGCCTTTTTACTTCGCAATAAATACAAGTAAACAGTCAACAGGAGTATCCATTTTTTCTATCGAATATATTATATTTCAAGTGAGTGTACCAATTTATGGGGGGCTTTATTTTTTGTTATGTCGTTTCAAAAAATTTAATTTCCCAATACGCGACCCTAAACAAGTAACTCAATCAATTATTTTTTTGCATAGAAAATGTGCAATTAATTGTCGTTAATAAGCAAGAATTCTAACGAGAAATGGGATCATTATGGTTATCGTAAAATTCATTTTCCAATCTACCAACTATAAACAATTAACACGACCTTAATTGTTCTCACCATCGAACTGAAACTGAAATTATTTTTTCGCATTACAAAAAAAAGAAAAAAAGGAACGTGCAACGAATCGTTGAAAAGGAAGAATTCCCGTGAAAAGAAATCTCATAAAACCATTTGATGGTCCCATTGATTCCACGAAAAGATGCAAGGTCAAAGGTGAAACGAAGTTAAAAACGAAGGAAGGAAGGAAGGAAGAAACGGGTAGGAAGAATCAGATCGTATCACGTTTTCGGTTTGTTTGCCTTTACCATGAGATAATTGATTCTCCGGCAATCTTTTTAAAAGAAGACTTCGAGAACGATCAATCACCGGACTTCAGAGGCCTCCAATTTCTTTTTATATTCTTTCCTCTCTTCTCTCTTTCTCTTTTACTATTGTTCAATTTTTTAGTTGGCCCAACTACCTCGAGGTCACGTTAATCGGTTAACGAAGAACTTTCGAAAGATAATATGCCTCGAGGTGTGTGTATACAGAAGTCAGTTTTCTTTAACTTCGTTGATAACTATCCTCCTGCAAGTGTGTCGAATTTATTTTCACGTTGACTTTCCTAACTCGATAGCCAAGTATTATATTTTCAACGTCGTCGATTATTAGACATTTAGCAATATAAATCATGGCTCGTTAGTAAGCTCCTTTGATGTCCGTTATTACTTTAACTTCCTTACAACGAAAGCATTTGAAGTGATCGGATCGTGAAAGTGTCAGTGATCGGTGATTGCAGAAAATTTCTCTCTCTTTCTTTCTCTTTCTATCTTTCTCCTTTCTTTCTCTTTCTAATCTATGCAACTAAACGAAAAAGGTAGCTTGTGCATAGACTGGTCTGTAGATTCCTTAGTAGTTTCTAACACACATATATATATATATATTCTAACACCGTTCTAACGTTATTTCAACGACTAAGTACCTATCCATAGAAAAAAAAAAAGAAAAAAAATAAAATTACAAAGAATGATGATGAAGAAGAAGAGTAGAAGGAAATCTTAGTGTTTCCGTGCTGAAGCAGATGTTCGCGACTCGTTATTACTCTCGTGGCACAGCATCGCAATAGAAGACACCCATCAATTTGCATCTCATCCAGACGTCATCACCAGATCGAACGAACGATCATCGTTTTTTCTCGATAGACACGAATCCGTATACACTATCGTACAAAAGTTACCAATCCGAACGAGAATTCTAAGAAACGGACGAATATTTATGAGAGAAACAAATGGACGCCTTTTCGAATGTCAACGAACATTTTCTTTTTCTTTTTTTTCTTAAGAAACGAGTATCATTTCTTCGAGTTACTGCCCTTTCATCGAAAAAATTCTGCCCTTATTTTCGAGTAATCCTGGCATATTAGTATTTCGAAGGGCGTAGAAATTTACGAACAGTACAAAATTGAATTGAACAGTTTTGAGGTTATGTTGAAAAAATGAAAATGTTTTTAATCGGTATAATCTATAATATAAAAAATATTTGATATTTTATGGAAACGTTTTAACCGCAAGCAAACTTATCTTCTATGTTTTCGTCTAACTGTTTTGTTACTTTTTATAACGAGTACGAAAGTAATACATATATTATGCGTGTACAACGTAAAAAAACCTACGTGTTGTGTTTTTATTCCGGTAATGAGTACGAGATAGAATGAGAGACAGTTGTTTTTGTGGTTAAAATGATATTTTTTCTCTTTCTTTCTTTATCTCACATTTTTTTGTTCTAAGTTATATCAATGAGATAGCACTGTCTCCCGTGTTTACATTATAAATATGCAAATGTTATGTTTTTATTTGATTGGTTGGAAAGAGTGAGACAATTTTAACCGCAAGCAAACTACTTCTTCTCTCGCGTTTATTTTTTTATTGTTTTTGTAAAATTACGCGTGTTTCTCGTATAAAACGGAACGACGTATGTATTTACGTTAATCTTCAAAGTTTCATGTGTTTTCTTACAATTAATCTTACGTACGACATACTATTAATTTAATATTATTTTCTTTTACAATTAGTTAAATTATTGTTCTATTACATTTTTTTTCTATAAATTATATATAATTTAATAAAATAAAAGATAATGCGTCCGTATATAAAACTTAACTGATAAATATATTAAAATAAATAATAATTAATAATTATAAAATATTGTACTGATAAAAATCATATAAAAAAAAAGCAAGAAATTTTTGCGATAACCTTATAAAAAAAATACTTAAATTGAAGCTAAATATTTTATATTTTATATTAATGTATGCACAAGAGAGAAATATGGTCTTTGATCACAGATAAAATATTTCTTTCTCTTCTTTTTTTCTTTTTTAATATTCATATCATAATGAAAATCATCATACTTGTACAATCGTAAATATATATTTTTGTATGAGTGTGCGAGAGAGATAGAAAAAGAAAGAAATTATGCAGGTGGTCCGATAGATTCTAAATAAATGTTGCAAGAGTGCGAATTGATGGGTCTTCTTTTCACCTTTCCTTTTTTTTTCCTTTTCATTGTTTTCGTTTTTTCTTTGTGCTTAAGTCTTCTACTCCTTTTTTACCTTCTTTATTCAGGTGTAATCTTCACTTGCGGTTTCGGAGAGCCGATCAACGTCTCGTACGTTTCTCGTAGGCGCATGATCTTGTTGGTTTAGCGATATTATCGATAATTCGACAATCGAAGGACGATACGGTGTGTTCTTCAGCCGACGGCGGCGGCAGAACAGTTCCCCATTAAACCACGTGTACCCATTACGTGTATCCCTTTTGCTTCGTGGCGAGTTCTTCTTTGATTCTTTCAAGTTGTAAGATCGTGTCGGAGCTTTTTCGTACCGGACGATCAATCTACCCAACTACCATCAATCTCGGATCGTGAAAATAAGATTTTTCTCTCTTTTGTTTTGTTTTGTTTTGTTCTTTTTTGTTTTATTATTTTTATGCACGATTAAATAAATATTTAAGAAAAAAGAAAACAGTGTCTCGAATTTTATCAATTTTTTTTTAAACATATGTTTCATACCACATGAGAAATGAATTTTTTATGTGCGTGTATCATATTTTCATTTTTATTATTTATATTTGAATTAAAATTTGTACAAAAATTATCTCGACTTATCGTTCAATTTGATTCTTTATTATTAATGTTGGATGAACTTTTTTTATTTTTTTATTTTTTTTTCATATAACATTAGAAACGAGAGAAGAAAAGGAAGATAAGGGATGGGAATAATATCAACTCGATTTCGATCGTTTAAAATAAACAGGAGTCGTTCGTAGTCCCTCGAATGTGGTGAGTTTCTTTTTATTTTTTATTTCGTCTTTTTTTTCTTTTTTTTTTTTTTTTTCAAACCGCAGACAACTTCCTTCGATTCTTTAACGAGATCCCAGTTTTCTCGGTGCTCGGTGAACCGAATTGTTGCTCCAATTTGTCGTCGATTTCTTTGTCGAAACTTTGCGTACACCGCATAAACTGCATTCGAGCTACGAATGATCAACCCTTCGTAGAATGAAGCGTTTCTTTGCTTCAAAGACCACCATAATGATACCCCCTCAATTGCGTTCAACGAACGATTAAAGAAAAAAATCAGAAATAATACTAATAAAAAAAAAAAAAATTAAACTCCGGTCTCCTCGCAAGACGTAGAAAAAACCATTTCCGATAATACCAGCATCCAAAAACAAAATTGTACGAATGATATTTACTTGCTAAAACAGTTATTCACAAGAATAAAATATAATATACTTCTCTTTTTAAATATAAAATTAAATGGCAAGAAAGAAAATACAATTTTTCTTTGTTTTTTGTTTAATTGTACGAATATAAAAATTCACATAATTTTTCTAATAAACCGATCGACGAAAAATTCCTTAAAAGAAAAAGACAAAAAAGAAATATTAAAATGAATAAAATCTAAATAAAACTCTATGAGTGTGTGTGTGTGTGTGTGATAGAAAAGAAATAAAACATACTTAAACACGTGTTCCCCATCATGAAACATGCGCACCAACTGGCAATTAATAGTTCGCGAGATCTCTTCTTTTTATTATTGATAAAAAGAATGAAGATCGATAGGATCGAGGATCGTGCTATTTTTCGAACATACAAAATGAGAGTTCTCGTAAGGAAAAAAAGAAAGAAAGAACAAAACAAAAAAATCCAATAACAAGAAAGAATACGATCTGATATAAGAAAAAAAAATATAGAGAAAAATGAAGGGTTGAGGAAGAGGAGTATGAGTAGAGGAGGTGAAGGAGGAGGAAGAGAAGAAGATCTTTTTGTCTTGGCCTTTCTCAAGTTTGTAAGAAGTAAAATCGAGAGGGGGTGGGAGGGAGGGAGGGATGGTTAAGATTAACCAATCAAACGGATGTTGCCACCGTACAATAGCGTTCTTAATGAGTGTTAGCCCGATCCCTTATCGATCAACGATCTCCACCATACAATTCTCTTCTTTCTCTCTCTTTCATTCTTTCTTTTCTTTCATGTAGAGTAGGTATCTGCTGTCTTCTTGCAGGATCCAACTTTATCGTTACCACCACCACCACCGCCATCACCACAAACAAGCATTTGCTTCTTGGTCATCCCTTTCGAAGAAATAACAATAGTCTATATATAAGGTAGCCAGACGATATCTATATTTCCAAGCAAAAGGGTCCCCCCTTTCTTCTTTTGTATCACGGTGGCAGAATGGTAAAATAAGAAAGAAAACAATAAAAAGACAAAATAAAAGATATTATATAGGTATAGTCAGTCGATCGATCGATAATGACGTCGTTCGTTCAGATCTTTGTAATGAGAAGGGTGCAAACGTGTTGGTAGAATCAAAGTGGGTAGCTCTAACGAAAATTGGAGAGTTCGATGCTGGGTTTTTGATGATATATGTATATATATATATATATTTTCTTTCATTCAGATAAGGGATTCGTGTAATATTATTATTATGTTTTCATCTGTAGATTATTATATAGGGATGTAGTATAATAATAGTTAGATTTTTATTAGGTATACCACGTGTTGGGAAATGATGTTTGTTCAATGAGATTAATCTGATTTTTATTCTTTCGCTCTTTTCAATTTTGTTTTATATATTTAAATCGATAAGGGTTTATAACGTAATACTCTAGCAATCGAATTTTTATCAAACATATTTAAATAATAAATTAATAAAAAACACATAGAGAGAATGTTTTTTATAGGATACCAAATTAGAAAATAATGTATTCAAGAAGAATATCCAAATTTTGTGTGTTGTATCTTTCAATAAATTAGAACAAGTGCACAATACTTTAACAATTGAATTCCTATCAAACATTTTGCAATCATAAATTATTAAAATTGCATAATGATAATTTTTGAAGAATATCCAAATTTTGTGTGTTGTATCTTTCAATAAACTAGAACAAGTGTACAATACTTTAACAATTGGATTCCTATCAAACATTTTGCAATCATAAATTATTAAAATTGCATAATGATAATTTTTGAAGAATATCCAAATTTTGTGTGTTGTATCTTTCAATAAATTAGAACAAGTGCACAATACTTTAACAATTGGATTCCTATCAAACATTTTGCAATCATAAATTATTAAAATTGCATAAAGATAATTTTTGAAGAATATCAAGTTGGGAAACACTGTATATTAAAAAAGAGTATCCAAATTTCTTCTCTCTCTCTCTGTTCCATACTCTTCCATTCTCATCGTAAAAAGTTTGATTTAATTAACTATTTGTAAGAGTCGGCGTCCGTTGGAGGTCTCGAGTTTAAATTAATCCGAAGTTTTCTTACACCTCTCGGAAGACTCGAGAAAGGGAAAGAAGAAGAAGAAGAAGAAGAAGAAGGTTGCTTGAAATAAATAAAGAAAGAAAGAAAGAAAGAAAGAAAAATAAAGGGAAAAGATAAAGAAGAAAGAAAAGATACATGGAGCTCATCCCATCCCGATGATTCGGCGTAATGGGGTAGCTCCATAGGGGGCGTGGCTACGGCTAATGACATCATCGTGACGTAATCGTTTCCTTTCAGTCATTGTGTACCAAGCCATGGTAAGAACAACGCCGTGAAAACGAGATCACAATGGTCGCCGACCCAACTTGATATCCAACTTATATATATATCTCTCTCTGTCTCTCTCTCACTCTCTTTATTTTGTATTTTTTCTTTCTTTTGCTATTTCAACGCTCACTTCCATGGACGACGATCAGTTCGCGATCGATCGATGATCCACGATAAATCGATACCCGTGAGATAGATATCTTTTTGGGCATATCGAATTCTTAACGTGATTCGTATATCCTTGGAATTTTGTTTCTTCCTCGTTAAGATACGATAGCTTCATAATCTTTTTAAATTTATAAATAATTCCAATATACGATCTCTGTGTCGTAAAATGAATATTTTTATGTTTAGTATTCTGCATTGTTAATCTGTCCCACCGTCTTAATTAACCGTTCGTATAAAAATTCTATTTAATTTTTATCGAATGTTAAAAAAAAAGAAATAACATTTTTTTTTTAAGCATCGCGATACAATGTTCTATCTACCAATAGTTTTGATTGATTATTTAAAAATTTGTCTAAACACACGTCCAATATAGTTTCTAATTCCTGTTAATTAAACTGACAGCAAATAGTCGAATCATCTAAGATTGATGAACATTCATTCAAGATCCCAAGGATCACGATCGAAACTCGATTAAAGCTTCTTTACAAAAAAAGAAAAAAAGAAAAAAAAAGAAAAGAAACAAAAACCCCCAAAAAAAAGGAACGAAGAAAACTTACACGCTCATAAATTCTAGCTCAAAAGTATAAAGCACGCGTGCACATGTGTATACAAATATACAAAAATAATAATATACCTATACATGTATGGGTGTGTAAAAGTAGAAAGGTTTTTAGTCGAGTCATTAACTACGTGATATGTTCTAGTACGAAACTAATAAAGATGAAAACAGAGATCGATATGTTTCTCGAACACATTCTATCACTAAACTCTCACAAAGTGGCTATTATAAGTGTAACGTTCACTATAGTCAAGATAAAAGGAACACGATAAAGTATACTCGTGTAAAGAGTGACTAGAAAGAAAATAAAATAAAAGAAAGAGTGTGTATACGCGTGTATGTGTGTGTCTGTGAGAAAGAGAGAAAGAGATAGAAATAAAGGGGAAAATGGAGTAGCAGTTCGTTGATAATTATTCGTAGCTATGGTTAACCGTATGTAATTTCGAGAGTCGGTAGCTGGCAATCGATCATTCTGGATCGGATACGGGCTGCTACATACGAGACAGTGGCCCGGAGGATATACCAAAGTCTTTTTCCTCTGGTAAAAAATAGAAAGAGTAAGAGAGAAAAAGAAAATAAATAAATAAATAAAGAAAGAAAGCAAGAAAGAGATAGAGTAAAAGGAGGTGGAGTTACGGTGAAACCGAAGATAACTTCTCCGCATGGGGTAGTCGTAATTATCGAGACACGAACGGTCAATGATCCCAAGCAGAGAAACGTTTTCTTCTACTCATCTTGCTGCATCATCCTTGATGTACTACGCGACTGACTCCGAAGAAATTCCGATATATACTTCTACTTCAAAAGCAATCGCTTCCAATTTCAATACCTTAACGCTGGAACGTAACACGACCGTCTACGTTCTTCGCTCAAACGAACGGCTGCTTTTTCATTTGGAGATTTTTTTTTTAACTACTTTTTTTTTTTAATTCTATGTTAGTTTGTTTTCTGTTTTTTTTTTTAATGTTAAAGAAAGAAGCATCAACAACCTACCCCCCGTTTATCATTCATTTCATACAAGTTTTTTAATTATTAATTAATAATTTGTTTTCATTTGATTCATTTAAATCGGTAACAAATTGACTATTACTTGATCGGTTATGTTATATATAAATGTATATATTAAAAATTGGTACGTTTATAGTGTTTAATAAATAAATTAGAAAAGTACCGTTATCATTTTATTGGATATAAGAAAATTTACTATACCAATAAAACAATAATTTTCTAACGGATGTATAAAATGCAATTAAAAAATAACAATTTAAAATGTAAAAATGCGGATCGTAAAAATCCAACGTTTATGTTATTTATAAAAAAATGATTTACATGCGCGTATAGAAGCATGGTGGTATATACTATATGTGTGTGTGTGTGCTTGTGTGTGTCTATATGTGCGTAATTTCGTGCGTGCACCTCATATATTTTTGATATTAATTATATTCGATCGAATGAGAAGATATTCGATGGCCATTTTTTATCACTTTAGGCTTGAGCAATAATTTGACGGAGAATTACTGAAAAATCGATTAACAGCAACGCCAGAAATTTTATTTTATTATCTCATCGGCATGATCGATACCTTATACCTTACCCCCGCATATACGCACACACACATACACCTATTTATATATATTAACTTGTGCGCATCTGATCGAGTATTAAAAAAGATACGAAAATACTTGTCGTCGGTGTATAACAAGTTTTATCATACGTTCGAATCAAATTTTCATATCTTTTTGTCAGATGTTTTCGCAGGAAGAGTGTTTCTTAAGTGTTAACGGGTTTCTACTTTTGTATTTATAAAAAGATCGATGAAATCGATCCTCCTCGATCGTTCATTCTTCTATCTTTTTTTCCTTTTTTTTCTTCTTCTTCTTCTTTTCTTTTCTTTCCGATCGCATAGTTGTGGTTTCGTACCGCACACACGAGAGAACAAATTCCGCTTAACTGGATTTTTCACCGATAAATCAGTTTAAATAAGTGCATAGCAGATCAAGGCGTGGTTAATGAAGCATCGAAAAATACCAACGTGTCAGTCTTGTCGATAATAATCGATAATTTCCAATCAGTCTTCTTTCATCGTTTAACGTTACGGTTTTACAAAGAAACCAAAATAAATTCAATAAAAAAAGGGATTAAATTTGGATAGAAAAAAAAAAGAAAAAAAATTGAAGAATTTGATACGTACCTACTGTTGAAATATTTCGAAAATTTATTTAAATTTAATTTATTTTATATTTAATATATTTTACTTTTGTCAACATTTTCGTATGGTTTATATCAAAGTTTTATAAATTAATATTGAGATTATTCTTTTTATAATGATTGATTAAATCCAATTTAATATTTTGATTTAAATATTCAAATAATAATTTAATTTGGGGAGGGGTAGATTTTTAATTATTTATTTATGATAAATAATTAAATTCTTTTTAATTTCACGTATGCAAATGTATTTAAAAAAACGAAATACATGTAAGTATTTAAATTAAGTTTTTCTATGGCGATCGATCATATTTAAATTTATTTTGATTTAGTCTTAATTGTATTGATATATAAAAACACCGTATAATTAACAAATCTTATTAATTCAGTAAATCTTACAATTAGTTTAAAGAAGATAACGCCTAAATATACTCAGTTATAGATTACTATGTATAATGATTGGTTATCTCTAATCTACTTCTGATCTTTTATTAATTATGTTATGTTTAGTGTGTGCTTTTAAAGAATCTAATTATTACATCTGATAAATCTCGATCAAAAAAAGATAATCAAAAATCTAATTTAAAATTCTTATCACTCAAACGAAAAAAGAAGAATGAAAAAACATTCACGATCTCGTTTGTTATAATGATTGAATCTAAACGATTAAAATATTTCCACAGTTTATCAGATAATTTAGAATAAAAATAAAAGTTTCATTCTCAAAAAGTTTATCGTTCCGGATCGCAAACTTTGCTGACGGCTATTCGCCAAGTAACATTTTTAAGATTCATGTTACACAATTATGAATAAACTCTAATCAAAACTCTTCTCAGAAGATATTACAATTCTGTAGGATTAGATATATATAAAAAAAAAAAAGAATGATCTAATAAACATAAATGTATGATAAAATATTCAAACTCGTACGATATTGAAACGTTTTATTCATCGTAATTAAACGTTATTAAATGTCAAACGATCTTAATGTATCATTAAACGAATATTTGAATTTAAGATTAACTTCCTTCTAATCGTTTATTTTTTCATAGAATATTTAATCGATCTTACGTCGAGATAGATATTTATTATATATATTAATCGTTACAATTTAATACGAGACTCAATTAATTCTCAGCTAGAAAGGTTATATATTGTGTCAAATGAAAACTTAATTACGTATGTAAATATGCATGTTGTTTTTATTATATAAAAGATAATTAGCAACTGTCAATGTTTATCTGTAACGAATCAATGTAAATTATAGTTTAAGTATCGGGAAATGAAATTCTGTTTTCAGTTACATTTTCTATACAATTTGCAAATGCATACATCAGTTCTAAATAATCTCTACAAAATAATAATAAAAATAATTTAATAATCAATAGAATAGAAATAAAATAAAGAACAAATTTCTATGAAAAATAACACAGATAAACACAGAGAAGAAATTTTGAGCTGTTAACTGCAAACACTTCTAAACACCCTTCAAACAATAATTAAAAACATTACAAAAATAGAAAATATTCCATAATCTATAAAAACAAAACAAATTTCTATTAAGAATAATCGAATAAATCTAGAAGAGACTTTGACCATTGAATTATGAATACTGGAAAATCCTAAAAACTCTTCAAACAATAAGAAAAAACAAAAAATTAATCAACAAATTCTTAATAATCCAATCATTATAAAATAAAAAAAAAGACAAAAATACGAGCCGAAAAAGATTCTAAAACTTAACCGAAGTAAAACGGCAAGCAGTATAGTATAGTTTGAAAACAGGTCGATCGGAGGCGTAGCCTTTCTCGTTTTCTGATTGGTTGATTTGTAAGTGGTCAGCCATTGGCGGACGAGTGACGTGGCTAGGCGTGTCGAAGGCGGCCGGTTTAAAGTGCTATGAGTTGTCAGATGGGGAGAACCCATTTGAAAGCTATAGGAAAGGAAGTATATATATACATATATGTGTTTAAATGTATATATGTAATATGAATGTATGTATACGAATGTGTGCGTGTACGAGAAGGAAAGGAAGAAAGGGTAAAAGTGAGTGAAGTGAATGAGTCAGAGAAAGATAGAGATAGAAAAAGAGAAAGAGAGAGAGAGAGAGAGAGAGAGATTGTCGAATGGTGGGGGGAAGAATCAGCTTGAGTTCTCTTCCATCTCAAGTTGGCTACGAAACTGTTCTCACACACCGGTTCGCGCAGTCGCGTCGTACTCCTCGTGTCTCCACTACACGTTCGTTTTCTCCTCTTCTATCTTCTACTTAGAGACGTGTCATCGAGTGATATCCTCGTGCCTCGTTACCACCACCTCCTTCTCCTCCTCCTCTTCCTCCTCCACCACCTCCTTCTCTTTCTTCTTCTTCTTCTTCTTGTTTTTCTTCTTCCATCTCCTTATTCTTCCCCCTTCAACTACTTCTCCATCCCTCTTCCTCTTCTTCTTCTTCTTACTCTTACTTCACCTCCTTCTCCTCACCATCCCCTTCTTCTCTGCTTCTTCTTTTTTTTTCTATCACATCCACCCTTTTATCACCCTTCCTTCTATACCACTCACTCACTCACTCACTCACTTTATTCTATATCATCCTCTTAAATTTGTGAATTATTTTTGTTTCTCCTTGATTCCATTGGTTTTCTCTCTTTTTTATTTTCGCGTGTTTCTCATCGGTTGATTTCACGCAGGTGGCGCCTACTAGGTGTTGGTTTTGGTTTTTATAACTTACTTGTTTGTTTATTTATTTATTTATTTATTTATTCATTAATTATTATTGACGTTTATCTAAACGCGAGTTCACGTGATCGTGTTTATAATTCGGTTCGTGGGCATTTTATTTTTGTGTTTATTTTGAAAAAGAACTATTTTCGCTTTCGCCGAAGTGGAAGTCGATCGGCGAAGAACCTGCCCGAAAAAGGTGCAGGAGGTGAAGGAAGAGGAACCGAAGGAGGAAGAAATTTCGAGAGGAATTCTGTCGGCTAATCAAGGTTTGTGCGGATTAGTATTTAGATTCTTTTTGTGTTTATTAAAGTGTAGGGATTGTCTTTTTAACTGGTGTTGCATTTAAACATTCTTATATAATATAAAACAATTATTAATTGTTACTGTAGAGAAATTTTACTATTCCAGAGAAATTGATTGATGCGTTATTGAGACACTTTAAGTAAATTTTTAATCAATATTTATAATAAAATATCGGTGCATACGTTTTCTTTTTCTTTTTTTCTACAACGTTCATAAGCGTGTTCGTTACTCTGGTGTTTTTTTAATTAGAATGCAAACAACTTCTAAATTGTTCGGAGAAATATTGCAATACAAGAAATTGTTTATCAGTGTATGCACTGTTTCTTTTTTTCTTCTAACGAATAGATGAGAACGTTTGTAGGATTGTTTGTTGCTCTGATGTTACGTTTAGAATACAATCAAATTCTAAATTGTCGTTTTAGATGAATATTTCAATGTTAGAAATTGGTTGTTGTTGCGTTATTAAACAAGTATTTGAAATCAATGTTTAATCAATATGCGTAAAACAATGATGACAAATTATATTTTATATCAAACTACTACTGAATATTTATTTTACAAAATATCAAATATTTATATGAAATATTTCAAATATTTCATAATATACAAATATACAAATATATCAAATATTTCATAATACCGTTAGTACTAACAAATAAACGTGTCAGAAATTTGTTAATGTGATATTAATCCAAAATTATTGTTTAATGTAAATGACTTTGTTCGTAATTACAAAATTAATCTAAATATTTCGTCGATTTATATTTTGTGTTATTTATTTTTCTTTCTTTCTTTTTCAAGTAAATTTGAATGAATTTTTGTTCGTTATTAATACACAAAAGATCGATTCGTCGTTTAGCTTTGAGCGATTTGTCAGCCATAATGGATCGCCACGGTGAGTCCGACAGGTTCCATTACAATCGGATTTTTCCTTCCGGGCTCTAACAACTTACGTCCGAGCTTAATTGGATTTTATTTGTTTAAGTTTGAGTTTCTCCGGCGGCCTTCGGCCAATCAGTATCGCGCGACGCTTATAATATACTCTTACTCTCTTTTCAAATCCCCCTTAGGCACTTTTCTCTCTACTACCTCGTTCGTTCTTTCTTATTTCTTATTTCTTTTTTTTTTACATCCTTGATACAGTTCATTTGCATAAATATAATAACAACGAACGATTCGTCTATTTATTTCAACTACAATATCTAATAGAATAACATAAATTTTTCTTTAACTTGTTTTTCATTTCGTGAAAGGATTATTATATTACATTTTTTTTTCTTCTAATTATTACTTTATTGCAATAATCTAATAGGTTGTTTTGTGTATTTTTTATTAATTTATTATTTTCTTTATATTAATTAATGGAAACGGAATTAACATTTAACGATGGGTCCCGTGTAACTTTGAAGTCACATGTCAATAAATTTTTATTACTTTTTAATGCAATTTTTTTCACCAATATGACACCATATATAGTATTTCGTAATCTTTATTTTTTATACCAGTTATCAACTCTAACTTGAATTATAGGAGTTAATTAAGTATCTTTACACAAAATTGTTCTTTCGTATTATATTTACAAATTGATATTTTTTTATTCAAAGTTATATAAATTCTTTCGTAATTACGGATAGATAAAAATATCTAGGGATAGCATCGCGATGATAATTATCATAGTTAAAACATCGTTGACATGAAAAACTTACGTTTCTTCAAAATATATTTAACGACGTTGAGTTATAATTATTTAAAAGAACGTCTTTATCGACTGATATAATTATTGTAAATATTCATTTTTTTTTTGGCTTAATCTCTGACAAGCATTTATTCAGGAAGTGAGTAATAACTCGTCACGCAAACATCGTGTTTCTACTTTTGTAATTCTTCATTCGAAAGACAATAATATTTCACATTTAAATGAAGCAATAACAAAAATTATTTTGATAAATTACGCGAGAAATTAATTCCACGAAAAATGTTTTTTTTTTTTAAATCATAAACGAAAGAATATGAAATGAAACAAAAGAAAAAAGAAAAATAAATCATACAAACATTAGTAAATATTTCTACGGAAAGAATCTAGGCAGAGGGCTAAATTAGAATCGATTAGGTTAATTCGAAGATCTTCAAAGTTTCGAGTAGGGTGAAATTAAAATTGCAAATAGGATTGTGCGCGATAATTTATGGGAACCGATGGGAGAAATGGGGAAGTGAACAAAATCAACTAAAACAAAATTCTAAATTGTTGACTTTAGAAAGAAAGAAAGAAAGAAAGTAAGTGAGAGAGATAAACATAATTAAAAATTATACCTACCTTTCTCATTCTGTATTTAAAATTTTCTATTTCTTTTTTCATTTTTGTTTGTTGTTTCTTTCTCTCTGTTATTTTGATTTAATTTTGTTCTTGTTGGTTTTTGAAGCAAAAGTCAGTGTGCTGCCCTTCGGTGAGATTATGAGTAATGCGTTCTCGGGCACGTTCTTCACGCATTTCTCTTTTCCTTTTTGACTCGTAATCCCTCTTTCCTCTTCGTCCACCTCATTCGTCCACCATCGTCGTCGTCGTCCTTTCCACAGGACGCTGATAGAGAGCAGCTCTCTTCTCTTGGGCACGGTCGTCCCATTAGCGTAATGGCTCTTGCGGTATAGTCTTCGCATTTAACTCAACAAATTTCTCTTTCGTCTTCGCGTAGAGTGTTAACAAATTCGGCTTCTTATTCGCACCCATTTCTTCAACTAACATCGATGTCATATATATATATATTTCATATATTACTTATTATATATTATATATTATTCATATATGTATTTCAAATTGGAAATATTCAACTTCTAACTTTTTTCGTATCCGAATATTCGAATTCGACGAATTTCCCCTCATTTTTAATTTTCATTATTTTTTGATCATTTATATAATAATATATTTTATTTTTTAAATAAAATCGTTGCTTATGATTTGATTCAACAAATTCTTTTTTTCTATTTGATTACCTGGCATTTATGAGAATTTTGTTTAATTTTAATCATTTCGGGGTCGTGTATTTATTTTTTATTATGAAATGTGTGTTAGATAAATGACAATAGGCGTTTAATGATACACGCCTATGAATTATATATACAAGAGTGGATTGAAAACTCTTGACCAAAGACAAAAACTACAAAAATATAGAATTGTTTCCCCATGCTAGGTTCACAACTTTTCAACCCACCTACGTATAACAGAAATGTTTGTACCGTGTATAAAAATTGATAATTAAAAACATTCATTGAAATAATAACAAATGAAAAAGTAAACGAACACTATGGGAAAGATATTAATGAAATTTTTCGATGAAACTTTGAAAGTACATTCTAAGATTTATTTGAATTGCGTTAATTTTGAGAATTGATTAAAAATAAATGGATAAAGAAAAATTCATTTAGGGGATTTAGGGATTAGTAAAGTGTTAGAAAATTAGAGAAAGGATCCAAGAAGGTACTTCCAAGAGTGACTGTACTTGTTCCTCGTAGTACGGTATAAGTTCTGATAGGGAGGGCAGGTTTTAATAAGAGAAGGATTGAGAGCTCCGTTCTCTCGTAGCCTTAGTACCACGAACCGGTGGTGGTGGTGATGGTGGTGATGGTGGTGGTGGTGGGCTCTTTCCTTCTCGCAGGACGACGAGATAGCAACAATAAATAACTTGTTCCTCTTTCTCTTTCTACCAGCTAAAAGCATCCTACCAGGTTTGCGATCCTTGCCACCCGGTTTTCATTCGCTAAAGGTACGACAACGCGTTTTATTCTTTATTATTTACTTTTCTAAGAGTCTTGTCTGTTAGGGTTGCGATTAGCTTCAGATTATACGTCTTAACTTTAAGAAAGATTCTAATTCGTAGTATAACCAATCAGTTAACGACGTTTCAATCTATATTGAAATTTTAAATTATTTTTCAACAAAAAAAAGAAAAAACATTAATGATTGTTTTTATTTCTTCGATCACCCCCTGTGCTTGAGATGTATAAAAATTTGTTGAAGGAAAAAGAAACGAAAAAAAATTGACGATTCGATTAATGAAACATTATTAAGTCTTTTTAGATTGAAAATAGAAATAAATTCTTAATGGATTTCTTCTGAAGAAAAATTAGGTATCAAAGTTATGTTGGGTTTGGCCATTAAAGTGAAACTACCGAGATCGTATCTAACCCGTTCGTGTGAAGAAAAAAAGGAAGAAAAAAAAACAAAAAGAAGTCTGAGAAAGAGACGTAGAGATGACTAATTACGTATTTCATGAGTCACGATTAGAAATAGGATTTTGTACTGGAGAAAATCATGGGTAATATAATGTAAGTTTTAATAATTATCCGTTTGGCATCATTTATTCAAATGATATCGTTCTCAAATTGTCTTTCAATATCAATTCTATTAATTTACCTAAGAAGAAAAAGAAAAAAGAAAAAAAAAGCAAAAACAAAATTTATTCATTCGATTTCACAATGTGTTTGTACAAAACAGCATTGCTCGCAACCGGAAATTGATCCTATTCAAAGATAAATTTGATTTCGTAAGATTAACGGAGAGAACGGCAAGCGCGGGGTACTGGACCGAAACCTTTCGAAAAATGCTGCCGAAGATATTTTTTTTTTTTATCTTCCCGATCACCACGAAGTCGTAAAAATGTTAAAGGGAAAAAAAGAAGAGGAGGAAGATGACGAAAAAAATTGAGAAGGAAATTTGTATCGATAATTGATCTAACATAATTTTCGAGTTTAGGTATTTGAAAATTATATAAAAAAATAAATAAATAAAAAGAAAAAAAAAAGCAAAATGACAAAAGATTAATATCATTTCCGCGAGAAAGATTTAAAATTAACGGTAAGCGATCAAACTTAATAAGATTGAATTGAAATTACGAAAATTATAGACAAGTATGAATTATTTATGATCGAGAGAAACACACGTAGGTGTTATAAAGTGCTTATAGTGTTGGTATAAAAATTGATGAAGTCAATTACATGAATTTTATCTCATTTATATCGATTAATATTCAATTATTCAAAATCTTATCGTGTTGTTTGTCAAATTCTAACTGAATCATTATTAGTTATCTTGATTTATTTCAATAATCCATATTATATTCCTATATTATTTTTTCATTTAATCCCTTTATTTTATAATTTTCTAATCATGCAATTAAACATTACATCGATAAATTTCTTATCAATTTTACCGCGAACGATCTCATTATTATTAATAATAATAATAATAAAATAACGGATACATAATTGTGCGTGTATTTCTTTTCTTTTTTTTTTTTCAAAGATAAAATAATCTCGAACGAAATGATCGTTCAACTATGGCAAACGCAAAACGTAATGACAGCGATGACGATGATGATGATGACGAAGATGACAATAACATCAACAACAACAACAACAACGATGACGACGAGATACATTTAGAAGGTTGTAAAAATTTTACAACTTTCTGCGGCCGCCCTGTTATTAGTGGGGGTGATCATTCTACTATTTCTTCAGTCCAGCTATCTTTCCAACTTTTTGTTTATTTCCTCTCTCTCTCTCTCTCTCTTTCTCTCTTTGTCTCTCTTTCTTTCTCTACTTCCATTCTGCTTTTCCTTCGTCTACTGATACCGGTCTAAGTCTAAAGTACACGTTAACTACCGCCTATCGATAACTGCCACTTACCTAACTGCATCACTTCCGGTTTCTAACTACCGTTTAGAAGTTTATGGGTCGCTTCTAACCTTCCTTCTAACCTTTGGATATCCAACCAAAAGGGAAGGATGCATGCATACTTAAACAAATTAATGCAATCTTTAGATACGTATGTTTATTGTACGTGCATACGTTTTATGTAATTTTTAGTATTTATACAATTTTATACTATGAAAATAGTTACGATAAATTATTTCCAACGTACAATTTTAATTCTAATTCATTTAAATGCATTTCTTATTTTATCTAGATATATATATATATATATTTTTTTTTTTTTAATTCTAATTTAATATATATTTTTATAATTTATATATTTTTATAATTTATTATATATATATTTTTAATTCTAATTTAATATATATATATAATTTTAATTCTAATCAATTTAAATGCATTTCTTATTTTATCTAGATATATATATACATGGAAAATTATTATCATTTGAAAAATAAATAATTGATCGACAATTTTTTTAGATTTCAATTTGAGATATCATAATTAATGTCTATGATAAATATTTATTTATATTTACATCTGTGTACGTGTGTATGTGTTGAAATTATGGAAATCGTGGTAATAAACGTGTTATTTAAATCAATTTTATATTCATATAAACACACGTTTTACTTATTTAGAATATTTAACAAGTCATTTTTCTTATCTATCAATATTATTTTATTTGATCTAATTTTTTAACTCAATTGTTTAATATTTTCAATATTTAGCATCGAAATAAATGTTCTATTCTTAATTTCTATTATTTATTATTTTTTGCCTGTTCGTCAATTAATCAACAAAAATATTATTTTTCAAAAGTTGTTCAGAAAAAAACTTTTTTCTAAACATTCTATTATCCAATCTCAAACGAATTATTATAGTCACAGAATTAGTAGAAAAACATATATCTTCTTATATACAAGGTATTTCAGAATAAATGTATAATTTTTATATTATTTTTAGTGTACGGAAATTACTCTTAAAATTATGCCCGCATATTTTGAAACACTTTGTATATCGTTAAAATAAACGAATAAAATAACGTCTTACTTAAAATTATACGATAGTTCAGATCGTTTGAAAAATATTCTCTTATCTTTCTCTAATTTTTATTTTTTTTTTTTTTACATTAAGAACGTGACAGGTAATTGCCATGATCGTTTGCTCTCTATTTTGAATAGTAATAGTTTGTAGTAAGTAACTACAGCTGGGTCGTAATAACACTGAAACGTTGTAGTAAACTAATAATAAGTATTACAAAATATTTATATTAAAATAAAAGATTAAAAAAAAGATTAAGAATGCAACATGTCGGTGATCATTGAACCATGAAAAAGCATGAGCTCGATTTGATCTTGGTTAAAAACGTGAATTATTTACTCTTACTCTTACTCTCTCTCTCTCTCTCTCTCTCTCTTACTATAATAAATTAACCTTGTACATACTTGTCAACCCATGTATGTACACACATACGCACATACAATACATATGTGTTATCTATTTCAAACGTATAATTATACATTTTTTGTTTAAACGCGTATATGTTTATTTATATGTTTTTTTTTTCTGCGTAAGTGTAGATGTGTGTATGAAACATTTTTTAATCTTTTTTTCTTTTTTTTTTGTAAATAATTTTTTTCTCGAAAAAACCACTAACAAAATAAGGAGACATTGAAATATTTGCTATCATCTACATAAAACATCATTGAATATATTTGTTATTCAACAAATGCAAAACAAAACTGAAGAAGGAATGCGAGAGAAAAATATCACACACGTGGCATAGATTGAAAATAAGAATAGTTTTTTTTATTTTTTTTTTTTATTTCAGCGAATCGAATCGGCGAATATTGCATGATGAAAAAAAGTGATCCAGTGACTATGTTATTCGAATATTAATTTAAAAAGTTTTACGCGTGTGTTTAAAAGTTTTTGTACGTGTGCATGTTTTATAGAGAAAAAGAAAGAAAAAAAAAATTATATTTGTCTTACGAAATGTTAGATTTCGATATGATTGCTTTAAATTATAGTTGGTAAGAAATATAAATTAGAAGGGAAGCGTGGCAAAGGAATGGAGAAAGAAACAACAACCAAAAAAGTGTTGTATCGTGATTATTTCCTACGATATTTGGATGATAGCGGTCCGAAACTAATCGATAATTGACTTATCAATAAGAAAAGAAAAAAGTTGCGTGGTTTTTTCGGTATCCTAGAGAACAAATTAATTCTTTCGTTGGATTCCAAAATCTAAAATGACGAAGAATGATTTATAATATCCTACGTACATTTGTCTTTTTCTATTTCATTTCAATTATTCGATCAATCCGACGTATGTCGGAAATGTAAATATAAAATATATCTTATTTCATTTTAAATTGAAATATATTAATTCCGCAATACAAAAATTAAATATCACTTATTGGTCACAGTCCGTTATAAAATTATCTAAGAAGAAGATAATTATAAATAATAAATGTAAATTTAAAACATTAAACACACACACGAATACACGAGCACGCACAGTTTTTCTATCAAATGTTATTTTTGTAACGACTTGATAAATATTATTTCTCTGAGTAATAATTCATATTGTCTGTCAAGTTCACGAGGAACGCTATAATTTATTTATTGGAAAAAAAAAAAGAATGTATTCGCTTGAAATTTTTTCTTAGTGCCATATGGGAAACTCGTAAATGAAAGGCAAAATTAAAAAGAAAAATTAATAGGATTGGATTCGCGAGATGAATAAATTACAAAAAAAAAAAAAAAAACTAAAAAAGGAAAAGGAAAAAGAAAGAAAAAATAGAATAATTGCGAAGTGCGGAGAGTGTCTTTTTTCCCGTGCTAATCGCGCGTGTAAATTTATTCCAAATGGCAAGAAGCCGAGCGTGCAGCTCGAGATAGGAAATACTCTCGTTCAATCTCCTCTCAAGCATATTAATTATGTATGTGTATATGCATATGTATATGTATATAGATGTATATATACGTGTATTTATATATTTGATGCATTCGTTTTTTGCGACTGGCCATTAATAGTTAACGCGTCAAACTGGTAATTCGAAAATTTATAATCTTAACTATGATTTCCAAGCTTCTGCAAAAAAAAAAAAAAGAAAAATTGTTCTCACTTTGCAAAAAAAAAAAGAAAAAAGAAACCAAAACAAGACAAATCCAGATGCATTTCTCACGTAAAATATTTAACGAATAAATATTTTTGTTGGTTTCAAAAATATCAAAAAACAATAATACGTGACAATAAAAAATAAATTATTTTCGGTTAGTTTTTCGGATAGAGACTAAAAAAAAGAAGAAAATTCGAATGAAAAACGTACGGGTAAAGAATGAAATATATTTCAAACGACGTATTATGTAATAAAGATGTATAAAAATAATTGATAAGATAATTAGGAAGTATATTATATTAATAGCAAGCAAGACAAGAGTTAACGATAACGAACGTGGAGTAAAACGATGAAGAAGTATAGTTCTTTCCTTTTATCTCATACCTTGATAGTAACGGTCTCGCGCGCGGGTGTTCGTTGTTGTATGCACGGATGTCTTAAATATATACGTACTTGTAATCATTAGATGGTCAGGTGCGGACAAAGCTACGAGGACATGCGGGTTCGTATCTTCTGTCCGTTTGTTAGATACTAAAATGTTAAATATAAAATGTTTTACGTTAGTTTCTTTTGCCATTGGAATACTCAATTATTTTCTACCACTTGTGCGCATCTACCGTTCCCACCCTCTTGTACCCCTATTTCCAGCTAATTAATAGCGTGAATTTGTGCTAATGGTCGTGAACACCTTGAGCCCGCAACACGATGAAAGAAAGAATGAAAAAGAGAGTGAATAACGTGTCATTAAACAAATTATCATAATTGAAAGAAAAGAGGATGAAGATAATATACGCGAATGCTAATTATTTGAATATTTCAGTATTCGATTAAAAACTAATTTTACTTACAATTATTATAGCTCTCTCTCTGTACATTTGTAATCAAATTTAATGATATGAAACAATGAAATTGGTTTACCTATCCGACAAAATTGTAATACTATTTAACATATTGTCATTTGAATAAAATTCGAATTTTTTAATTAAATATTTTTTTCGAAATATTTATCTAATAAGTAAAAAAGCTTGATTATGAAAGCCCAAAAAATGTGATTTCTATTTAAATTCGCAGTTAGTTAAGAAAAAAAAACAAAAAAGAAAATATATATATATATATATTAGAAAATTCATTTTTAATTTAAATTGAAATTCTACAAACGTATATTATATTTGTCTATCGTTAAGATATCTAACGGCACGCTTATAATGGAAAAAAAATGAAAAATCCAGCCCGAGAAATCTATAATTTCCTCGTCTCGCTTCTAATTACCTTCTAAGAGATATATACCGCACTTCTATCGTATGCCGCCATTGGAAATGCCACATCCGTAACATCGAGAGTGTATTAAGGATAATTAAATAAATTGAAGCAATCGCAGTAATGAGAGCGTAACATTGTAACGCGGTAAACATTATCCAACTATCTATCCACGCGAAACGATTTCCATGTAGTATTAAAACGATTTCATTTTTATTATTAACTTTTTTGTTTTTCTTTTCAAACCACTCGAAATATCTCATTTTTCTTATATACACCTGTTTAAACGTTAACACCTATGCTAGATCATTATTACTTTTATTATTAACCTTATCTTCGTGTAAATTCATTACGCACTAAAAAACAAAACAAAAAAATACAATCGGAATAGATTTCTTAATCGTTCTTAAATTAATCGATACGATTTATAATTTCCCTTTTTTCGATTATATTCGTCGAGGTTAACGGTTATTGCAATTAAAATTAATTATAAAACAAAAAAATAAAAGAAAAAAAAAACAAAAAAACAAAAAAAGATACGACAAAATAGAAAAGAAAATGGGGGGGGGAAATCGATTTATATAATAATAATAATTATTTGTTGTCGGTTAAGTTTTGAAAATAGAAACGTTAACTCAGGACAGAAGGTGGATATAATTAAATGAGTACTCAGGTTGTGCACGAGATTCAAAGTGGAACGTGTCATGTAATTATGCGCGTCGCGCTTAGTGCCGACTTGTTTCCCGCACCAGCACTCGCGCTAACTATAAAACGCGTCACGACATTGTACAGTTATGGCATTAGCTAAACGCTCGTCGTCAATTAATGATAATGACGATATACCGTACCGTCATATCTTCGTCGACCCGTTTGTCTACTCCTCCTCTTTATACAATACATTAACATTGTTCTGCTTTCAAACAGATATCATTTTAAAACTAATTATTATATCAATATTTTTATTATTCTACAAAATTAGAAAAGAAAAAGAAAAAAAACCCAAAAAATATTTAACTCAATGCGATTGGCAACATAAGAGCTTGACACTTGTTCATCGATAAAATACTTTGTCGCTTACTATTTTGTTTATATAATAATATTATATCAAAGAGAGAATTCAATTAGATTAATATTTAATCAATAATATAACAATATTATATGTTTATTATTATATATATATAAATATTACCTAAAATGTAATTAAAGTCTTATAAAATTTCCTGCATCTGTTCGAAAAAAAATAAAATAAAATAGCCTTTTAACAAAATCGTAGTATCCTGTTTATTTAGAACGCAATATAGTCTGGTTTTTTCTTCAATCTCGTTCTCTTCAAAGTAGGTGAATAATTAATTGGATTTTATAGAGTTCCATGTTTTGCTTACAATCAAAGAACCAATCAGTATCGAGATGCATAGAAATGTGCGTTCGGTTTTGTAAAAAAGGTACGCGTTAATCGTGTTCGTTAAAGTAACAACAAGTCTTGGCTACTCGGCTACTATGTTAGTTCATTGCAATAGAGAGAATGAGAAAAATATATATATATATACAATATATAGAGAGGAAAGGATAGAAACAATAAAAAGGATGAAAATAAAAGGATCGAACAGCTTTGGTAAGCGACAAATTGCTTTATGGCATCGGTCTTAGGCGTCGAGTGGCGTGCCGTAAATTTTCATGTCGTAAACTCACGTTATTTAGGACTCCAATTAATTTCAGCTCCGGTAAAACGAGTCCTGTTCGTACTACGTACACTTGACTTTTCCAAAGCATCGGCCTTAGGTACGTTAACCTATCCTATCAAATAGACCATATTCCTCTTTGAATCTTCAAGTAGATCTTTGAGAAACGTGATTCACGTATAGAGTTATTGTCATGGATATTCAGAACAGGATCATTCGATGTTACGATATCTAGTACCTAAGTACCTCAAGCACAATTGTAAAATGTTTGTTTTTTCTTTTTTTTAATCACAGTAAGACATAAAGGATATTATTTCGAAATGATTTATACATTTATATTTCGAAGAAAATACATTATTTTTATCCACGACAAATCTAAATATCTATTTACGAATTTTTAACGAAAATCATTTCAAATGAAATTAAACATTTGCAACAAATACTAACATCTAATGTTTACCATAAAAACAAATTTTCTCATGAAGAAACATACCATCGAACCTACAAATATGAGTTTAATATATCGATTAACATATTTTTCACAGTGGATTAAATTTTTGTTTAAAAATATCTTTCTCTCTCTCTATCTCTCCCCCTCTCTCTCCCCCCACACACACTCTCATGAATACCAGTCAGCGAATACAAAATTGCATTTATTCGTTAAGAGTGATCGGATTCGTAAGTGGTTCCCCAAAAGTCGAGCCAAGACAGCTGATATGTACGAGAGATGCAGGAAGGTGGGGGATATAGGGTTGGTGTAGGGAAGTGAGTTTAAGAGAGAATGAGAAAGAGAAAGAAAGAGAGAGAGAGAGAGAGAGAGGCTAGGGAGGGTCAGGAGAAGCATGAGCCAGGGGTTGTCATTAACTGGGAGCTCTCGAGAGAGATAACCACTACCTGCCACCACGCCGGCTCTCATTCCCTTTTTCCACTTCCTCCCTACTCCTCCTCCTCCTTTCCCTTTCCCTTTCCCTTTCTCGCTCTCTCTTTCTCTCCCTCTTTTTTCCAACTTCTTTTTTCCGTTCGCAAGGCACACACACGGCACGGCCTTTCGACTTGTTACAAAAAGCACGTGAGCTCCTCGCTGCTGCTGGCTATTTATTCCCGAATGGTGCATATCACTTTTCGTAATGAGCATCGCGAAATTAAAAGTATACCCTACGGCGCCGAATCCGGCACGCATGCGAACCCTATCTCTTTCCCTCTCCCCACCCCTCTTTCTTTTCCCCTCTTCTCCCTCCCCCTAACCGCCCATTCCTCCTCATCCTCTCTTCTTATTTTCAGATCAACCCCACTGCAAAATATTACCACCAGTGAACCCACCCACGCGATTATATGATTTCTTTTCTTTTTTTTTCTTTTTCTTTGTTTTCCTTTTTTTGTTTTTTTATTTATTTAGATTTACAATGAAACGAATTTAAATCTCATCTGTAAATATAATTATTTAGATTAATAATTATTCACGTTTATATTGTTCTTGTTAGTTTGTTATTAATCGAGATCGGTTAAACAGTTTATTATTTACTAATATATCGAATTGTTTCGTTTTTGATATTTGAATTTGATTTCGATATTATATTTTTATTATCTAATGAATTAATTTTGTAAAATTAATTTTATAAACTTTATACTCTGATACTTTTGATTAGCGAGTAATAAGTAAAATGATAATTTTAATATAATTGAAAATATATACTTTATAAATGCGATTGCGTGTCACCGTTGTAAAAATAAATTTTAATCAGTTTGTGCGTGATTGATAAATATCTATAGGAGATGCGTCATGTTACTATAATTTTCTTTATAGACATTAAAAAATTAATTTAGTACGCAAAACAATTGTTTATAAAATATTTATTATAGAATGCAAAAGAAAAGCTAATTTAAGCGTAAAATTTTGACAGCGGTGGGACTCGAACCCACGCCCTTTCGGACTGGTGCCTAAAACCAGCGCCTTAACCGCTCGGCCACGCTGCCTCGATTTATTAGAAAATTAGAATTCTTTGCCACGGCGTATACATTAAATCCATATATACATAGATATAAATATTAGATTAGTGCATAAAAGAATGTTTAAATTAAACCGATAAAACGATTTCTAAGGTCGATCAAAGTTCATTACATCTCAGAGTAATAAATTATATTTTTGTCGCGATTAATCTAACAGAAGGCTAAAGTTCAATCATTAGTATCAATATTTTCTCGTGAAGAAGATATAATTAACGTTATTTTTTCTACTCAACATTATTATCGTAATTATTTTCATGTTTCCTGTTTACTTTAATTATTATCGATATTTTTTTGTATCAATTTAATTTAAAAATCCATAATGGCGGCTGTGAAAGTGGAAATGAAAATTTTTGAGGTTAACGGTACTAAAACACGCGATAATTATTTTCCTTTCACGTACAGGTGTTCTTTTCTTTTCCTTTTTTTCTTTTTCGTAACTTAAGAAGTATCATTCAACTGGTAGAAACAAGTTCGCGTTAGTTTTTAAACATATTTTCTTTCTATTCTAAATATTTTTTAATTTTAATCTACACTTCGGAATGTGATAATCTATTTCGTACGAGATCGTATATTTTGCAAATACGTAGATACAGTGAATAGACATGTCCATAATAAGCCAGTCGCTAGTTTAATTAACATAATTAATCAATAATGTAATACACATACACATACACACACACGCATAAACACAAACACATAAATAAACATGAAGTATGTGACTATGGAAATAAAACCGGATCATAGGCTTTATATTGCTACTAAGAATTAAGTCAAGCTCAAATAGACATTTAATTAAATAACGAATGGAAATTATGTATCAATTTTTTTCAGACACGTGTTTAAACAAAATTTACTATCGTATAATTAAGAAAAAGAAATCGTATATACTATGTTATTGCAATTATACGAGAGAGAAAGCGAGAACACGAATATAGAACGTGTGCGTACAAAAATGTATCAACGAGTATACATTCGTAAACAAAAATAATTTTCTTTGTTTTTTAATTAAAAATTTACTCGAATAAAACGCACAAATAATCAATGTCATTTGATTATCATCATTTTTCCTAACACTAAACGAACTTTATTATATCGATCTCGTAAAAGATTCGTTCCAACCGTTTGATTCACTATCTCGTTTCTCGTATCAATAAAATCAAAAAACAAAAACAAATAAAAGAAGAAGATACAAGCAATCCTAATGCAACATCTGAAAGACTATAAAAACGATAAAACTAACATAAGTAATACCTAGTCGAGAATATGAGGAAACGACCAATGAGATTGAAGACTCGTGGCAATTCACACGTACTTGTTACGCTATGTTACTAGCATCGTTAAACACATTACTTTATGAAGTCGTAATCAGAAAGAAAAAAAAAGTCTACTCTTATCCAATCTTTAATCTAAAATCTTAATGAGAACTAGTGTTTGTAAAGTGAATGAATAATTTGATTATTATTTTTTTTTTCTATTCACTTCTATTTATATTTCTTTCCACAAAGATGACGTTAAAAATATTCCTTTGTGTATTTGCGTTCTTTAATATTGCTTGCATTATTGATTTAGTATTTTTTTTCATTGATCATTTATCAAACAAATGAAATGAATATATTTCTATTCGGAATAAGTCGTCCTTCGTGACTAGGATCGATTACTTATGCGAATAAATATAAGCGTGATTTAGATTTTTTTAATAAAACTCTCGTAAGATAAATTTTGTGAAGGGTATAAATCTTCGTACGGTTACTCCAAACGTCAGTCACGATTCTCCTCTCGCGATTAATACAGAAAGAAAGATGGAATATCATTAAACAGTTTTTTTTTTATTTTATACAAGGAAGAAATCAGGTAGAGCAAGATTGTTTCTTGCAATCTACCCAACAATTATACGCTCAAACGTGTATCAGTGTGTAGAAAATAATACTTTTTTTTTATTATATCCTTTTTTTTTTTTATTAAATCAACTTCGCACGTAAGAGAAAACGATCATTCAACGATTCCTCGAACCCGATCGATCGGTGATATCATCGAATGTATTAGAAAAGCATCGAAAGAAAGGTAAAATATAAAATAACAAAAAAATAGGATTGAGAATAGATGACCGTTGGATAACTATCTAAAGTAACATTTATCGACCAGTTTTATCCATGAAACGCACGGGACGTCTTCATCAAGGGAGTTAACCAATGGGGAGGCGAGTTTATGGGAAGAAAAAAGTAGACGACTCGTTTAGGTGGAGACAGGAAGAGAGATCGATCTATAGAACGTTTAAAGAAAGACATAGAGAAAGAGAGTGAGAGGTAGAAGGGGGCGGGCGGGAGGGTGGCGACGTTAAAAGGACGAAGAGAAAGAGAAAGAAAAGAAAAATTTAAACGGAGAGAGAAGAGAATGTTAGGAAAGAAGGAAGAAGGCAACTAAGAAGAACACAGGACGTGGCTGGAAAACACTTAATGCCACCTGTATAAAGTCAAGAAGATCTTCTCTCCCCCTTACCATGCCCCCTTCTGGTTCCCCCTACCGTCCCAACCCTCCTTTCTCTTTCTCCTTCTCGCCCAGCAGGGGGGAACAATTACCAGGACAAAACGTGGCCGACCTCAAAGTGGAAATCGATGATCTCGAAGAAGTGCCGCAGGTTGCTGTGCTGGTGTCTCTCTCTCTCTCTCACACTCACATCAGTTCTCGAGGGCCCAACCAACCAGCCAGCCAGCCAGCCAACCAGCCAGTCAGCCAGCACGTCGTAGAAATTCTAACGAGAAACGTTACTGTGACTTAAAGACGATTACAGGTCCAGTTTGACTTCTTTCTTTTCACTTTTCCGTCTTTCTTAGGATTTTTCCTATTATTTCTTTTTTTATATTCTGTCTTTTTTCTGTTTGTTTGTTTGTTTGTTTTTTTCCTCCTCTCACTTCCTCCCTTCTTTTCCCGTATTCGTCACCCTTTGCCATAGAGCAAACTAACTAACGGCATCGGATACGTGCAATTATTTTATCTCGACGCTTCTCGCGACAATCTCGAATTAACGATTCCTTCATTACGGCTGACCATGCTAGAATTTTTCTACTTACGGATAATTCAGTGCACTTTCGTAGCCTATTACGTTGAAACGTTTTATTTATTGATTTCGCATAGTCAGATATTTATTAAACGAGGATTTTCGTCCGTTCGTATTATTTAAGTAATTGAGACAAATTTGGAAAACGATGAATTTTATTATTATCATAGTTAAATTGTAAGTTAAAAAATTGGATAAAACAATTAATTCTCCGAGATTACAATCGTAACGTAAATAATTTCAATCAAATCAACTTCTTCCAATGAAACAATTCGATTTGATTTCTAATACATTTCGTTATGTTTTTTTTTCTTTTTTATTATAGGTATCATGATAAATTCATCAAGCACGAGGATAACACGATTGATTTTTTGTTGTTATTTTTTTTTTTGATTAATACACTACGGTACAATTCTTGGATGAGGTATTAATTAATAGAAACTAAAAGAAAAATATTTATAAAATTGTATAACAAAGGCGTAGAAGTTGTCTTAAATATGGAAGAATCTTGATAAACGAGAAATGAGTTATCAGAATGGTTGGACGAAAGGTTCTTGTTGCATCAATGGAAGTCCAGAGAATCCTCGAACCGTACTCGATCCCTTAACGGCGACCTATAAGGGATCGGCTTCGTTCAGATGAACGTTTACTTGATTCCACGAACTTTCCCATGTTTAGATCGAACACCTGTGTGGACTTTTATGGACGACTCTTTTCAGTCGAAGCGAAAGATAGAAATAGAGAGAGAGAGAGAGAGAGAGAGAGAGAGAGAGAGAGAGAGGATATATGAGAAAAAGAAGAAATCGTTTGGCGAGTGTCGCTGGCAATCGTGCATTAAGTGGTCCCCCTTTTCTAATCGGTCTCGCCATTCTGCCATAGTCGTAACCACATTAAATCTTTTGTTAACAATTTATGGGAAATATATGCTGTATATTCATACACCTATATGATATTTAAAATATATATATATTTGTGTGTACATGCATTTGTATATGTATATTTATTTTTTATTATATTTATCTAATTAAGATGCAACTGGATTCGGATGTAACATTTTCGTAACCCTTTTATATTTTATGAAAAAATTATTAAACTAGCTCTCTATCGAAGACCTATTTTTATTTATTTAATTTAATTCTATAAACATATGTATAATTGTTTTTTAAATATATTATTATTTATTATATTCGTATTATTATACTATTATTATAAATATTAATAGATATATATTTGTAATAATCCAATAGTCATATTTAATATATAAACTTGATATTTTTCATACGTTAATAACAGATCATAATAATTATAAGATTCCTATCTAATCAAACGTTGATTAATGATTTGTCCTGATACCAGTATTTTTCTATGTACAAACCTACCAATTTTCAAATTATCTAAACAGCTAATTACTTTCAAGATTATGCTAGAAAATATTATTTCCTTCAATCGAAGTATTATTAAAATAACTATTTACGATCAACGTATGAAACTGATAAAAATGTTATTTTTTTTTTTAAAAAAGGTATAGACGATTAAACGTTTGACGTTAATTTGATATAATTTGCGTTACAAAATCGCAATCATACTAACTATTTTATATTTCCTTAATACAAAAAACAACATCCAACTATGATTTCAAATGCAAATTTTATGCACGCAATTATCAAGAAACAATATCAAATGAAAGACACAAAAACACAAACGTACGCGGATCAAAGCATTAGATTAATGTTTTATTGCGCTAGGAAAATATTATGCTAATTAAATAACTTTGACGTAATCGAGTGAGTGCTTTTTGTCTGCCCGTTGGGAAAACCAATAAAACTTGAATAACAATCGAGACCTTGTTAAAAATGAAACTTACAATTAGTTTAACCAATAAGAACAAAAAGAATTCAGAATTACTTTTCGCATAATCGACAATACGTTGCAGAGTATCTCACTGAAAGCATCTTGGCGCTTCGTCAATTTCGAAGAACGACGATGCGTTTCAGAAGCACGACCGGTTTTATTCTCCATCTTTCTTTCTCTTTCTCTTTCTCTCTATCTTTCATTAATGTTCTTTCAGTTTCTTTCCGAAGTATATCCAACTCTGATTCTCTCGCGTGGCTCGTGTCGTTTCTCTCGTGGTGGTTACTTCGACGAGTTCTCTTTCAGAATTCGCTAATTACCCTTGTGACTCGGCGGCAATTAACGAACGCACGTTCAAATTTCTCCCAAGCAAACGGAGACAAGCAAACAAGATATCCCCCCCCTTCCGTGAACGTGATTGGTCCGAAAACGAAGATACACGGGATAGCAATTCGTCGAGAAGACGCATTCCCCTGTCTAATCCATTTAACATAAAACCCCAAACTCTCCACCTCAGTCCCCCACCCCACCCCCTTCCTCCCATCCTTCCCCATATCCTTTACTTTATATATTTCTATCTCTGTTTATCTCATATCTTGCTCGATCTACCACTCCTGTTCACGTTGTTCTTGTTCCTGTTCCTTCTGTTGCTATCTTTCTCTCTCTCTCTCCCCCTCTCGCCCTCTTTTTCTTATTATTTGTATTCTTACTTCTTTTCATTCCTTTTAGATTTTTTCATCCTCTTCATCGTCATTCCCCTCGTCATCGTTCCTTTCTTCTTCTGCTATGGAATCTGCTCGCGACGAGTCAATTCTCTGTAAGCAACGTTCCGACCAGGATGGACGACGATCAGAGAGCACTGTTCATTCGCCCTATAGGTGGCCTGCAAATTCTACGACCCATACCAAAAAAAACAAAAACAAAACAAAAACAAATAAAAGAATAGGAACAGAGTTACTTTATCTTCGGAGAAACTCTCGTTTAACTTCTTACAGTGAGAAATATTTTCTAGATATTTCTTTTTTGTTTTTTTTTCCTTTCTATATCATTTTTAATTGATCCAACACCCGATAAAGTTTCGATAAAGATCGTTCGATCGATCGATCGATCAAAACTCTTGCGAATTTATTTTTTTCCTTATCCGTTCGAATTATGTTATAATACTTTTTGTTTGTACACACGTGTACACACGTACGTGCGGTTATTTGTAAACTAAACTCGCGAGTGTGTTTATGAAGGTGGTTTAGTTTCTTTTTTTTCTTTTTTTTTTTTTTTAAAGAACGCTAATAACTACGCGCAAAACTTGAGAAGCGCATTTCCGACAATGTGCCAATTGTCGATAAGATTAAAACGTTTTTATATTTCATTAGGCTAAGATACGATACCTTAAGTAGCAACTAAGTTTCACCTAAATTGCTTCATTAAGTCTTCTTTATTCTGTTTTCCGTAAACATGCATTGCGCGACGTTTCTTTTACCTTTTTTTTTCTTTTTTGCGTGTTCTTCTCTCTCTTTTTCTTTATAATATATTATTTTTTCTTTTTTTCAAAGTCGTCCATTATGACAAAGAGAAACTATATTATACAAAACTAAAGATACGATAATGAATTACGCTTTAACAGCTTTCCTAGTTAGTTTGAAATATCATAAGTAAGTTATTATTACGAAGGAAAAAATTATTCGGTCTATTTTTAAATTAAATAAAGAGAAAAATTAATTGTAAAAAACAAAATATTAAAAGTAATATATAATTGTATATGAATAATTAATTATAAATTCTAAAACAAAGTTATACTCATATGGGGTCGCCAAAATTTACCGATGATTTTGATACACGAAAAACATATTTTTATACATATATTTATACAATAATACTTAACAATTTATTATCAACAAATGTTTTATATATTCCTCTATCCTCAAGGTCATCAAAAAATATTGAAAATACTCTGATAAGATTATAAAAACATTGAGCATTCTTGTAAAAAAAAAATTGTTATCTCATTCTCGCCTAGAATTTATGGTAAACGACATAATTAGAGAGCGGCACGATCGATTAGGAGTATCAAAATACAAAATCTGAAGATACGAAAAGCAAGGTACGAAAGCATGGAACGTAGTTCCTACGAAGATAAAATTTAAAGAACACTCGATTCTAATTCGAAGTATTGATCACGCGGTATTCCGTTTGTAATTTCGTTTTCACCATTATGTTATCCTTTTCTCTTTAGAACTGAAGAAGATTTTGTTGCAAGAGGATTCGATGATCGCGAATGTTCCTCTTTGAACCTACCGCTCCAACCAATCCAGAGAGTAAGAGAGAAAGAGAGAGAGAGAGAGAGAGAGAATCTTTTTCGATGCGATTAAGAAGAAGCGTCTTCTTGGAAGGACGCGTAACGCGTTGATACGAAAATTCGCCGAAATGCGTGCTCGGGAATGTCGAAGCGACATTTTTCTTCTTTCTCTTCGTTTATCTCTCCTCCATGCTTTCTTTTTTTTTTCTTCTTCTTTCTTCTTTCTTCCTTCTCTCTATTATGTATCAACATTTGTATCTTTTTCTTTATATTTTTTGTTTAACACGTGTACCACCACCGGGGGCTCAATATATGAACTTTTCATCATGCAAAGTGTACCCCAAGTAATTCACGTTAGATAATCTTTTAATTAATAATACAAGACTGATAAATATAACAAATAACGAATAAATCTAATTGTTGTGTCTGAATCAATATTAAACGCAATTTTGCAAAACAATATCGACGTTAATGCGTCAATCGAACAACGATTTCAATGATTAACGTGATTTTTATTTTCATAACTTCACTTCATTTTCATTATTTTCCATTAATTCATTATAATTGAATATAGAAAAATTCTTATCGAAATTTTAATTAATTCCTTTACTTCGTCGAATTAAATGATATAAATAATTTTCATTAATTTCATTATCGAATCTAATTGTAAGATAGAACCATATTAGGATTCAATTAGAAGTTGAGAAAGAAACGAAATAGGACTCGGAATGAATAAGATTTCTACGAATTTTCTCGGCCAGTTGTTGTTCGCTTTTCATTTCCGCGCGATTCTCGAGAATGATCGAAAAGGGATGTGAAATAGGTAGTAGGCTAAGGGGTCTCTCGATCGCAGAAAGCAATAATTTGGCTTAATTGGATCTGGCAGGAGCCGACACGAGCCGCATCCAAGCATCGACGGTGGCGGTCGCGTCGAAAAAAAGGCGCCATTCGTCGAAGAAGGATCGAAAGGGCGTCCGCACGCACTTACGTTCCCTACACTAATGCATTTACTTCTATAGGCTGACACTCGCTCGCTCACTCATCCACAGACACACACGCACAGACCCATTCTCAATAACACAAATACTCTAAAACATGTACAATGTGTCATCAACGATACACGAACCCGTACATACAAACGATACATTTATAAACATCCACACACACACACACACACTAATAATACATTTATATATTTATATACACGTATATATTTAGGTGCTTACACACCAAGGTGCTTGACCATATACGTGTAACTATTTACTTAAATGTATCAGTGTGTATCATCATTGGCCTAGAGTGGTCCCGTAGACTCCTCGGATTAATCGAGGACAAGGCAAGCACATTACCGCGCTCCTCAGATAGCCAAACCGAAACCACCATGAAACTCCAAGAAGAGACCGAGTTCTTCGGACCGTTAAAGGTGCTTTCAGAATGTCAAGAACGCGACCCATTCTGCGATAGATAAATACTTAGGTTTATACCTACGAGAACGGAGACATCTTCCCATCGTTCTTTTTATTACCACACCATGATCTAGAAAACAAATTACTATTTTTATTCTTTTAACGGCAATTAAATATTTTTATTCTTTTTTTGTTTTCAATTACAGAATGATACTACAATTCGATTTATTTATTCGTAAAATTTTGATAATTAATTAATGAATGAATTAAAAATCATTGGATTATTTTTCATTGTATTATTTGTTTATATAAAAATATTTGAATTTAATTTCGTCTGAAGGCACCTTTACAATCGGCCATTTAAGTGTATTTGTGCGCGTTTACGCGTGTCTCTTCTTACAATCGAAAGAATGAGAGAATGAGAGAAAGAGAGAGACGGAGAATAAATTGGTGGTACCATCGCCAAATCTGTGACGGGTTAATCCTCCCTGCTTCCTGGAAGCAAGAAAAAAGAACTTGCCCGCGGGAGTGGATGAAAGAAGAAAGGTAACTTCGAATGAACGAGGAGAGTTTAAAAGAACAGAAAAGAGACAAGGAATTGGAATTGGTGTGCTCTTAAGAATCTTCCTAACAAAATCAACGAATCAACTTTGATCTAATAGAAAATACAATCAAAATTCAATCAATTAAACAAATTATCTCAAATTACAAATTTATTCGAATATATTTACCATAATTAAACCATTTAGTATAACTACGTGATGTTAATTCATGTTAGATAAGAATTCATAATTAATAAAAATTATATACCTATATTCTCTTTCAATTTTCCATTGAAACAAACCATCCACCACGTTCATAATAATCAGACTCGTATATAAAATAAATCAGATGATGATAATAATAATAATAATAATAAATAAAAAATCTATTTATTCTCATCATTATATACTTACCTATAATTATTAAAAAAATACGATCACGAATGATAATTTGTCTCGACAAAATAAATTTCAAGACTGTTCGCAAATAATACGACCTTGAAGATGACCAAAAAGAAAGAAAGAAGAAGAAAAAAAAAGGAACAGAAAGACTCCCGGTTTCCTTTTATTTTTTTTCTTCTTTTTTTGTAATCATCTCTCTAATTCCTATTATCAAATTAATCTGGCCAGGTGAATAGAAGAGTCATCGTTGAAAGGTGGACCATGTGCATTGTAGCCGGTGCGTTTTAGTGTAAAAAAAAGAAAAAAAAAGAAAGGTAGGCACGATGATCCCAAAGACAAAGGATATCCTGCGTGGTGCACTTAACAGCAACGACGAAAACGACACAACACAACAACTACGACGAAGACAACGACGACTCACGGGCTAGCCTGACTAATTATTCTCGCTTGATGGTTTGAGAGTGCGGGTACCATAGGTAGGCAGCAAGCAAGCAAGCAAGCAAGCGAGCAAGCAAGCGAGCAAGCAAGCGAGCAGCAACAAAACAGCAGCACGTGGGGTCACAAACAGGAGGAGGATGTCGCCTCGATGCGCTCCGTGGCTTTTTGAAACGCGATTAAAGAGAGTACGCGAAGTGTTGGTGATGGTCGACCGAGGAAGAGTCACAGGGAGAGGTGAACGGGGGTTGACATACGAAGGGGAAACGGGAATGGAACGGGGGAGGAGGAAAAGGGTACGATATGGAGGGTGAGAGACCCGACGACGAACAGCCCATGTCGCAGTAAACGACGACTACGACGACGATGATGACGACAGCGATGATCGTTATCGAGGTCTCGCACTTCCCTCACATTTATCCTTCTTCCTGTTTCTTTCTTTCTTTCTTTTTCTTTTTTTTCTTTTTTGTTTTCTTCTTCCTTCTTTCTTTTTCTTTCCCCTATTCTTTTCTTTTTTTTCCTCATCTTTTTGTAACTTTTTCAACTATGTTGTCCAGTCCTGATGCGGGTTCATTTGAATTTCGTTAAACGGACTTGATATGAGTGGATAGATAAGTATATGTGTATAGCCAAAGTAAGGGGGTATGTAATTAAATATGTTTAAGTATAGTGATTGATACGTACGGTTGATAGATAGCAAAAATTTACGAGTATGGTTAATTGAGGAATTTTTGTGTTCTTCGAGGTAGATATGTTTGTGATACGTTAATGGAAGTTTATTATAGGTATTTTAAATAAAATGAAATATCAGAATGTATCTTTTCGTTCTCCGTAGTAATCCTACTATAAATACTACAAAATTTATTCCATTTAAATAAATACCAAGGATCCATTAATATGTCTATCAAATTTAATTAAGACTTCACATCGAGCAGATTAATAACTAAAAGTAAAAAACAATAAAAAAAGAACATCGAATTGAAAACATACAAAATCCTTTCTCGTCTATCGGAATAGGCAAAAAAAAAGTAATCGGAAAAAAACAAGGACGCGGTCGAGAAAAATAAAATCGCAGAGAAACAAAGTATAATACATCGGTTGATTAAAAATAGTTGAAATTAAAAATGTAACGTAAAAGGAGGATAAGAAAGGGAATAGTAATAAGAAGTTAAAAGTTAAAAGAATGTCAAGGGTGTTTTGTCGAGCTCTCGAAAATTGCTTCGCGCCAATGTCTACTTGGATCACACTAATGGACTTTAATTGGCGCGAGCCACCCCTTCCATTCCGGTCCCAACTGCTGCAATTGCTATTGCACTAGGCGAATGCTCGCATACCTACACTTCACTTTACTCTACCCTACTCTACCTTCTACCTGTACACATTTACTTATACATATACCCATATATATATGTGTATGTGTATGTGTAAGCACCGGTCTCTACGAACAGACCGTTCACACGAGACTCAACACGGTTTCCTTCAGTGTTCGCTCGTGACATCGACTTAAGATAAGTACGGTTACGGAAATTGAATAATAATTGCGAGTCTCTTCGTTCAATTCTCTCCTCGTCGTCTCCTTTTTGTGTTTCTTCTTATTTTTTTCTTTTTTCTTCTTTCATTTAACTTCTCTTTAAAGTCCCACCTACGTAGTTCTGGGCCTGTATGTTGCAGTTGTGCACCGTCGGAAAGGGAAAAGCCTAATAACTCTGTGCACGCCTTACCTGGAATGCTCTTCTGGCCTATCCGACGATCTCCTTAATTAGAATTCCCCGTTGCAAAGGTAAAACAATAGATGCTTAGACGACTACTACTAAATTCCCAACCTATGACCTTCGGATTTTTAACATAAAGTGACGATTTTGTTCAGGTTTAAGATGCTTATAATAGGTGAGATTAGCAAACTTATGTTAATTTAATTTTTATCAGTAATAAATGAAATATTAATAGAGCGACGTTTAGGGATTATCGGTTAATCTTTGAATTAATAGGATGACAATTTTTTCTTTCCTTTTTTAACCTTGAGAAATGTTCTAAATATTTTAGAAAATAAAAGTAATATACGAATGGAATTAAACAAAAAAATATTTAAAAATCAACCGATTTGGATAACAAAATTGTTACAGTTAACGTTAAAAATTGAACTTTTAAATGGAAATATGATAGATCAGTACTTCGAATTAATCGGACAATGAAATAATTCGTTCCAATTCAATATATCGAAGTTATGTTGAAAAATAAAAAATAAATAGTGACGTGTGCTAATATAACTGATCAAATAAAAAGATAAAAAAATAAAAAGATAATCATTTAAGATAGAAATAAATTCAATAATATTATAAAACCGGTAGAGAAACAGCAAACTGTTCTGACTTTCTCGATATATTTCGATCGAGTTTCTAAAGCGCGATAGTGCGTAACATGAAGGCGGTCTTACCTAGGATGTTATTTTCTCAATCGTCAATTCCTGTATTTTCTTAGTAGAGTCTCTCTAATAAGAATACAAAGTCTCTTATTAAAGACACGTGCTTAATAAACCATTTGCTATCAAGAAAGAGAAATAGAGAGAAAGAGAGAAAGAGAGAGAGAGAGAGAGAATTAATATTTTCTAAGAAATTCTAAGTTTCTCTAAAAGAACATAATTTTTTGTTTGTTCGATAAATAATTACATCTAATGAAAGTTGATTTACTTTTTGTAATTGAATCGTGTCAACAAGATAATAAACATCGTCTTATATGTATCATAATTAAACGATTATTGTACAACGTGTTTGTATGATCAAATGATTACCTTGAAACTCGTAATCTATTTTTCTCAATAATCGCATTTTTTTTATTAGTTCTATAAATACGTCTAAGAAAATTAATTTTTTTCTTTAATTGAATCCTGTCAACAAAATAAATATCGTCTCGTGTATACTTTAATTAAACGACTATTGTACAACGTGTTTGTACGATCAAATGATTACCTTGAAACTCGTAATCTATTTTTCTCAATAATCATATTTTTTTATTAGTTCTATAAATGCATCTAAGAAAATGAATTTTTTGTTTTAATTGAATCATGTTAACAAAATAAATATTGTCTCATGTATACCTTAATTAAATGACTATTGTACAACGTGTTTGTACGATCAAATGATTACCTTGAAACTCGTAATCTATTTTTCTTAATAATCATATTTTTTTATTAGTTCTATAAATGCATCTAAGAAAAGAAATTTTTTGTTTTAATTGAATCATATTAACAAAATAAATATTGTCTCATGTATACCTTAATTAAATGACTATTGTACAACGCGTCTGTGCAATTAAATAATTACCTTGGAATAATTACCTTGAAATAATTACCTTGAATAACCATATCATATTTTTCTTCGATGCAATAAACAGTTGGATCGAATGGAAGATGAATTTTTTGTCACCATATCTTTTTATCAATTCGCATGAAACGGAATTAGATCGTAGTATTTATTTAAAGTTATATTCAATCGAGAAATAACCTGTGTCTACAAAAAACTGTGCGTGGCAATTAGAAAGAAGAAGAAGGAAAGAAAAAAAGTGAGGAAAATAAAATGTAAATTAAAAGAAAAAATATATGGGAAGAGTGAAGGAATAAGGGAAGGGTAGGGGAAGGGGTTGTAAAGAAAAAAAGAAAAAAATTCACTTTACGTAATAAACTGGATTGAAAGTCGTCTGCAAGCAATACTAGATCCCAAGATGTGTATGAGAGAACTCGTTATTCGCTCGGCGATTTATGGAACTGTTAATTAATTGTACATCGATGTATATGAGCGCGACTGTGATCTCTCGTCTGAAGCAATTAAAAGGTCGCATGTATATAAGTTGATACATGTTAAAACCGATCGAGCATGATTTACGTGTCGTCGCGAATACGTCATCTCGAGAAATCGATTTTCCTTCGATATCGATTCATCGATTCGAAAACGAGCGAGTACACTTAAAGATCGTATTCCATTTGAAAAAGAAAAAAATTCATTAATTGAAAAAAAAAGAAATAATAATAATATACTCGTCTGTTAATAACTCTTCATAGATGAAATAAATTGATGTTAATTGTATATACATACATGAAAAAATCTTGATACATTCGAATCTTAGTAAAAAATGTTAATGACAAAATTTTCAATTATTTAAATTACGTCCATTCGTCGATATTATTTCTTTTCTTAATTATTGATTTCAATAATTATCAGCTATAGCATAATAATTTTTCAAGATACAACAAAATTGCGCAGTATAATTTTAATTATTTCTAGAAAATATTTAATATACTTAAATTAAATTCTTTTTTTGTCAATATTTTATCCATCCAAATTTATTGAAATTACATCTAACATCCTAAAAAAAGAAAAGAAGAGAGAAGAAAATTCGTTATCAGCGTAATCTAAAAGTTGATTCCCCTCGAATGATCGAGAAGGAAGGCTTTAATAACATTTACGAGTTCAACGATCGATTCATTTATTCCTGGTTTAAACTCGACCATTAGATTATCTTAAACGGTGCTCGTAAGTCTTGTCGATCGAACGAATACGTGATTAGAGAAGGGGAGAAATAAAAGTTGGCTTAAGGTACTTAAATACTTAACCTAACCAACGTCCAACCTAAGTGTACAACATCTCTACAGAGATAGAGGTAGGTAGAATTAACAGCGGGAGGGTGTATTAATGAATACTTAATTTAAACCATCGGGAATCGATGTGATGCAATTCAATTTAGAAAATCGATAAAGGAAATATTATTTTCAAATATGCCTGGGATACGGGTACGCGAAACTCGAAAAATTCTTTCTACGATTTCTCTTTTATCCTATCGATAAAAAAAAAATCAAATAAAAATAAAAACTGGTGTGTGTACTTATGCACTCACGTAAGAAGTTATACTTCTTTGCCGTACCGAAACGAATATAATCTCCATAACCTCAAAAATAACTTCAAAAATAAACTTCAAAGAAAAAAAATAACTTAAAAAAAAATAATTATTATTATATATATATATAAGAAAGAATAAAAAAAGAAAAAGAAAATATCAAAATATAGATATCAGTCAACATTAAATATAAGAGAGATATATCGAATTACTTCATGCGGCCATGGCGCTGTGATAGCATTAGTTCCCGCTCTTGAGAACAAAAAAAAGAGGAAGAAGAAGAAGAGAAGAAGACAACTTCATGCCGTAAATTTGAAATCGCTTTGCCGCGCATCGTAAATACCGACAAACTTTGTGGTGTCTTTCGAAAAAAAATCACCCCCATCACATTTTCCCAAACGCGCCAAAAGAAGTATAACTTCAAAAAAGAAGTATAATTTCAAAAAGGGAAAAAAAGAAAGAAAAAAAACAGAACAAAAAACAGTTCGAGTTAATGGCCGAAAATCGAGACGTGTAATAGAAAGAGAAAGAGAATGCATGAGCGGAGATCTTTTGGCGGCATCGTGCAAGCTAAAATTTAGCCACGGTTTTGCTCGAGTACCGATCAAGCAACAAACAACAAAAAAAAAAAGAAAAAAAGAGAATAAAAAAGCAAAGAAAAGAATAAAAAAGAAAAGAGAAGAAACCCTTGGCTCATTTCTTGATTACACCGCTCGGTATACGGGTGTAATCAATTTCGACAATTATGCAAAACAGCGATCGCCTTTTTCGCGCCCTTCGAAGGTTGCATCCTGTTCGTTCGGGACCTTGTTATTAGTAGTCCCTTTGGCGAAAGAGACGAAAAACTTGAAGGCCGTGCGATGCACTTCCGTCCTACGTAGATTTCGTTCAATATAAACTGCTAGTCTCTTTTCATTTCAGTATATATGAATCGGATATACATGTGTGTGTGTGTGTGTGTGTGTGTGTGTAAAAATGTATGTGAAAATGTATGGGAGAAAGAAAGAGAGAGAGAGAAAAGGGATACGAAACACGCTAATGTCGGCTATAAACAAAATGGTTACAGACCTTTTGCCATAATCGATCGCTCTTTAAGAATTATTAACTTTAAGATCGACAGCATACGTTAAGAATACGTTGAGAATACGTTTTAAATGCCATAAGTGTTGAAAATACTCTCATTAAAGAAATTATCCTGGTAAAGAAAATTCGAAGAAGTACATTTTTACGAAAAAGGATACACGTGTGTATATGTTTTGTTATGTGTGTATAAATGTGTGTGTGTATGTGTGCGCGCGTGTATAACTCTAACATAAGACGGTATTATTAACTACTACTAATGACCACGCGTCATTAGTAATTACGTGAGGAATTGTTGAATAATTCATTAAAATATTAAGTTTTAGTTCTTTTATTGTTAAAATAGTGCTCGATGAGTCATCACTGATGATAAGCAAAATCTTACGGAAAAAAGTATGTACGTATATATACACAGAAATTGTTTTATTTCTCGGAAATAGTCACTCGAGCGAATCGAGAACGATCAAACGAACATACAATTATTAATAGTCCTGAAAACCATGATGAAAGTATTCTCGTATACTAATCACCTGTATATAACACACACGCACATACATACACATACATTCGTATAAACAAATAAATTTAAAAAAAATATCGTAGCAAATTATTTTCATGATGAACAATGATTATTTTTACGTGTATGTAACATTGTTTATCAAAGATTATCGCAATTGCATTTTTTATACTTATATTTTATAAATTATAGTTAAATTACTATAATTTGTTTATCATACCATGGATATAAACGTTCGTTGACGCATGAAAATAATTTATCCGAACGATATCGATAATCGACGAAATGAACATAAACAACGAACAAATTTTTTCAATATTTTCAACAAACGATAAACGTTCTTCCGTATAAATAATAAAAATAATAATAATGTTTACACCATTTGTCAAACATCAATGTATTTCTTTTCTTTATATACTTTTAACATTAGCATTTTTTTCCTGTTTTTTCTTTCTCTTTTTCTTTGCTTCAGAAATAAATCAAAAATCTTACACGAACGATGATAATTGCATTCATTTTAATAAGAAAAGAAGTTTAAGTTACGTAATATTTTACTGCTAATCGAATATCAGAAATGCTAGCTACTTTGTATGTTTTATCACCCGTTAATATGGTCATTAATAATAACAACAATTATTATAAATTTAAATGTATTCGTTGGCAATAAAAGCTACCATTAGCGATGTAACGTGTTGTATGCACATTATTTTTATCTAATTGCGTTTCTATATACGTTTATTTTCTCTCTTTTATTATGAATATCGTATGATTAGCAACTAGGTATCTACTGTCAATTTTCATCCTTTAATTAATAATCTGTCATGGTATTCGCTAATATTACCACGTTGTTTGATTCATTTTGTAATTGAGATTAATCAATCATCGTTGGAAAAAAATGAAAAGAAATTAAATTTTTCATTTAATCTTAAAGTTACACATTTAAATATATGAAAGTATATCCGTGATTTAGAAATATCATTGTTTTTTGTTAACTACAGATGTAAATATATATAATTAGTTCATATATACGAAATTTTTAATATATTTTTAATCGTTCATTAACAAACAACAATAATGTAAATTTATACTAATTTGCTATAATTGAATTAAATTATTATTATTCGTCTTATACAATTTAAAGTATAATTCGGAAATTTCAAATATATTTGTCAATATATTAATTGTACTCTATATTAATATGATACAATTATAAAAAAAAAAAATCCTATAAAATTGTGCACACAAATACAATTTAAATCTACTCAAAATAAAACAAACAAAAAGTACATTGAACAAATGAACGAATAAAATTTATACCTAATTGTTGTGTAAATCAAATCAAGGAATTAATATTATCCCATGATATAATATTATAAAATACCAACTTGAAAGTATTTTTATGTTACACGTATTACCCTTTTTTGCTCGACTATCGAAAAAAAAAGTTGATAACCATGAGTAACTTCCGGAGCAAAACAATACGTTATATCTCCTATCTCTGTCTTTTTTCATTCTACTCATCATCCTCTTCATAGTCATCGTCGTCTTTGTCATCATCGTTGTAGTCGTCGTAGTCGTCGTCGTAGTCGTCGTCGTAGTCGTCGTCGTTTGGTTGAGGAACGAGGACGTTCCGCAATTTTTTCTGTTGCGCAACGCAGCGCCCCAACTAATGCGATTAAAAAGGCATAACGATTACGTTCAATTATTAACAATTACAAGGACGGCAAAAAAACGTAATTACCCGCCATTAATCAAGTAGCCGGTGCTCGGTTCCTCAGCAACTACACATCTCAACCATTACAACTACTATTAAACCAACAACATATGTACATATGCGTATATTTCTATCTCACCACTGTACTATGTTCACATTACGCATACTACATTCGTATGTATCTGTGTAGTAGATATTATACACATACATACATGATTAAATAAATTCATTTTCTCTCTCTCTCTCTCTTTCTTTCTTGTACATGCATATTGATGTATACGTATGCATTTATGTATATTTATTTTCTTTCTCTTTCTATACTATTTGATACTTCTATATATATGCATTTATTTTCTTTCTTTTTTATCCTGTATATGTAAGTATATGTATATGCGCGTGTAATACGTGCATTTAATTTATTTTCTTTCTCTCTTTTTATTCTGTGTACGTGTTTGTGTGTGTGTGTTTGTATATATGGGTACTGTGAGTATTATTCGTCCTTTTATTCCTCTCTTTTTCTCTTTCTTACTTTCCGCGAATCGCGAAACAAATTTATGATCGTTCTGACGAAGAAAAAGTAACATCCGAAGTTGCTACACGTTGGAATCCATGAAAAAATCACACGCCGGAGTGCACCGTCTAGAAAATCTTTTTACGTTCCTCGTTATTAAAATGCGATTAATAAGCGGACAACGTATCTTATTTCTTTACAGGTAGATATTCGCATACTTATGTGGGTATCCAAAGTGTGTGTGTGTGTGTGTGTGTTAATCGGACAACAATATTAATGATACGTGATTACAAATACACACATACATATATAATATTTTATAATATACCTACTTATACTTATTAGCATTCTTAAGAGAATGATTTTAAATCGTGATATCGGTACTTAATAATAATCTATTGAAATACCCTCGTATTAAAATGATTTCGTAATAACTTTGTAATAAAATAATTCTATTTCACTTGAAATCCGTGAGGTAAGATAAATAGAGGGGAGGGTGGTTAGGCAGGTGGTCAGAGGTGGGGAGGGAGGGAGGAGGGAGGTGTAATGGAAATTATGATGTTGCGACTGAGCGTGAAATTTATCGAGATATAATATATTTCACGCCTCGAATCTTACGCGAATGAAATTTTCTTTACGTGTTACGTTTCAAAAAATTAATCGAAAGAGTGATTGTTACAATTGTTTCGTTATTATTATTATTATTATTATTATTATTATTATTATTATTAATATTATTATTATATTTTTTATACTTAACTTTATCGGTTCTCAATCTTTCATTATCAGAACGTAAAAAGGGTTATATACAGTGCACGCGATATTATTATACACTAGTGTACCTACAATCTTTTTCTTTTTTCTTTTTGTTTCTTTTTTTTTTTATTTTCTTTCTTTCTTGTTTTCTTGTAATATAGAAAGGCTCGCGCAAGCACGACGTAATTTTGTAATTAATAGTGACATTACCGGTAATTAACTGCCGTGGATAATTGCGACTGTACTTAAGGACCCTAGTGGCTTGGTGGTACAATGTAAGATGCGGTATAGTCCAGTAAGGTGCGGCACGGTAAGGTACGATACGGTACAGTGCAATACGATCGACTACACGTAGAAAGGAAAAAGCGTAAGTTCATTGCCGTTTCTTATACTACCACGTGTATTCGCATTTTTCACGTCTATCGTTGATTAGTGTAATAATATGTTGGGAGTCGTTCTTCGTAACGAATTGGTGTGTGTTTGTGTTTGTGTGTGTTGTATATGTGTGTTTAATAAAAATATATAAAAACGATATCATGCTACTCAGAATGGATTATTTGATTTGATCGTTTTCCTTTTTATTATTCTAAGAAAAAAGAACTAGTAAATCTATTGGAAATTTACGTTATTAATGGAATTTCTTCAGATTGCTACGAGTAATAATGTTTTATGTGTGTATGTGTGTGTGTATATATATATAAAAAGATGTATAGGGAAAAAAGTTAATATTAATATAATTATCCTCGATAAAATTGAGATAAGAAAATTACGAAAAAGGTCATCGATTATTTTTATTACCATCAACCCCATCGATAAAATAATATATTCAATAATAAAATATTTTCAAATGAAATTATGTGTGCGCGCGATTCGATCTAATTTTTTTCTTAAATATATATTAATGCAATATCACGTTCACATTCCCTTATAAAAATAAAAAATAATAATAATAATTAAAGTAAATAATATAATAAAAAATTTAACATTTTGTGTGTGTGTGTGTGTAATAAAAATAAATATTTAATGAATAATTTAAATTCAATAAAATTGTTATTAAAAATTTGTAAAAGAAATTGAGAATATTAGTGAGTGATAGTTTATGACAATAAAAAGTGTAACATAAACGTGCAATTAGATTCATATTAAAAGGCACGCAATAACGGTTGAAAGAACGCTAAAACCGCAGAATCGGTGTCCACCACCGCGAGAAAGTAAAGAACGTGATTTATCTTTGCCACGACGTGTACCTTTCAAGATCTGTTTAATGATCATTTGCAGATCACTATCGAGAATCGACAACTTTTAACATCTGCCAACATGCAACTATGAACGAACGAGTGTGATATTATCGATTATTATACAAGCGTAATGCGGTTGTACAATTTTTTTTCTTACTTGCTACAAATTCGTTTTAACATGTTTTGTTTTTTATTGTAACAAGTATTTAATTATTGATCATTATTTCGTATGCGGTTAAAATTGAATTTCGACATTCATATGAATTTATATTTTTAATTTATGATGAATTTGATATTTTATATTTTTACATTCAATTAATAACCGATCAATAACAACGATTAGATACATAAAATGTGTTAAATATTGAACATTATTATTATGAATGAAATGAAACAAAAAAATTCCAAGAGCTGATCAATAATTTTTATTACCATTACCATGAGTCACCAAACAACTCACATCTATAATAATTAAATTTATATAAGAAAAATAAATTAATAAACGATCAATAATAATCTTTAATATTAAAAGGTCTATACAGATTAATATAATATGAAAGTAATCATTATTATTAAAAATCGACGGGTCCAACGTACAAATTTTTCTTACCAACATAATTAGCTACCAAACAACTAACATTTACGATAAATTAAATTTTGACGGAAAACAACAAAAATAATAATTAATAACCTATCAATAATAATTTTGAAAATGAAAAAAAAAAAATGTATTAAGAAATCAAAGTTAATTATACAAAAATTAGTATCCAAAAATCGATGAGTTTGACATTAAAATTTTCCTATTACCACAGACCACGAAACAAATAAAATCTACAGTAATTAAATTTTTTTGTCCACAACTAAAATTAATAACCGATCAATAATAATCTTGAAAGATAAAAATAATCTGTTTAGAAATTGAGGTTAATAATATGAAGGTGATTTTTATCGAAAGATCCATGAGATTAATCTAAAGAGATCACAAGAGATCATTGATAATTTTTCTTACTACTATAACCACCATCAATAAATAACATCTACGTGTATATGTATAAGTAAAAGTAGTAATATTGAGAATCTACCGAGTGCATATGATCGAACGAAAATTAACATTAACTACAAGATAGTCCGTAGAAGTCATTAACGATTTCTCTATCGTGGTCAAGTATTAACGCAATGCAACGTAACAACGTATGACCGCCTTTTGCACTATGTGACTGTGATTGAACGAACGGCTATGGGGGAAATTACGGAATCATATTTTTTTACATAGATACTATTCATTTCTTTTTTGTTTATCAATAATGACGAAAACGAACGAATAAACGAGCTCATAACGAATACATAAACGAATATATTAGATGAACGAATAAATGAACTAACATATGAAAGAATTTATGTGTGAACGATCGGTAATAATAATAAGAATTATTTTTGAAGTTATACTTCTTTTGGCGCGTTTTTTTCCGATCGACACCACGAAGTTTGTCGGTATTTACGATGCGCGGCAAAGCAAGCGATTTCAAATTTACGGCATGAAGTTGTCTTCTTCTTCTCTTCTTCTTTTGTTTTCTCAAGCGGGTCACCCATCCAAGTAACTAATTCTACTCAGCGCTGCTTTACTTAAATGATCCAGCGGGAATTAGTGCTATCACAGCGCCATGGCCGTTGCCGCATAAAGTAATTCGATATATCTCTCTTATATTTAATGTGAACTGATATCTATACTTTGATATTTTCTTTTTCTTTTTTTTATTCTTTCTTATATATATATAATTATTATTATTATTTTTTTTTTAAGTTATTTTTTGAAGTTATTTTTGAGGTTATTGAAGTTATATTCGTTTTGGTACGCCAAAGAAGTATAACTTCTTACGTGCGTACATAAGTACTCACACCAGTTTTTTTTTTATATTTCTTTACATAACTACCACACTTTTATCTTCTTCGTTGAATTAATTTTTATGAATCCTAATAAATAACTTACGTTTTCGCAATATTAGTATAATGCATATATACATATAAAGTTTTTTCTATCATTAAGTTATTTGAACAATCTAGTCGAACGACTTAGTTTACAATTAGAAGTAGAAGAAAAACTCCATTTACCATTCTTACCATTATCCGTCACTCAGTTAGAAAAGAGATTGACAAGGACAAGACTAACTAGATAAGAATTTTCTCTGAACACTCGCTTTCAATTAAGTACCACGATACTTGGTAAAGAAAAATCATTTCCACCTTCTTCCCCCCCTCTCCCACTCTCCTCTCCATTCCTCTCACTCTCTCTTTCTTTTTCATTCTCTTGCTATCTGTTTTTTCTTTTCTTTTCTCAATTACAAATGTTCGTACGAGAAAGTCTCCGCCTTCAACGTAATATCCACATACGCGTGTGTCTCTTTGCGAATGATCGATGATGAGGCAAAAGTCGTGACACCGTACAAATTACGCCGGCACTTATCTTCCGATCGTTAATTAGTTTCAAGTAAGTACTTATATACATGTGTATATGTGTATATGTGTATGTGTGTGTGTGTGTTTTATATACATTACGTTTAACTAAGTTTGTAAGCAGCACGAACTCTCGGCCACTTTCTCCGTTCATAATGGACCAATTAGCAGCTCGTAAAACGCGTATCGAGACACACTGTTAAATAAAAGAGAACCTTAACCTTTTACACTCTCCTTGTATTGGCCCATTAAAATCTACAAAACGAAAATAAATAAGAAGGATGTAATTCGTCGTTGTTAATTATTACACGAACAAATTCCTTGTCTCATTTGTGCGTGATGTTTCATCGATTTTCTTTTTTATTACACAGACAAATCTCAACGATACGTTTATATAACGAAATGATTATATCTGCTTTATCCAATGTTTGCAACTGACGCAATATCAAACGAATCTAATATTAAAATACAGAAATATTCGATTGATAATCAATTAAATTTGGAATTCAATCTTTTGTTTTCTTTTTTTTTCTATTAAGGGGGGAAATAAGTGTAGAGGCTTCGAAAAATTCTATTTTCTTTTTTATAAGTCGCTTGTAAAACTATTAAAAAATATACTCGAAAAATTTCAAGTCAAAAATCCAAGTTGTTCAAAAGTTATAAGCGATTAAATACAGAGCGGTCGAGCTTTTTTCAAACGCGTTTTCCTCGAAACGACTTTTCTCGAAATTGTGTACACTCTAGCTTAAAAAGTTTTTAACCAATCATTTTGAAATTTGGAATATAGTTTCTTTATATAATTACGTTCTATTTGAATCTGAATCCTAAGCGATCTTTGTTTAAAGTATTTTTTTTATAATGAAAAATATATGAAAAAATAGAAAAAAAATCATACTTTATGTTCACCCCACCCTAAAAAATACAAATTTTTATTTTTTTTAGGGAAATTAGGTTCAAATAGAAGATACACATATAAAAAAAAGTAATTTTTCTTTGTAATTGATTTCTGATAAAAATTGTAGCTTCCAAGATGTACACAAACTGCTCAGTCGGATGGAAACCTACAATTTGTGACGACTGATATCTCCGCTAAGTTTTCGAGATAAATCTTTAAAAATTTCGGAAAATGTTTTTAAATATATGTGTAAAATGACCTTATAATATTAATAAATAACATAAATTTTTAATACGTTAAAAAAATTCATGAAAATCACAATGAAAACATTGTTTTACACGTATTTCCCCACTTAATACGCGTAAATCACATTTTTACTATATTTTAGTCAATTTTCTCAAACTGGAGAACGATTTAATGAAATTATTATATTTATTTAAAAAAGTAGCTGTGATTTACTAGGGAACGATTGAAGTACTATAATATGTAAATTCGACAATAATCATTCTTATCTCTTATATCGTAGATTCACGTCTATCGATCTTGTGTACGTGGATAAAAGAAAAAAAGAAACTATAAAAGAAAGAAAGAAAAGAAAAGAAAGGAAGATAATCTGAACGTATAGAAGATTAAAATCTCTTGGTTAGAAAATATTGCAAACGTCCCTGCCGGTAGACGCCTATGGGGTAGTAGGTATAGTTTATCGGCTAGATCGTGAGTCGTTCAAGTTGTAAGGCCCCCGTAGGTAGATCGTGTCTCCTTATGGATCCTTTTATCGATGATCGTAAAGCAGATTCCAATCAGGCTTTGCAAGACTACTCCTCGTTCGATGGATCGTTATGATTTTTCATTGGCGATCTTACGAACGAGACAAGTTCATTGGAAATGTCTCTTCTCTTCTCTTCTCTTCTTTTCTTCTCGACTAAACCGAAGTTTTAAAAGTTCTTGGAAAGTGTTATTGAATAATGAAGAAAAAATCAAATTGGAAATATTGCACGAAATGTCCAATGGGCGTGTTCGTTAAATATCGAAACCGGGTTTATAAATGATACTGAAATTTCGTTAAATATTATTTTAATAAATAATATGGGATATTATACGAAACAATCGTAATTTGTTTCTTCTAGAAAATTTGCAAAATTCTTCGAATAATAATAAAAAAAAACACAAAAAAAGAAAAAGGAAAAGGTTTCTTTTACCAGTAAAGGTAAAAATATTTCGTTGAATTGCAAAGAAGTTGGTTATTATCTCGATAAGATTACGAGATAAACGATGAAAGTAACGATCGACAAAGTGTAAATGCTTTAACCGAATATGATCGGTGATCGTTCGTGTAATTTGATCCCTTCGAATTTGAGTATCCGTGCGTTACGATCCTGTACGATACGGTACGGTACAGTGCGGAAAAACGTTCGATCAGCATTCCTTAATTACAATCCCACTGTCAACGCGCGGTAACGTTCAATTAGCGAGCTAATGGATCGGATTTCTCGTGGTGGAAAGAAACGATCTTTCCTACTTGATCACGCCGAGACGATAAATCCAATTACGTAATGGACGTATAATTAATTCCTGAACGAAGAGTATATACCGATATCGGGTCTTCGGTCTGATCGTTTTGCAAAACGATTTCTCGTTTAATATCGTATGATCGAGTTCACCCTAATAACCGAAGCTCTTTATTTCACTCAAAAATATATTCTTCATTGAATCGAATAATAAGAAATTATGTGCAATTGAAAATTTGCAATAATTATTCAATTTGTCTTTTTATTACTCAATGAAATAATCGTGTAAATAATATTGCTTAAATTGATACAAAAATCAAGAAGCACTTTTTGGAAATTGAAATTAAATCATTTCATGGCAAATCTATGCACAAGTGTTACTTACATTTTGGTAAAAATAACGTTCACAATTTTTAGTAATATTAAATAAATAATATTATTTAAGAATTAGTAATATAATATTCTCGATTGTTCAATGAAAATAATAAAATTTCCAATAATTGAAATTAAACATTTTCATGGAATATATCAATTTCGATATACTTGAAAAAAATTCCTGATTATTATTATCATCATTCTCCACATGTGTGTGTGTGTGTCCATTACAAATATAATATTAAATCAAAATAGATATAAATAAATAAATAAAAAAAGAAGAGAAAGTACGGAAGAAATGATGAAGATTTTCGCGTTGAAAAAAATTCTCAGTTCATTTATCGAGAGAGAAACAAATAAATGTCCGTTTGTTATCAAGGTTGGTATCGAAAAGGGATTTAAATAGAAATAACTCGCGTATCGAATGGAATATCTTGCCGATAATTCGTAATAGGTGGGTATTATCGTGCTCGTGAGATCGAACACGACCGGCCGTCCCTGGTTCTTGTCACAGGATGCATTGATGCGTCTATTAGCGCGAATTTGCAAGTATGATTCAACGTAAAAACACCTCCCCGCGGCACGTTCATTCTCGGGAGCACGTTCACGTAGTAGAACGCGCGTGAAACGACCGATCTTCCTTGATGCGAAGCGTGTGCTTCAACGATGATCACGTCGAGAGCATTTTTCATTTGCCCCGAATGCCGTCCAATCTCTTTCCTACAATGCTAAAAAGAAAAACTATGAAATACTACGTACAAGAGATACTACGATTTATCTATCTCTATTTATTGCCATTACCGATAATATCACTTTCTATTTCATTTTTATCCATTAACAACGATCATTTATTTATCCCACTCTGCTATTTATTTCTTTTCTTTTCTTTTTTTCTTTTTTTTTTAAAGAGAAACGTAAAATGATTTGAACATAATTTTGCAATGTATTTCTCTTGTAAGTGACAAAAATAATCATATTTAAGATTTGTTATATACCGTTCATATTTATTTCAAAGAATATATTTCAGTATATAAGCCTTTTATATATTTTTTATTTATTATCTCGAAGAGAAGAATATTACTCGTTAACGATTCGGCTATTAATTATTTTTCAACGAATTCTTCCTAAATTAAAATAAAATAATTCATCAATATATCTTCCATCATTTTTTCTTTTTTTTTTACATATATTTGAAGTAGAAGAAAATTATTGTACGATAAATTTAGCTATTTATTTTTAAACGAAACTAAATATATATATAAGTTAATGATTTATTATTAAAACCTTTGAATTTTTTAATTAAAAAGAAATAAAACGTTAATAGTAAATCTTCATTTTTAATCAATGTTAATTCCGTAATAATTATGCTCGTGTATACACATTCTCAATTTTACGAATAATATCATTTCGTATGGAATTAAATTTGAATGATAAAAAGTATTTTGTCTCTTTCTTTCTTTCTTTCTTTCTTTCTTTTTCCTCTTTCTTTCGCTCATTCTTTTCAAAGAAGTCGATTTATCAGAGTCGCTGTCGCGTGCTGCTGTTGCCACAGAACCTTGCAAACTCGTGAGAAACATAAGCGGCCGCAATGAGTCGGCTAATTAGTTTATTACGCCGTGCTGATTTGTACGCTCGTAAATCGCCAGACTACGTATATGAATAACATTATATCTACGCGTTTGTGTGTGTGTGTATGCTCGCGTTAACTAACACATATAATCCGACCAAGTATTTCTATAACAATCTAATGGCATTCGAGGTAGAGAGACAGAGAAAAAACACATATTTTTAAACGTGTTTCTTTCTTTCCTTCCTTTTTTTCCTTTTTTTGTTTCTTTTTTTTCATTTTTCTTTTCCAGTTCCGTTTTTGTTTAATTTCATTTTCATAACGAAATCAAGGTGTAGTATAAAGTTTCCCACATGTAATTATCTCTTCCATTGCGAGTAATGAGCTAAGGGGGAGGAGGAAGAGGAGGGGTTCGGTTGATTAATAAATGAATAAAATATTATCGACGTTTCCAAGTCGTCTCTCATAATTATTATATCACACGTTTGAGTATAACAAAGTCCATTAAATAGTCTCCAGATAATAATAATAATAATAATAATAATAATAATAATAGAAATCATAATAATAAAACGATCATTCTTATTCCCATTGAACTAAGTGTGTCACCTTAATTGAACTCCGGTGAAAGGATTAAGCACATTTTTTAATATTTTATATTATTATTATTATCTTTTTATGATTTTTTTCTTTTTTTTTTCAATACAATTTAGATTTTAATTAAAGATAACAGTAACTGCCAGCTCTCGTATATAGTAAATACAATATAAACGTTCGTAGTTTCTCACAGTCATCAAACGGAGTACTATTTCGAGATTGAACACAATGAACCGGGGTACTCAGGTGTGCCAGTCCGCGCCTGGCCCACGGAAACTTGCTCCTTTCCGTCGTTAAATTATAGTGTTTACGCGAATTAGATTTCGGTTTCGGTAATTTTCAGTTAATAACGAAACGAACTGGCCAACGAACAAACGTTAAGTGCGGCTTCGGGCCCATTAATGCCATTATAATCTAAAGGGCTACCTATATCTTCAACTATCTCTCTCTCTCTCTCTTACTCTCCCCCTTTCCGTTCACTTTTCTCATTCCTGTTGCATATGCAGCAAGTGCATCTCTCTTTTACGGCTTATACGCGAATAATAAACGCGATGGGTGTGCGCGAAAGAAGAAGACTCGTCTTCGAGTCTTCCGTAAGATAGAAAGAGATGGAAATAAAACGAGAGAATGAGAGAGAAATAAAGGGGAGGGTGGGGGGATGAGGAAAAGTAGGGTTTAGATCTCTTATACATTATCGTCCGCATTACGTCGGGGGCTACTACCTGGATTATAAGCTCATTTCCGATAAATCGACTCGATTAAAAAGTGCCTCTTAAGACGCGCGTAAACCACTTTGCTTCGACCCCTTCACCAATCCCCTCCCCTCTAGCGCCGCCGCTGCCCCCCTTTCGATCCGCCTTCCGTTCGATCCGTGTTCTTACGGGACCTTCCCTTCGATATATCGCAAACCCAACGTACTCGTTTTTAGAAATTCGTTTGAACGAGCGCCATTTTCCTTAAAGACTGGTGGTACCGCTTCCAGCTCTGTGATATCAAGTTTTAGAAGAAAACGACTCTTAGAATTTTTCTCTTTTATTTTGTTTCCTCTCTCTCTCTCTCTCTCTCTCTCTCTCTCTCTTTCAGATACTAGCCTCGAGTTTTCTTAGACGATCATCATGTCGGCAAACGATACTTTCAATTAACTTCCTTTTTTTGCTTTCGTCTTCTTCTTCCTCTTCCTCTTCTACTATTACTTTTTCTTCTTCTTCTTCTTCTTCTTGTTCTTGTTCTTCTTCTACTACGTGTTTCTATGCAACCATGATAGTAAACGACATCGAGTGGTGGTGTCATAATCGGAATGCGAGTTGATACACGACATTTCCTAAGTGGGCGCCATCCTTGTGTTAGTCAACTGGCGCCAGAAGTTTATAGTTGATGTAATTCTAGATCGCGACAGACTGTGTGTTTGAAATATTTCATATAATATACGATATGATTTATACATTTAAAGTATCGAAGAGATGTGTACTCGATTATCATCGATGATACGTTTTAAACGTGTTATCTCCATTTACTGCGTATAACCAAACGATTTGTATTAAGCACCTTCTTCATCGTGTTCAGGTAAAAGTTGTTTTGTGCTTCAAAAATTTTCATAGATTCTCCTATATGGTTAGGAAGGTTGCTGATATTTTGTCGTGGATAAGCTTTAAGAGCAGAGTGCGAAACACGAATCACGCGTGAAAATCATTCCGAGGGTTTCGAGAGAATCGAGAATTTTATATGCGTGTGCGTGTATGCGGGTGTGTGTGTGCTGGAAGTCGCATATTTGAAGTAGATACATAAGAGCTCAAGTATTATAGGAATCATTAATGCTGCAAGGTCGGTGAAAGGAATGATACCTTTACCCTCGCATGAATGAATTTACGCGTTGATGTATTCACGATTTTAACGTATGGGAGATATTTATTTCGTTTATTTATTTCCATCTAAACGATTATCTTTATTTTATGGCGAATTTTAAATAATTTTTTCTTTTTTTTTATATGAACATAAAATAATCTTGATTAAAAATAATATAAAAATCAGTGATTTTATAATCGTAGAAAGAAAAGGAGAGTATTTGGTAATAAATTTGATATCGTTCGAAAGGATATTCGTGAAACTGGGAAATCCCAAATGCAAAAATAAAAAGAACAACTACTACTGCTAATAATAATAATAATAATAATAATAATGATGATGATGATGATACTACTACAAATATTACTACTATTATATTACGTTCTAAATGGATTCTTTAAGACCACCACCACCAAGCACGGAAATGAGACCGCAGTGATTCTTCTGGTAATTCCGATTTAGCGGTTTAAATATCAAGCGAGAAGGAATAATAATTGGTAGCCGAGAAAATAACGTATCAGTTCGTGTTTAAATGGCTAGTCGAAACGACGTTACATTTTTTTTACGAATGCGTACAATCGCGTTAACAATTTTAGGTAATAATTACTATAATAAAAAATAAAATAAAATATATTTACATGAAAGATATACAAATTATTTCGTATAATATAGAAAATTGTGAAAAGTATCAAAATTTTACGTACCTAAATTTTACAAGTAAAAGTAAAAAATCAAATATTTATCAGAGGAAAGAATACTGTTCGCAACAAACGACCGTGGGTGAAAATAACGAAAACTACAAAATAATAATTTCTTGGTTTACAGATCAGTCGAGCGTACGAGGAGGAGGTGGCGGAGGAGGAGGAGGAGGAGGAGGCGGAGGCGGAGGCGGTGGTGGTGGAGGTGGAGGTGTTGGAGGAGGTGGAGGTAGCGAGCTGGCCGTCCCTCAGACGAGTCCTGCTAGTAGCACGAGTAGCTTGAACCAAGTGAATCAGGTGAGCCAGCAGGTGAACCAACAAACTAACCAGCAGCAGTCTCGCCAACAACAAGGAACACCGACGCCAACGTTAACACAAACACCAACAATACCAGCTGTTACAAGTGTTGTATCGTCAACTGCATTATTGGTTGTATCAACGCGATCATCTCCTGCACCAACACCGATAACTTCATCAACTGCAACTGCAGCAGCAGCAGCAGCAGCAGCAGCAGCTACAGCAACAGCAGGAACAATAACAACGACGCCTCAATCCACTCAAATGGGGATCTCAACGGAAGAGGTTAGACCCGAGGAAGAGGGCGCCCACCCGAGGGCAGCTCCAACGAGCCCTGAAAGCGAGGCTGAGGTCGACGACTTTGCACCTAAGAGGAAACAACGACGTTACAGGACGACCTTCACGAGCTTTCAGTTGGAAGAACTTGAAAAGGCATTCTCGAGGACTCATTATCCTGACGTTTTCACAAGGTAAGTTTTTGAATACATTACAAAAAAAAGGAAAAAAAAAAAAAAGAATAAAATCCACGTATATTGAAAGGACTATCTCTACTTATAAACAAGGACGAAAATCCTCTTTCTAAAGTATTTTCATTCGAAATTTAAAATCTTACCTAACAACTCTGACCTAACTTAAAAGGAATCAGAGACACGTAAGTAGTAGGTATAATATTATCTTCGTTTTTTGTTTCTTTTTTTTTTTAGCGATAGGTAAAGAAAATTATGTCTAGACCAAAAAAGAATCCTATCGAATCTGTCGAATGCTTGCTTACAGGCTTCTTAAATAACGGGATCGAGATATAGAATAGAAAAAGTTAGGTTTGAAGGAGGACAACCTGCTGAGAGACGACTACCTATTAGTCTCGACTAATCCCTAAACTTATCGCGATAAAACAACACCCGCGCTGCACTTTCGAGCCTCTCCTATACTTAACTTAACTAAACTTAACCTTACTCAGAGATTATTTGCCTAACATAAGCTGATCGTGAATCGTACAGTCAAGAGTCTTGCTCTGCCACTTTCATTACATTCCTACGAGGCTCCCATTCGAAACACGTGAAATTATCTATCGACGATTAATACCAGATGCCTAAGCAATTACAAAGAAAATTCCAATAACAAATTCAATCGATACGAAAAGAGAAAAGAATATATATATATATATATATATATATATAAATTTAATCATCGATCTCTTCAGACGCTTCTTCTTTTAAAGGTTACCTATGAACTATGTCATTTTTGAGTCATCATTTATATTTACGAGAATTCCTCAATTTTGTTTTCCAACTAATCCGATAGGTGAGAATGTAAACGAAGAACGAAACCAAACACTACGCACATACATACATACATACATACATACAAACACACACACACACACACACACACATAGATATTTCTATACGTACGGACAGAGAGATAAGCAGAATATTATCGATCGATGCCATTTTTACGATGAAGGCGTAGTCCTTGAACATGATCATAAAACGGACTTGATTCCTTCATGATTATTCAAGCTTATAGTGATATTCGTATTGCAAAAATAGCGATGAGTTAATTGCGTACGTTACCGTAATTATGGACATACCAATGCCGATCGTTTCGATATAACAGTTAATAACTTTATCAAAACATATATACACACACATACATATATATATATCTAAACACATAGACATATAAACACATAAACTTCATGAGCTACGAAAATTCCAAGCGTATTAGTTTCCTCTTACATATATAGATTCGATCAACCAATTAACAAATAATAATTGTAACCAATTATTCTTCTAACGTAAGATATATAAATATTGATCGTAGATTAATTCAATTAAATTATTAATTCAATCGATCGATAATTAATAAAATTCCTAGCTAATTATTGAATTAAGCCATCATAAAATCGTACGTAAGATCAGTTAAAACTAGTTGAAGAACGTCATTAAGAATATGATCCGTTTCAAATACGCAAATTTTCTATATGTTTTCTAATATTTTTATTATATTAATTATTTCGTAGAAAAATTAATTAAATTAGATAAAATAAATTCAAATAATATCAATTTATAAATGATAATCCCAACTAATAATTATTCCTATAGCGTAACACACGTATAATATATAATTAACCGTAGAAGAGATTAATTAACAATAAATTAAATTAAAAGTTAAATCAATCAATATATAAATAATATAACACGTATATAATTATCGAATCAAATTACCATACCAGTCCATAAAAATAAAAAAAATAACAAAAATTATCACGCAAAACTCTTATATCATAATTGCTTTAAACACCAACTAAATTAAATATATGAATTTATATAAAATATAACGATACCCATACGATACCCATGATTGCGAATAATCAAATTTATTACCACAATCATTCGTAAAAACAACTAAAATTAGAGTTAGAAACACGACGAAGATGATCGTTCAATATACAAATCATGTTCTTAGTTCTTTGTTGTACAATTTCATTTTTGTCATTTTCATTTGATTTTGTTCTTTTCCTTAGCTTTCTAAAGCGATTCTCTGCCCATGCAAATTTTCTTTTTTCCATAGCCACGGTCGATGGTTTTGCATTATTAAGTCTCCGAAGGAAGAGACGACCGGTTGTTAGACGTGTAGAGTAACGCGCCGAGAATGGGGTGTAGTGCAATCTATCTGGATATTTCTCTCTCTCTCTCTTTCTCTCTTTCTCTATCTCTATCTCTTTCTTTCTTTCTTTCTCTTTCTCTGTTAAACCTTCCTCTTCTTAAAGTCGTTCTTTTTTACACGTGGCTTCTTTCGTGCTATGGAACACCCGGTAGGTAACTAATAGCGGTGTAATCGCTCGTAATAGGTCCGGTCCTGGGGCCACGGTATGGGGTTCTCGTAATTAACGAAGGTGGAAGAGGTTGAAAGAGAAAGAGAAAGAAAGAAAGAGAGAGAGAGAGAGAGTATGCAAGAAAGCTTGAAACAGGTAGTATGGCTCCAAGATTCTCTGGGACATCCCTAAACCAACTATGAAAGTAACTTTGTTCCCTAAAACCTTTAGTCATTTACTCCCCCCACCCCTCTCATCAATACAGTTTTAAGAAAAATTAAACCCTAAAAATAATCCTGACATTTTATTTCCTTTTATAATATAATTCCGTATGGTTTTACAATTTTTAAATGAGTATCTATCTTTTTCTTGCAAGTATTTTTTATTTTTTATTTTATTTTCATTTTCTTAATTTCCGTTTTTATGGTTTTTAAATCGCGTCTGGATCGTTAAAGTATTTTAGAATTATTGAGCAGACTGCTTGTTGCTGCTCGGTAAATGGGGTCATCATCCAATCATCGACGCGATTTATATTTCGATGATATTTTATAACATTTAAAATGATCGGTATTTCAGTTAATATTCAATTCATTTCAACGATCAACGTCTCTATGTAAGAATTTTATACTTTTTAATTGATAGATTTTTTCGATTGGGATTTATATCGACATTTTGGTTGTTTTGGTGTTTACGAGTAAATCTTAAAATATGTTTTCAAATCTTGTAACACGAAAAATATAATATTTAACAAAATAAAATATAAAATGGAGACTAGGTAAACGTATTTGAAATTTGTCTTTATTTAAATTGAGAAAGTAGGATATGGTTTTGGAATTAGATTGAAAAATGAATTGATCGATCAATCAAACACGTCCGATATAATTAGTTCAAGTTGATATAATGAGCGATAGTATTGGAATTCTTTGCATGCATCGTATAAAAATAAATCTCATGATTGCGTTAGTGACGTAAGTACCTACCGAACGAAGGTCGGATTATAAAGCGCTCCTGTGAAACAACGTTATAAATAACATTTTAATTACGTTCGCGTCTTAAAAGTCGTAGAACCAACGTTGTTCGACGTGAGAGACGTTGGCATAGCTCCTACGTGCACTGAACCACTATTTTTCTTCTTTTATGTTTTTTTTTCTTTTAATTTTATTCGTCGATTCTCGTGAAGATATTACTTTATGGTTTTTATCGTTCGCAAATGAATATCCTCGGGGCACGTGTTTCATTCAAAACTTATCAACAATTTTCAATTTTAAATTATTTGTTCTATTTTAGATTTCCAATTTTACATTAGCAAAAATTTTCTATTAATTCTTGCAAATGTATATTTGATTCGCGATCAATCTCAATTGCGTAAGAATTTTTAATAACTTTTACTTATATTAATAGTACTAATAACAATGTTTAGTACTTTATTTATAAATAAATAACACGGTATAGAATATTTGACGTACTCAAAGACCTTATAGTAATCTTTTTATCTAAACGAAATAAACTTAATATTTTTTTAAAATAAAGTACTAAGAATTTTTATACAGATTTATATTTAAATTAAGAAAACTAATATTTATTTTTCTTATTTTATTAAAAACGGTTATAAGAATTAGTATTAAATAAGTAGAAATAAAAATAAATTCAATATTATAATTATATATCTATATAGTTATATATTAAAAGTTTAAAATATTTTATTTCTAAATAATTAATCCACTATATAGAATATATTTTATCGATTGAAATACTTAAAAGTATATTCAACATTTAAACACAACTATATTATTATTTAAAATATTAAAAATACCAGTATAATACTTGTTAACCAAGTCAATAATTAACGATCAATCTATCATTGATTAAGATTCCATATATCCTATCTAAGTTAGTTGATTCTCTTACGAATCTTTCACTATTTCGTAGTAATAAATTGATTCGCTTTCTTCGTTTCCCAGTGCCTTCCAGTGGTATTAATTTCACACTAATTGGATTTTATGGTCGCTTAGGTTTATTGACCATTCGTGAGAGAGAGAGAGAGAGAGAGAGAAAGACGAATAAGAATAAGAAGAAGAAGAAGAAGAAGAAGAAAGATGAAAGAAAGAAAGAGAAAAGAATAGAAACTCGTCGGAACACATTGCATATTCATTAGAAGCCTTTACCGAAGGGCACGCGCACGATTGGTTCTATCAAAATACATTTAATGGACACACACCACCGGTACACACAATATTTTATAAGAAGTCATCCGATAGCTAAGCGAATAATACCCACGACCCATTTGTTACAACTAAGAATAAAACGTTTTACAATCGTTAGCTACAAATTACTACGTGTCCGATCATAAACGTCCTGGGAACGATGATTTATCTACATTTCCTCTTGATCGCGTATCAAACATACACACATACACACATACACACATACACACAAAACACACATACCACATATAAATATAATATATAAGACTCATGACAAGAAATTAATATATAAAATGATATATAAGTAATTAGGTGTAAAAAGAATTTGGAGAAACAAAAAAAAAAAAAGAAAATATATCTCTGTAGGAAGTTGAAAAGTGGCATAATAAAATAAAATCATATTACTTTGCAACAATAATAACTAATTTGCACGCTGTTCTACATAATAAAATCTAGGATACAACTTTTACATTTTGGCATTTCCTTTGAATACTCGTTAACTTCTACCAATTAAGATATCCGTCATTTCTACGTTACCTATATTATTATATAATAATATTTATTACATTAATATTCGTATGTATTGACAGTTATACAGAGACAAATGTTGCATAAGTAGGTCAAATCCAATTTCTACAATATTCCCGTATATCTATACATTCAATCTCTAACTAATTTGCAAATTTGCATTTTTAAAAGTATTTTAATGACTTTCAACTTTGTCGACACTTTCAATTTTACATTTATACACACAAACATACGCACACACACACACATACACAAAGAACACTTATAGAGATATACATATATAATAAATAGTTTTTATTATAGAAATAAAAATAATGAGGTAACGATGAAAGATGTGTGGTATTTTTGTTTCTTAGTTCTCTTTTTATTTTTTTCTGTTTCTTTCTTTTTTTTTTTTTAAGGTAGAGGTATAATACTTATGAAGAGGTTCGAAACTTTTCAAACGTGTTAAACAAGTTGAAAGAGTAAGAGAGAAAGGAAGAATATACCAACGTAAAGGCTTTTCGAACGTAGCCACTTACTTTTACGGGCTCTTAAGATCTAATTTAGATTAGAGTCGTGTGGCTCGAGCTACCGTGCCGCGTTAGATCAACCGAATGAAACAGACTCACTCTTTTCTCTTAAGGGACGACTAACTCCTCGTCTTTCCCTTCTACTTCTTCTTATTCTTGTGTTGTGATTGTTGTTGTTGGTTGTTGCTTTTGTGTGTATGTGTGTGTATTAGTTTTTCGACCATTTCTTTTTCTTTTTCTTCGAAATTTAGTCGAACACGTTATAACGATTATAGACGCGTTTCTTTTTTCTTTTTTTTTCTTAATTACGAATCGTTCGTTTCATCCGCACCTTATTTAGTCGATTGAATCCTTGTTTGGACAAATTATAAATCCATTCTGAGAATGTTTATTCTAACATAATCTCCAAATGATCAGCACGTTTTAGATCAATCGAGTGAGAAATTCTTCTCTAAAGGTTGACTAAATTATTCCCTCTTAGTCTCCTTGTATTGTTGTTACTTTTGTGTGTTAGTTCTTCTTCTTTTTTTCTTTTCTTTTGATAATTTATTTGAACACGCCATAAGTAACGATTATATCGACGTGTTGTTTCTTTCTTTTCTTCTTTATCTTCTTCATTACTAATCGTACGTTTATTCATCACCTAATTTAAGCGAGTTTTGTGATTTCGACCGATTAGTAATTCATTTTGAGAGATATTTATTCCAACGCGTTCTTGAATTGATCAATTTATAATCATTTATGGGAAAATTTTTCTAACCAATCGACCACGATCTAACTATTATTTATTATCTTAACATTCTGCGCATTTATCTTTCCGTTCATCATTCGTTTTTATTCATATCTCATTAATGGCAATCAATTATTAACTTGCGTGAACATTGTTTACGTTTATACCTTCATATAGATGAACGTAACGACATTATGTTGATTATATTCTAATTATTCTTTTTCTTTTTATGCATATTTTTTTGTTATTAAATCTATGTATTCAAAGATAATAAGTGACTATGTTATTCGAACGATCCTACAAAATACGAGATAATTATACAAATTAATTGAAGTATGCTGTGCTGTTTACGATTTAAGTTCCACTCAAGTATTATCCTATATTTTATTCCTTTTCTTGGTTTATAGACGATCAATGTATTTGCAAATTATTATTTTACTTTCCGTAAACAGTATTTCTCAGCTTATAAGTTAAATGAAACTTTTTAATCTCGAAATTTTTACTGTTTAACTCTCCCAAGGAAATAAAGTGATTTATCTGTACAAACTTTTGTAATTATTTTTCGTAAAATCTTTGTAAAAATTCGTTTGAATATTGAAGTAACAAAATCTTGAAAATAATTTAAAGTAAATATCAATCTTATCAAGTTTGAAAATATTTTATGGTACGAATATTTGCGAGACACGGTTCTATTATCAAAAAAAATGTCTTAAATCGTATGACAAAAAACTAATGCACATATATTTCTATATATTTATAATTATTTATAATAGTATTAGTATTGCAACTAACTATTATAAATAAACATATTGGATTACAAAGACAAAAAAATTCGAAAAATGCCTAAACAATTATATATCTACAAGTTAAGATAAAAAAGAAAAAGTTGTGTGTTTCCACCAACATTGGCAACAAAAAAGCTTGTTTAACATCCTTAATAAATTTGTCAAAAAATTGAATGCAAGATACTCAATAACCAATAATACTTACAAGATACTCAATACCATTTAAATGATATTTACTTAGGCTAATATATTCGAATAATTCAACAACGATAGGAGACTTCAACGCCTGCAATCAACCGACTTCGGAGACTTCAATAGGATTTCTTTCGCAAAAGAAAACAGAATACATACATTTCACAGACGAATTAGGTTGTTTCAGTGTTAGTAGGAAATAAGGGGTAGGTTTAATTTTCTCCGTCACGATGACAAAAGAGTACAAACAACAGCTAATACTTTTTTCTCGATAAATTTATATTCCAAATACGTATACGTATACATCAAAAGTATAATTGCGCCCATAATTATGAACTTTTTAAAATAAGTTCATTACTTATTTCACCCCACATTATTTTAAACTAAATAAATTCAATATAATTTTCACGATATTGTCAAAAATGAACCGTTAGATAATGTTTATTATTTCAATATTATATAGAATTCATTTAATGTTCAAATGTAATCCTTTAAATATCTCGAAACAAGAAATATATGACTTAGACCACTTTCATAATTATGGACACAATGAATTATTTCAAATATTAATATTACAACAATAAATAATTCAAATAAATAAATAAGCAATAAAAAGAAAACAAATTCGTTCCTGCTGCTACATAACAAAGATTCATAAAATTGACGAATCACTCGAGAAATGAATTAGGTGATTGCAGTGTTGGCGTGAGTAAGGGAGGAGGACTTTTCTCTGTGAAGATGAAAAAAGAGACCGGAGGTGTTCCACCTGTTCAAAGGGCCGCAACGCGTTTCTCGGTAAATCATTCCAAAGTATACCTTTATATCCGTGGGGTGGGTTGGTGGCGAGTTTAATAAGGATGATTGTTTCCAGTGATCCGTGGAACGAAACCAGTTCCACAAGACTCCTTCCCTTTCCATTCTTTTATCTTTCTCTCTCTTTCTATCTCTCTCTTTCTCTGTTTCCCTCTCCCTTGTTTTTTTTTCTATATTCTTTGTCCACTGTCACGACCGAGCAAACTTCTCCTGTCATTAATCGGCCGACGAGTCATGCTCCCGATTAGAAAACACCGCCGGCACTGCCCCGTTATTCCTTTCTCAACAAATAAGATTAGAGACCGTCGTGGAAAGTTAATCGGTTCCGTTCTCATATGTATAAACGTGTATATATTTACACGTGTGTGTGTGTGTGTGTATATATATAGATGTATGTTAAATGTATATTTGTATTTATGAATAATATACAACTTTAACAAAAAAAAACCACGTATATGATCGAATATGCATCATAATTTTTTTTTTACTTTAGATTATAAATATTCAAAATTTGTTACTTTAGGCGATCAATGAATAACATTAATTATAACGTATTCTTGTAAAATTCTCAATGGAATTATTTAATGGAACATTCTTTCGTTTATGCGGATTGGCTAATAAATTTAACATATATATATATAATTTAAGTACTTACATAGTTTCTATAAGTGCATATCGATAGATAGATAAATATATATAATTACATTAACACAGGTTATTTTTCTTTTCATTGTAATTGAACTAGGAATTTTTCCTTGTATCTCTCTCTTTCACTCTCTCTCTCTTTCTCTTTCTTTCTTTTCTGTATTGGTAAACGAACGTGTAGATGCGAGCACGTGTGTTTGTTCGTAGAGTTGCATATTTCTTAAATGCGTATTGATAGGAGAATAGATAAATGTTGTATAATTGCAAATTACAGATACATGTGCTTCTTTAATTCTTAATTGAATGACACGAATATTTCCTGGTATGAATAGACAAATATTTATACATACGAATATATATATATACTCATATACTTGCATATTTTCAAAATACATATCGATGACAAGAGTTGATATAACTGTAATAGAATTAAAAATTATAAATAAATGATTCTTTTTATATGTTCTTTTTAAGCCACGTATACTATTTTGATAGACCACATATTTACACGCAAACACACGTATCCATATACTTGCATATACAAAATATGCATATTGATAAATAAAGTTGATAAGTAATATACAATTTCAAATTACGAATACACGATCTTATCTTTGTTTTTAAAATACAAATCCTTCCTGATATTAATAGAGATAAATATATATTCACACAATACACGTATGCACAGATTTCAAAAAAAGTCATATTGATAAAAAGAAGAAGATAAATATTTTACAATTACAAATACACGTCGTTATTCTGTTTTCTTAATCCTTTCTTGCATCTCTCTCTCTCTCTCTCTTTCTCTTTCTCTTTGATATTTGTTTTCTCTTTCTCGCATATAACGTTTCTCCCACTGCGAAGAATACCAGTCGAAGGTTAAGTAAGAAGAAGAAGAAGAAGAAGAAGAAGAAGAAAGAGAGGAAGAAAAGGGAGAATACAGGTGGTACAGGTTTGTCGAGGTCCATCCCTCATCCGATTGGCGGTAGTGTGGCCAATCAGTAATTGGCTCTCCACGGCGTACGCGTATTAAGCGCGCATTACGCACGCATTACGCGCGTTGCTACCAGGCTTCCCTTTCGTTTCGCTCCTCGAGAAACTCTTACCACAAACGCGCTCTTCCCTGTCTCTTTCAAGAAAGATGCCCTTAAGTACTTACTTACACTTACTTATACTTATTTATTACTTACTTACTTATTTGAGAATTACGGAATGTGGACCGTTGACCCAAAACTCGTCCTCACCCGTCACTTATCTCCCCACCTTTATTCGTTTTATTTTACTTTCATTTCTTATCATCTTTTATATGAAAGAAATCAAAAGGAAACGTCGAGGAACATTAAAGGTTTTGCTTTCATTCAAAAGATAGTAAACTATGGAATTGAAGTCTCCGATGTTGGTTGGTTGGTTGGTTGATTGCAGGCATTGAAGTCTCTTTTCGTAGTGACGGATTATTCGATTATATAGTATGTATGTTGGAGATAGTAATAAAGTGTGTCAAATAAAACTATCGTGTACAATACCCTACGCCTATGAGTTATGACAAATGAAGATATGATTTTGCTAGTCAACTTTTGAAAGATATTAAATATTATTTGTGTTGGTAATTATAAAAATGCACTAATTGTAAGTAAAACTAAAAATTGAATAAAATTCAAATTATAAAAGAGATTCTATCACAATTATTTATATTAAAAAATAATTACCAACACATTTATCAACGTTAAATAATAAAAAAAAATATATCTAAATCAAACAACAAATATTTCATCTCGACGATTAATGATGATATCGATCGGTAAAATTACTCAATACTAATTGAAAATAGCTTATGAGAAACCAGAAAGATTTACGGAGAATATAATAAGGAAAAATGTTAGTAACTCGATAAATATTCTTTTATTTCTTGGTTTTCCTTTGTTCTTTTTTTTTCATTCTTTCACGAATAGAGTTTCCATGAATTAGTTGACAGAAAGAAAACTTTGAATAGTAGTTCTAACCGATGACGACGACGACGACGACGACTATGACGATGATAATGATGTTGATGATGATAATAATAGTTGGCCAGGCGTTAGACAATAATAATTAGGATTGCGCCACGAGGGACAATCACGGTCGCAGTGATCGCTACTCTCAAGAACTGCCAGTGACTGGCTAGTCCGACCCCTGAGGTTAATTAGATAATGTAATTGTCCGGTAATTACTCGAATTACCAGCGTGCCAAGCCTCTCACAAGTTACTCGCGCCATTCTCGCGAGTTACTTGCTTACACGCATTACATTTTCCTTCGTTATTTACATACACATACACACACACAACTTGTCTATCTTCTTTTTTTTTCTCTTTCTAAATGTGGAAAAGAAAAAGAAAGAAGCTAATGCAGACGTTAGATCCGTCATTTGCAAACACGCACTAGCAAGCACTAGCAGCAGCAACAGCAACAGCAACAGCAGCAGCAACAGCAGCAGCAATAGTTGCAGTTCTCCGCCATTATTACTTACCTATGTACCGTCCGACTTTATAATTCTCACACAAGCGTTCGTGCCGATTTCACGTCGGATCTCATTACCGAGAGGATGTGAGAACCCGTTAGAAAACGATCGAATCCTCGTTCTCGTTTGTTAAAAGGAAAATATCTATGTAAAGTAATAAAATGAAAACAAGAATAATAGTTATTGAGGAAAACAGGATGAGGAAATTTTCCGTTCTTTTAGAAATTCGGCCGTGATCGAATCTCGTCGCGTTCTCATTTATTATCATGAAAAACCAATAACAAATTTAAAAAGTATAGTCAAATAAAATAAGGAAAAACAAATTTTCTTTTTAATTTTAAGTATTTCGTAAATGAAAATTTAGCTGTGCCTAAAATCCCTCCCATTCTTGCCTCTTAATTCTCTTCGAGGCTAAATATTTTCACGTTTATTACCCATAACAAAATGAGAATTCCTAGACAAAAAATAAAATAATTCAAAAATTCAATATAATATGTATATATTATACAAAAATTCCTCGCGTGAAAATTCGGGGGTTTGTGTCGTGTTCCCTCTCCTGTAACTAACAGTAAAAAAAGAAAACCAAAAAGAAAACAAAAGAAAGGACAGGAAGGAAAAAAGAAGAAGAAGAAGAAGAAGAAAAAGAAGAAAGGAAAGAAAGAAAGAAAGGAAGAAAAATAAAAAAAGAAGGTTTGAAAAAAAAGTGCAAAGCATCGTTGGTAGAAGCGGAAAGATGACGAAGTGGAAGCTCGGGCTCTAATCCACTTATGTTAGCGGGACGGCTTTGATGCGAGGCCGCGAAAAGGTTCGCCGCTTACCATTATTCAGCGACTCGTTGCGAAACTCGTTCGGGATATTATTCGCCGTTTTTTTTTTCTCTTTCGTTTCTTTTTTTTTGTGCAAAAGTCCGATTCAAATACACGATCGCAATCTCGCGCCGCGCGTTTTGCTATTACGAAGCAACAACGAATGCTAAGCAAGGAAAACACACCAGGGATCGTCCTACTTCCTCGACACCACCCTCCCCCCTAACCCGTCCCATTCCACGGTCATTCATTCACTCTCTCTCTCTCTCAATGTTTTTCTTATTATTTTTGATCATTCTGACGTTATATTATAGTTAACACAAGCAAATTTTCTTTCGTACTACCCCCCCCGCGGCTCAAGCGTACGAGATTTCTTTAATTGAGAATAGGATTGAACACATTTTTGTTATTATTATTATTTTCATTGTATTCGCATTATTAGGCGCAACGTTGTGTCCGCAATTATCTCGAAACGAATCCTTTTCTTTTTGAAGTTATACTTCTTTTGGCGCGTTTGGGAAAATGTGATGGAAGTGATTTTCTTCCGATCGACACCACACGAAGTTTGTCGGTATTTATACGATGCGCGGCAAAGCAAGCAATTTCAAATTTATGGCAAAGAAGTATAACTTCTTACGTGCGTACATAAGTACACACACCAGTTTTTTTTTGTAACTCGTGCAAATAATTTATGTCGCCGACCTTCGATCCTGGCTCCTCTTTTCTTTTCTTTCTTTTCTTCTCTTTTCTTTTCTTTTCTTTTCTCCTTTACGCGCGATCGACAGATCATCGGAAGGTAATTTGGTGATAATACGAGCAAATTTATCTTCAATCGTAACGCGCAAGGATGATTTGTTTAATTGAAAAATATGATTGAATATCTTATTTACATTGCGCACGGTACGAAATACGAAAGAGAATGAATAATTATCTCGAAATGATATTTTTTTCTTTCTTTTAACTTCTTACAAATTGACGCGACCTTCGATCATATTTTTATTCCTTTCTTTTGCAACGAAAAGTCAATCTAATCGATTTAGGTATATACACCTCGTACGAGTTTAATAACGAGAATGAGTGTGCTTGGAATAATGAGAAAATGGAATTTTTTTTTTCTTTCTTTCTTTCTTTCTTCCTTTCTTTTTTCTTTTTTCTTTTTTTTACAAGATCTTATAGCATAAGATGTATCACGCGCGCTTCGATAATTATAATTACTCGAGTTGGGGCGTGCGCTGTTGTTCCGATTAGGGAAATGGTTACATAGCGGTAGAGTTCCAGCATGTTTCGTAAAAGCAATTAAAGAAACGTCCGTTATTAGTACGTCCTAGATCGAAAAACCAAGAGAAAGAGAAAGAGAAAGAGAAAGAAAAAGTGAATGAGAGAGATAGAGAGAGAGAGATAGATAGATAGAAGGACAAAGGTGTATTTAGGTATACTTCGTGAGATTCATTTTTCAATGGGAAGGGAATAGCTAGCTGGCTTAGTGCGAAAGCTCGTTCGGATGACATTGTTATTAACGTCAGTGATTCTCTCTCAATGACGAACGTACAAAACTATGCCGAGATAAATTGCAGGTGCAATTTCTCGTCTCGTAGAAAGATAATGAAAAATACATGACGGTTAGTGTTAGAAAGGGACAAACAGATGGACAGAATAAGAGAGAGAGATAAAGATAAAGAATGATAAAAATCAAGAAAAAGAAAGAGAGAGATAGACAGATAGATAGATAGATAGATAGAGAGAGAGAGAGAGAGAGAAAAGTTGCACAAGGTTTTCATCGGATCAGCACGCTGTAAATTTTCCATTAAAGTTGAACGCGCGACTAATCTCTCGGTACGTGGCCTCTTAGAGGCGGCTTTGGACACGCATTTCCCATGACAAGGACATTGACGATGAAGAAGACGAAGAGGAGAACAGAAAGAGAGAGAAAGAGTGAGAGAGAGAGAGAGAGAGAGACGTAGTAGGTAGTACATAATAATAATGATACGCGAATCGAGGGTAACCGACTCTCGCAGTGAACGGCGGGTGTAATTAGGGACGCCCGTCTAACCGCGAAATTTCGTGATCTTATTAAATCCAGAAGGACAACGAGCGAGAGAGCAACCAAGCAAGCAAGCAAGCAAGCATGCCGTACCGTCCAAAGAGAAAAAGGGAAAGGCTAAATTATTATTACTCGCGGGCCAAGGCTCGTCGTCCTTTTTCACCTCCTCCAACCCACCCCCCTCTCCCTCGTTACTCTTTCTCTCTCGTACTTTAATCTTGCGTGTGTTGAATCTACACACATATTTTTCTGGTATACTGCAAGAAAGATGATTGTTAAATCCATAAGAAGATGAATCGGTGTCGACTAACACACTCTCTCTCTCTCTCTCTCTCTCTCTCTCTCTCTCTCTCTGACATTTCTTTTATTTTATATTTATTTTTTTTTTATTTTTTGTTAACTGCAACGTCGATAAGGTAGAAAACATTTGTAATTTTTTGTCTTCGCGATTTTGTTACTTATTTAATATTTTTTATTTTTTTATCAATTCTCTATTCAATTCTATAGAGATTAATTATTTAATTATATTTACACGTAGCGTTAAGAGGCTTGAAATAATATTATAAAAAAAAGGAAAAGTTCGAACAGGTTGACGTTTTCTCGTGGAAGGATTACATGATATAACTTTTACGTGTAAATAAAAAAGAATATGAGAATAATGTCGTGTCGGTAAATGAAGTAAGGAGGTCCTGTTGATCCTTTTACAACAATGAACGAATATATCTATTCTCGAAAGAAATGGAATTTTCGTGAGAAACTTGATCCCAATCGAAGAAGAAGACTTACTACTATATTTTTAAATACACACGCGGGTACACAAGCGCACGCAAGCACACGTACATATGGGAATCCGTCATTGAACGGGAACCGAGTCGGTAGCAGGTACAAATTATCTTAGCAACTATGTCCGCCAGACTGACCATTAAACTTACGACAAGGGGTAATCATCAGCATCCTTCACAGGGTATATGAAGTTACGGAGAGATCGGATCAAAAATGCGAGCATGATTTTAAAAAACAAGTATGTATGTATGTATGTATGTATGTGTTGTACGCAAAGGACTAAACGCTAAAAGAAAACGGCCTTTTCGTCGTCATTTTACCTGCTAGGAAATGAAAAAGAAACGAATCCTATCGCCAATCGTTTTTGATTTACCCTTATAATTAATGCGTATTTGAGGGGTAGGGGAGGTAGAGGAACTAGGAAAACTGTGGTGAATGAAGTGGACAGTGATGCGCGAGATCTCAAAATTTCATCCCTTCATACATTTTTCTTTCCTCTCGATTGCTATTAAATTTTATTCAAATTTCTTTTTTTTATTCGATTGGTATTGGATACATTAATTAAATTGTTTTTTTTCTTTTTAAGAGGGTTTTACGTACATGATAATTTTTGGATTGTTCGTTATTTCGATGAATTGTTTCATTTTCCTATAGACAAAAATATATTAATGTGGAAAATTGATTGTACGAAACTTAGTTTAAATAATAATTTCTAGAATATATTTTAAATAAATGATATATATGCCAATATTATATATATATGCCAATATTTTATTATACTTCAATGAATATTGATAACAAAAAAAATGATATTAAAAAGATATTCTACTGGAGCCAAGTTTGAAATGATGGAATATTTTCACGCGAACATGAATCAATAATATTTATGTCTCTCTCTCTCTCTCTCTCTCTCTCTCTTTCATCTTTTATTCCATTTCTCATGATTTCTCACACTCGAGAATAATCGGCAAAAGTTTTTAATGACGGATTATTTTCACGCAATCGTGGATCAATTTTGATGTCTCTTTCCGTTTCTCGTGTGATCGATCTAACTCTCATTTTAAACGTTCGCGAAACTCGATGGCCGATGGACATGCAATGCAATGAACGAATGCGCAAAATCGATCGCCAGAAAAAAAAGAAAAAGAAAGAAAGAAAAGAAAAAAATATCGATTCGACTTTTGTCTTCGATCTTGCCGCGACACGCAACGCGAATTGATTTTTTTCCATTTTCTTTTTTTTTTCATTTCTATTTCGAGTTCCGTTTTGTTTTTATTTTATTTAATTTTTTCTTTTCTTTTTTTGTTTTTTCTTCTTCTTGCCCCCCTCCCCTGCCACTATATACTAGTGTAGAAGGTCAAAGGATAATAATAATCGATATCGTTCTCTCGTAACGCAACTTCTCTGAACGCTTAGAGCTCGCGGAATCGCTTCAAGGATATTTCGAATGCGCAGCACTTACATGGAGATAAGGAAAATTAAATCCTATTAAGTTGTTGTTATCGTAATTACGATCGCGCTCGATCTAACGTTCCACGAGAAAGGAGCCGACAAGCTTACTTTGGATTATCTCTTTCTTTCTCTTAATCTTTCTCTCTCTCTTCCTCTTTTTCTCACACACGATTTTGTATTTTATCGATTACATACGTATTCGTCTTTATTACAATTTTTGTTAATTCGTTTATCATTCTGTAAAATTGTCCTTACACGCTTACGCATATACCAATTATATTTATCCATCATCGATTCATTAAATCATTTTTTTCAATTATTTTCTATGGATTTTTTTTATTAAAATTCTTTCTACAATTTTTAATCACCTTGTATGTTGCACTTAAGAATTTTAATTGTATTGAGAGAGATCTAACACAGGATACACACACACACTGGAGATACTTTCTTAATTTTTTTAATTATTTTTTTTTATTCGAAATTTGATTTATAATCATTCTGTCAATTTAATCACATTTATAGATGATACCAATACGACAGGCTAATTTTAAATTTTAAAATTTTTATCTTTTTTTTTATTTGTTCAAATAAATTTGCTTACGCTGCACATCTTACATTTGTTTTTTTTGTCTATCCCACTTTCTCTTTAAGAATTTGTTATTCATAGATCAGACCCTTCATTCGTTATTTTAACTTTCGTTAATTGTTCGACAAATTTGTTAACCCTTGCCCGATGATCAATTACACATCACGAAATGTTCATTGTCCTTTGTTTTTTCTCGAGAAAATATAAAAAGGAAGGAAGGGAAAAAAATATGAGGAATAATTCCTCGATAACAGGTTTTATCGATCCTTTTATATGATTTATCCTCTTTCTCCGATCGTCCTTGGCAAATCGAAGGAGATGATCTTCGAGCCCGAGAAAAAGGCTTGATATACCTGTAATTTCGACAGCATTTGCCCGAAAATCTTCGGCAAACGGGCGTGTTGTTCCTAAGCACGAGAGAAAAGGAAGGATGAAAGAAAAGAAGAAAGGAAGGAAGGAAGGAGGAAGGAAAGAAAGGAAGCAAAAGGGAACGAAAACGGAACGGAAAAAAAATGTAGCTTCTGTGTGCGCGGTAATCACTGAGATTTCTTCGCGATTTCGTGGAACATCTGTGCAATTTGCGTGCAAAATGATGAGAGGGAAGAATGCCTTAGGGTGTCTCGCTGTGATCGACTTCTGGCCCCATATCGATGATAATCTTCCTACCCTTCATCCCAACTGTTAATCCAAATTTACTAGACTCCATTTTTTTCCCCTTTTTTATTATTATTATGCGATTCCAAAGCCGTCAACCGGGAAAATACGAAAAAACTTTTCCCCCAATCCAATATTCATCAGAATCACAGATCCTACATATGAAGATTTTTTAAATAAATTTTTTAAATCAATGAATTCGGTCATCGATGGATTTAGAATTATCCTAATTACTTTTGGAAGAATTGTGAAGGGGAAAATCGGGAAAATACGAAAAAACTTCCCCCCTCTCACCTAATCGAATATTTCTAGAATCACTGATGTCATATATCAAGTTTTTCTAATTGAATTTTTGTTTTTAAATGTCATCAATGAATGAGAAATCGTCCTAATCACTTTTGGAAGAACGCGAATAGATAGATAGATAGATAGATGGATAGAGAAATAACGTATTCTCGCAAGAAGTGAAAGGTGGATAGATTATATTTAGAAAACTTTAGAAACAGATAGATACATATGTATATATTTACGAACATTTGACTCTATCGCAACGTTGAACTATCAGTCGCCCATTATATGAACGTAGAGAGTTCTTCGGGATTACGTGGAACCCGATAAGAAGAGGGAAAACGATTCTTGGTGAGAACGAACCGTTCTCACGAAGGATTAATGTCTTTCCATTTTAACTTGTATCCTTTTGTTATTTTTATAAAGAGAAAGAAAAAAGAAAAAAAAAGATTAAAAATAATAATAATAAGAAGAAGAAGAAAATGACGACGAGATGACGATGACGATGATGATGATGATGATAATGATAATAATTATGATGATGACGATAATGATGAATATCACGGACTCATAATTACGCGCATGATATCATAGTGACATAATAAACTCGATGGCTACTTTAAATCCGTCACATTCGGTCGTATTAATGATATACACACACGTTTACAAATTTGAAAAAATAAATATGAATAAAAATATAAATACCTATATGAATAACAAGTACATAGATATTACACATAATTAAAGATTTATACGAAATAAGATTTTATCTCTGGCTTTGATAAAGGAGGAAAATAAAATCGGTACGAGGATAGAGATTTGTTTGGTTCTCGAGGGAACCTAATGGATATTAATAGTCTCGTCTCATCTCGTCTCATCTTGTCTCGTCTCGTCTCGTCTCGTCTCATCTCGTTTCGTCTTGAAAAAAAGGGAAGGATCGAGAAAAAAATTTCCGACCAGTCTTACCAACGGAATTTAAAAATAACGCGTAATGATCCAAAGGCGTAATGCAATTAATCGATAGGTTTAATATCGTTCGGTCCTGTCATCCAACACGAATGCAAAGTAAATTAATAATTTAATGGTCATCTTGATGACCATGGTCAACCACTATTAATCCTATTTTATTTGTATTTTTATTCCGTGTTGTTTTTTTTTCTTTTTTCTTTTTTCTTTCTCTTTCCTTCTCTCTCTCTCTTCTTTACGAAGCGATTAGCTCGTAACGCCGGTCGTGGCAATTTCCATAATCTTCTCACGGATGTGTTATGAGGTCAGATCGGCAATTCATCGTTTTACCCTCGTTTCTAACACATGTTTTGTTTCATTTTCCTATCTTTCTAAATAATCGAGTTTTATGCGCATTTTTAAAAAAACATTATAAAGTAATTAATTTCTTTTAGTAATTTTATGTTGCATACAAATTGGATTGGTATCGTGAATTTGTCTAATTTCTTTTTAACAGCTGGAAAAAAAAAACAAAATGGAACAAATTTATGCTACATTTGTGTATCGAGTTTTATGCGCATTTTAAAAAAACATTATAAAGTAATTAATTTCTTTTAGTAATTTTAAGTTGCATATACAAATTGGTTTGGTATCGTGAATTTGTCTAATTTCTTTTTAACAGCTATTAATTTTAAATTTAGAAATTAAAAAAATTTAGAAATTATCAAATTTCTTTTTAAACAAAATGGAACAAATTTATGTTACATTTGGGTAACATAATTTAATTTATATGATATATTTAAATAATGTGATTTTGTCTTGAGTATTTTTTTGTTTTGTTTTTTTTTGTATTTTTTTTTCGTTTTTTGTTTTTTTTTTTCATAAAATTATAAGTAAGATAAATGTTTGTATTCTTATGATTTTATTTTAAATTGATGTATCATTAGTATTTGTATTTATACTCGATAGTTAATATTAGTACTCTTGGTATGAAGATGAATCGATGTGATTATATAGATAATAACTATTATCGAAGATTTCTTACGCGATTTAATAGATTTTAATTCGATCCTCTTTTCTCCTTGACAATAATTAATCATTTTACTATAATCATCACCTATACTTAAATTGTTTTTCTTATTTATTTTCAGAGAGGAGTTAGCTATGAAAATCGGCCTGACGGAAGCAAGGATACAGGTTAGTATCAAAACACCTATTTCAAAATCTAATTATCTCAATTGCGTTAAATAAGAAAATTTCAACGATGAACAAAAAAAACCGTCTAAGTATATATTTCTTTTTTTTACAAAAACAAAAAGGTACGAGAAAATCTATCGAGCTCGAATAGAAAATTCATATATTGCGTTTACGCCAATTAGATTATTTATTAGATCGTTTGGAAGCTTTTGACATTTGATTTTGTTAATAGCACCTAGTCAATAATCCATGTGATTGCGTTTGCTTGCCGCAAGCTAAGGATTATGCGAGAAAATAACTTTACTAACACACCACCTCGTTGCACGACTATATACACGCGAATATACACAAATATGCATAAAAATATTGAAATATACGAGTTGACTAATAAGTAATGTCGGAATATTTAATATAAAAAATCAATGTTGTTTATCATACATGAAATAAAATATTATAAATTTTCTAGTGACAAATACTTTAAACTGTTATTTAAATATGCTAAATGTGTGTTCAATATAAAAACATTTTCAAAATATGAAATACTAGATAGTGTTGTTTGTGTGCTTAAAAATTATTAAATTATTTGTAGTTAAAAATATTGAATTATTTTTAACGAACAATATTACATTATTTGCATTAGAAAATGAACAATATTATATTATTTTCATTAGAAAATAGAAAATAATTTTTAACGTGAAATAACTGCTACAAAAATTACTGACATTATATTTATTAGCCAACTAAATATATAGAAATTGAATGTATAAATGACTACATATGTAAACTCACACGTGCAGACGCTAATTTGTAGATATACTTGCGCCTGCCAAGTAACACGCGATCGAACGAAGATAAAAGTTCCTTTTGTGTCGTGTCTTACCGGGAAGACTATTAATTCGCCTAGTGGCAAATAGATTACATAAATTTCCACGAGATTTACATGACGTTGTTCCGTTGAACGATTCAATGGAATTACGTACTTACCAACGTTAATAAATGCTTTAGTATAATTGATATACTATGAAATAACGAAATAAACGTATACGGTAAAATAAATCGAAATTATCAATGCAATTTCTTATTTCAAATATTCTAATATTTTGATAATTCAAATATTCGCACAAGCGCCGCGCGGAGAATAAATTAAAATTTTCATGCAATTCAAATTCAAATATTCTAATATTTAAAAAGAATTCGAACGACAGCACAAACGCATATACGCGCATTAAATAAATCTAACTTTCTCATGCTATTCAAATTCAAGAATTGTATATTTCAAAGATTTAAATGGCTTTATAAATGAAAAGAACGAATGCTTTTTTATCTCAATGATACTTAAACCATGAAAAAGAAAGAGAGAGAGAGAGAGAAAGAGAGAGGTAAAACGTGTTTGCTCGTTGCGTGAACCACCAGCTAATTTGCTCAATTAGTTTAATTTATTCCCGGTATTTACTCGGCCCTTTTCCCGACTTCTTTCGACGCCACACGTTGACTCTTTCCGTTTCATTTTCTTTTTTTTCTTTTTCCTCCTTGTAAATCTGCATTCATATCTCAATCTCTCTCTATCTCTCTCTCTTTCATTTTTATTTTTACTATAATCATCTAACATATCGTACACGTGTATTTTCTTATCCTAAGAAAGGAACTACAAAAATATTCACCTATGATTTGCACGTAGATAGCAAAAAAAAAAAAAGAATCCTAGGTTATCACAATAATCCCCATGAATCAGTGTAATATTTGGTTACACATAGAGATGAGAACCACTGTTCACGTAAATGACACGGTACCACGGCTCACAGCTGCGTTAATCATTTTCAGGAATCTCTGAATGGATATAATACACACACCTAAACGTTCTCATATATGTATGTATTTACTGTACATTCGACTCACGAAGGAAAAGGTGTTCTCGTCCTCGAGCTACGAAGTATAATGACTTCTTACATGATTATTCGCGTGGGCTCCGTCCGAGAAAAACTCCCACGCGAATTACTCGGGCGTGAAATATTTTCTCCTTGCTTTTCAAATTTCATCAAACTGAATTAACATTTTTCTCTCTTTCTTTCTTTCTTTCATTTTTTCTTTTTTTCCTCTTTTTCCAAATTCCTTCTTATCTATCGAACTAATTAAATATATCGATCAATTGGCAATCCACTTTACAATAATGATTATAATAAATAAATAAAATTAAGATTTGTAATCTCGAGTAGAATAAATTTCAATTTAAATATCAAAAAGAGGACGTTTAAGATTATTATATAGGACCGATATTAAATTTGAACTTTCGATAATTTGCTAAATATTCATTTCCAAATGAATCAAGCATCGTAAGCATTTTTAAATAATTCTTTTTTAATATCTAAAATGTATCACATTGAAAAATAGGGCTAATTTGATGGAGTGAAAACAACATTTTACATACAATATATTAATTTAATTTTTTCAGTATTTAAATAGACGTATATATTTTGCAATTAAACATAAAGATTAATTAATATCTAAATTTTGTTGTTAACATTCGAAAGTTTTAAAATAAACACGGGCGTATTTGAGAGAACCAGAAAACCATCCAACTAAAATTCAAACTTCCTTCCTTATCCGATACGATAATAATACCACCTCCTCCCTCCTGCCTCCCCCTTTCCCTCCCCCTCGTCATTTACTCGCCTTCCGAGTTACGTAAAAGTACAAATCGAATTACGAATCTTGCCCAAGCGGATGCTTGCGGATAACCGTCAATCGTGTCGGCGCGTGCGGTTTCCACGAGGAAGGATTACGTCATTCTTTGTTCAACAGGAAAAAAAAAAATATACAAAATTAAATAAATACCAGCAAACGTAATAATTAGCTTAGCCGTGTAACCGATTATATATAGAACGAAATTATTATTCAATGTTAGCGATCTTATTTCTTCTCATTTTTTCTCTTCCTTTTTTTTTACCTCTTCTTCGTAACTCGTATATTTTTTCTTTCGTCCATGCAATTTCATAATTCGTCAAAAAATCATCGAATAAATTGTCTAAACAATTTTCATCATATTTTATCTGACAAGAGAAATCTTCTTTCAGTTGGCTTACGTGTTAATCTATGAATGTAAAAATGTGTGATAATTATCCATGTCGAGTGTATCATTAAAAAAAAATAAGATTAGTATATTATTTTTATTTAATATTATCATTTGTTCATTTTTTTTTTTGGTTTTTTTTTCTTTCTTATAAATTATTTCATTTTTCGTCTCGTATTTTTCTGAAAATAATTTCCTAAATTATTTAAACAATTTGGACAATATTTTATCTAATATATAAATCTTTTCGAAAGAAAACCTTTTTTTCATAATAATCTGAACAATTTGACTAAAAAATGACTCACGCGTCTGACCAATTAATACGAATTGAACATAATTTATCATAATACTATTAAATATTTGTACTCTCTTCTATTATAATAGAAAATAATTAAACCAACGATCACAATAGTTTGTCATAACCGAAAAAACGTCTTATTTCCAACCGTAGTATACTAATTTATGAGTTAGTATAATAGCGGGACGCACGATAGGTGCAGTCAGTCGATATTTTAGTCAATTTAATTTCTCTCTTGTCTATCGTAAAATATAATTATTTAAGTTTGGACAAGGAAAAGGGGTGGAAGATGTCGGCGTTGTTACAAAGATGGGGAAAGGGGGGAGGAGGAGAGGGACTCTCTCCGTTCGTGTAATTAATGCGCCACGATTAGGTTCCGGCTGGCCCAATGATTGGGTTTTGTTTTAAAAGCCGCGATTCGGATGTTTAGCGCCCTGCTGGGGGCCCAATCCTCCACTCTCTGGGGAGTCCTAGCACCCTTTACCCTTCCCAAACCCCTTCTTCTTTCCATCTTCACGAGACCATAGTTCTTTTCTATGATCTTGACCGACTCAACTGAAACACACGCCTTCTCAATTCTTTCTTCTTTTTTTGTTTTTTAATCTATCCCATTTTTCCTACAATTTTTTGATCCATCGTATCGATAGATTCGTGATTATCCGGACAACCGTACGCGTTCTTGATATAAATACTTTGTATTTTATTATTTGCTAAAGAAACGTTCACTATTAACGCTATATAAATGTTTATTATAAATTTGTTAGAGATAACTGAACAGATTTATTGATTTTTTCATTCTTTGAAGTTATACTTCTTTTGGCGCGTTGGGGAAAATGTAATCTAATCACATCTTCTAAACTCGAATGATTAAAAAAAAGGAAGACAAGAAAAAGAAATAAAAAGAGACGCATGTTTTGGAAGAATATAAAGAACTAATTCTGTTTTATTGATACGAAAAAAAATGAACAAAAGTGGTCGTGTAAAGAAAAAAAGAAAACGTGAACGTTTGCACTGATCAAGAATAAACTAACTAGATTTCTACAGAACGAAGAATAAATTGTTTCCTTATTGGGATTTCCTTTAAATCATCGGATAATTAAACTACGATAGTTGTAACATAATCATTCAAAGAACTCGATGATGACACAAAGACAAACTTCGAAGTTATTCGATTATAGATAGCTAATAAATCATTATGATTACTAATAATATTCAGCATAAATCAATTCTACATTAGTTAGCCTGTTACGTGTAAATGAATAATAAATAATTTGTTGCGTTTGCAAATGTGATAAACACGTTTTTTACGTAAGGAAGATATTTTCTATTCGAGATAAAGAGAGGAGAGATGAAAAGAGATTTATGCGATATTTGTTTGATACTTTTTACGAGACTAAATTAATAATTTCTTTCTTCTATGCATTTGCAATAACAATAAATCACGATTTTATGAACCTTCGATTTTTTTTTTATTCGAAAGATATGAAATAAAATTAATGAGATAGATATATGAATAATTTATTTTATTTGCAATATAATAATCAGCCGCGTTTTCATATACGATTTTGTTGCTTCTTTTTTTTTTTATTCGGAAAGTAATTTCATTAGTCGCGTTTATCGATACCTAACCTTTACTCCAAACTACAATATTATTTTATTTTGCATTTTTATTACCGTAATAATAAAGATGCGATGCAAGAGAGAACAAAATGATTTTAAAACAAATTGTTGAATGAAACCCCAGAGTCAAAATTGCTTTTCGAAATTTCGTTCTAATATTTTTGATTGGAAAGATGCGTCTTCTACCCTCCCCCACATTTAGATCATCCAGTCGAAGAAAAATATCCACTTTGATTTATCATTGGGAAGCAAATAAAATTACTTATCGAAAACAATCTAATAGATGAAATTATTAAAGAAATATTTTCGTATTTTTTACGACACAAGGGTAAGGGGGAGGAAAATCCTTTAACGAACAACTTCATCTCGAACGAAAACTAAGCTTAAAATTCGACTGATCGAATAAGTTGGATTGCATCGGGTATTATTTAGTATTGTCACGAAAACAGTGAACGACCATGCGACAGAGGATGAAAGAAAGAGAGAGAAAAAAAAGGAAAAGAAAAATATACGAAATGAGAAGTTTTTTAGGAGGGGGTGGTAATGGGGGGTAAGGTTCTTACAAGACATCCGAATCGCGTCCAGTTGGTATATAGTTTTTTTTTATTTTGAAATCGTGATACGAAAAATAAATTTCCGAGAATGATTGTATGTCGGGTCGCGAGGAAGACACGAAAGAAAATCGATCCAACAAGCTTACGAACGATTGGCTCTACCTTTTGCCTCCCTCGTACGAAGAAACGGTGAGAAGAGTAGGGGGACTTTGAGAAAAGGGACGAAATGAGTGCTAACAACAAAAGAAAGAGAGAAAGAGAGAGAGAAAGACACTTCCGTTGAACCGATCGGAGCTGCTCGACTCTTCGTAGAAACTTCGCAATGGAATGCGTTCAGAACGAACAACAAGTACCGCCAACGAAGATTCTCTTCTTCCTCTTATCCTTCCCATTCACGTTAGATCTTAAATCGAACTTAAATACAATTATTTATCTATTTTTTTCCCCCTGGAAAAAAATTAAAGTTAATATTTTTATTTTTCATTGACGCGTCGTAGATGCGTACGAAAAACTACGTGTCTCGAGAAAAATTCAATTACCTATTTATTTCTTTGGTTGTTAGTTTTTCTTTTTTCTTTTTGAATATTTTTAATTAAACAAATTTTGTTAAGTAGATTGTTAGTATAAGTAATAATTTGTCAATATTTGAAATAGAAGCAAGGTAATGTAATAATATTTGATTTGAAATATATTGACCATTCGTTTATAAATACTGAAAATAAATTTCATCAAAATATTCATTTATAAAATTTAGATCGAATCTCGCTTTTAACCACAAACATTTGAATTTTGCAATAATCGTGTTTCTTTTTATATAAAAATGATATTTTATCAATTCGTCGAACATTTAGTTAAGATCTGGTTTGATTTCAAAGGGAAAAGGTAAAAATTGTCGATAGGGGATAAAAGGAAGCTTAAAGATAGTTGAAAGGAAGAATAAGAATGAAAGAAAGAGGATGTGAGAGAGAGAGAAAGAGAAAAATTGTAAAGATCTTTGCCTCGAAGCAGCCTTCCGTTCGGTCGGAAGACCGTCGGTAATGATACGCTGCCGCCTTCCTGAAAAAGGTTGAGATGCGTCACTCTAACCGGAATTCGATCTCTCTGGGGTCGTCAACGACTTCCAAGGAAAGGTATCAATCCGCCATTCTGACCCGGAATCGAAACTACGAGTTCGTTGAAAGATTCTAACCATTTATCATTATAAGCCCACCTTAGTTTCTCAATTATTTAAATAAAATCTAATAAAAATTATTTCTTTTTTTTTTTGTATCACAAAAATACGATTAACCCTTTGCACTCGAGGCCTTTTTCGAACCAGCAACTCGAGACGATTTCGGCCAAATTAAGTAGACATTTTACGGGTACTGTAAAAACATTTATAAACAAACAAGCGTATAGAAATAATAAAATAACATCAATTTATTCATTTATATGTCGAAAAAAACAAGCTTTGATAAATACTACACTCCGTAATTAGTTTTGGTTGAGTTGACAGTTGAAATCGGCCGGGCGCCGTATCGGCGCCGCTCGAGTGCAAAGGGTTAATCTTGGACAACATCGCATACGAATAAAAATGCCTATCTCAGTATTTTCTTCACGCAATCTGTTTCAGGTCTGGTTTCAAAATCGTCGCGCGAAATGGCGAAAGCAAGAAAAAGTTGGGCCTCAGGCCCATCCGTATAATCCTTATCTGGGATCAGGAGCACCCCCACCATCCGCAGTGGTAGCCCCCACGTTACCCAATCCATTCGCTCATTTGAGTAGTTTTGCTTTACGAAAGCCGTTCGAAGCTTTTCGTTATCCACCATTGGGACACGGACCAGTTCTTCCTGGAGCATTCACAACTCATCCCTATCATCGAGCACCACCACCATTGTTACCACCAGGCATGCCATTACCTTACACGTCAGCGGCATCCTTTCAAAGTCTCTTGGCAAATATATCAGCTGCTCAAAGACCAAAACTCGTTCGAGGTTCGACCCCCCCACCGCCACCGCCACCAGCACCACCAGCTCCACAAATTACTTTGTCTCATCCACCAATTCCTCAAGCACCACCTACGGCAAGTTCACCTCAAAGCTCGCCAACGGGTAGCGTTGGTTTGCCTGACATCGACAGAAGAACCAATAGCATCGCTTCCCTTCGTTTAAAAGCAAGAGAATACGAGCATCATCTCGAATTGCTCAGGAAAAGAGGTGATCTCATTAGCTGAAGATGGAATCTTATGGCTACGCATTCGATGATAATGATGGTAATGATATGAGGATTATTATTATTATTATTATTATTTTTATTATTATTATTATTATTATTATTTTTATTATTATGGCAAGAACGATGATTACTAGGAAATAGTAATAGAACGATGATACTTCTCAGTTGATTAAGTAGTATCATAGTGAAAGTGAAATGAACGTGAGAAATGAACGGTAGAATATCAAAGTCATTCTATAATAATTGGTAGAACAATTTAAAATACGAATAAGTTAATAGCGTACGTGAGAACGTGAGAAGTTTTCTTCTTTTTCTTCTTTTTTAACTCATATTTTCGATCTATTAATTTCTTTCTTTGAAGATAATTATTATATGTCAAAGCTGTCGAACGTTGTCGTATAAATTTAGTTGATCGAAAAATCGAAAAAAAGAGCCCTCTTTTCAACATAAAAATTATCCTTGTAAAAAAAAAAAACAAAAAATTTTTTTCTTAACATTAAAAACATTTCGGAAATGAGGTGTGGTAAAATTTTTAGAGATTTTTTTGTAATATCGATAAAAATAAGTAAAAAAAAAAAAGAAAGAAAGAGAAAAGAAAAAGTATTGTAACTCGAATGGATCGTTGAAAGAAAAAAAGAATAAAAAAGAAAAAAAAGATCGACGAAGTATTTTCCGTCCACGAGATTCTCGATTTACGATGAAATGCACATTTGCATTTTAATTTTAAATATTTTATTACGAAGAAAAATAATGCAACGATAAATACCTAGAAGAAAAAGAAAATATGTACATTAATCATCGTTATCGAGAAATATTTTGTATTTTTCATTCACCTAATCGAACGTAGCACGAGAATGTTTTGTGTAAGCGTAAAATTGTGAAATTCGATTTAAACGTTTACCATTAAATTACGTATTAGAATTAGCGAGACATTTTGTGTTTTTTTAATAAAAAAAATGGACAACTTAAAAAGAAATATAAATAAATATTTATATAAAATATAGACACGATATTTAGATAATAATTTAAGCAACTTTTTCTTCTTTTCCTACGAAATTGTTTTTAAGACATAATAGGTTTTACGATAACTTAATCATTTATTTTATTGAATTTTAATCGATATAAGCAACCTTGTAAATAGTTAACAAAAGTAAATGTATGATCTATTCTACAATAATTGCATAAATTACGAAAGAAACTGTTCACCTAATTCTAACGGCTGTTTATAATTAAATCAATTTCTCTATTCGACAAAATTTTTATAATTTCTATGAACATTGTTCGTTGTCATTGTGAAACATATGTTTCTTTTTACTTTTCAATTTTTTCCTATTTATATTGTTTATCATAGAAACATTAAATCGATGTGTATATTGTACTTATTCCTATTAACCTGTCTATCCTTTACTTACAGTGAATAAAATGACAACGATCACAAGAAAATGGATAATCACTTATTTACCCCTTCCCAATTCACAATAAATTTAACTAAATATTCATTTAAAAAATAAAGGCAATTAAAAAAAAAAATCTTAATGTAAAAAATAATTCTCGATTTCGATTTATAAATAAATATAATTATATTAAATTGTTTTTCACGCGAACGAATAAAAATTATTTTTCAAATATTCCCTAAAATATTTAATTTATTTATTTGTAAAAAAAAAATACCCTCAAAATGTATTCTACAATTTAATGAAACATAATTTAAAAAACAAAAGACATTAAAAATCTTACATTTTATGAAAGCAACTTATGACTAATCAACGTTCATCGGATAATTAACAACATTGGAAAAGGTAAGATAAAAAAGAAAATAATTAAAAGTAATTTGCGTTTACCCTTTCGTAACGAGGCCAGATCGCTTATAAAGGATAAATCGATTAAAAAGAATCAGAGTGGACGACAAGTTGATAGGTCGATCAAAAGTGACACACAAGTTAAGTGCATTACTATGTCGTTAGATAAAAGTGCAATGTATCGAATTACTACGATATGAAAAAAGCAATCGTTAAATAATATCAAGAGAATGATAGTAAGCTGAACTAAGTTTCTAATGAAATGCGTGTCTAATGACAAACGTCTTACGTGTTCGTATGTGAGTCACATAAACACGTATGTAGAATGTTAAATATATTCAACACGTATAATTCAATTCAGTTACTACTATAATATATGTATATATACAGAGTGTTTCACAAAAAGTATTCCTAGCTCGATTATTCTCTCTCTAAAGGTATTTTTTTCACATATAAGTATACTATTTCTCGGAATTGATATACTTTTAGCCGATAGTGTACATAAATAAATTCATTTATGTATAATACGTAAGTGTGTGTGTGTGTGTGTGTGTGTATGTATATATATATAAAAAAAAAAACCACAAATTGGAATTGATTCCCGTAATTTAGTGAGAAAATTATAATAATTATAGGATAGCGTAGTAAAATCGTTTACGAGGAAAATACTTTCGATATATTATTAAATATCGGTTGTAATAAACGAAGCGTATAGTCGCAGTGAACTTTAATATTTTTCTTATTTTCGATCTTACAAAATAGGAAGTGTTAAAGGGCTAACATTTTTTGTACGTAATACAACGTAGAAACGGTCGAATGAATTTCTTAGTGGAAAGTTAAAGAAAGATCGAGATAAATGAGCCATTAAACTGGTTTTCGAAGTGAGTTTGGACCCGAACGATTTGTGAGAATGATAGAAATTTTGTTAGGTTCAAGATTAATACTAGCGATATATAATACTTGAAAAATTAGTATTGTATAATAGGATTTCGAAATTGCCTATAAGTTAATGGTCGAGTCTTATACGTAAATGTTATAATAATAATTAATAATAATTAACAATAATATAAAATATTAATATAAATAAAAATTAATGAAAATGATTAATAATAATTACTTATTATTATACCCTTGTTACACCCTTTATGTAAAGTTAAGAGTGAATTTTATAAATATTGTTATTATATTATTATAATAATAACTGTTATTATTATTATTATTATTATACGGGTAACTCATAAACGTTATTATTATCGTTTTTTCATCTTTGCGATTAATCTTCTGTTTTTATTATACGGGTCGGTAACATTAAATACAGGTAAAAAGAAATAGAGATACTTAAAAAATATATGCCTACAAAAAATGGTAATAAATTATTTACAGAGTACCGAAATAATCCTTAATCAAACAATTCTATCTTACTAATAATTAAGAAAAAAACATATTAATTATTCAAAAAAAAAAAGAAAAAAGAAAATTAAAACAAACACGAGCACGAATCAGAAAAATTTCATACATAAGTAAGAAGATATAATTTACACGAGAAAAATATTACCGAATTAAATGATTCTATTTAACCAACGATTAACTAACGAAAAAATAAAATAGGATTACGCATAAGAAAAATATGAAATATGCTAGATATGATGGTAATATTAAGAACAGGAAAGAAAATATGTAAAAGAATAAAAGAAGGTGTAGCAAAAAGAGATAAAGAGAGAGACAAATACAGAGAGAGAGAGAGAGAGAGAAAAGAGGGGAAAAAGGGGGAAAGAGAGAGTGAGAGGGTGAGGGAGAGGGAGGGTGGGTATGGATGGCAGTGCCGAGACTCAGAGATGAAGGATGTACGGCGTGACGGTCTAATTGAGGCCTTCTTGATTGCATTTACACCGCTGCACGGCCTCCCGTATCCCCGGTGCATCCAACATCCACCTTCTGCAATGGATCCACGTCGTATCTGGCGAAGGCTGCCGCCACTTCGACTCTCTTTCTCTTTTCTATCTTCCTCTTTCTTCTTCTCTTCATCTTTTTCTACCTATACGACTTCTCATTACTACGTCCTTCTCAAAGTAAATCTTTCTCTTTCTCTCTCTCTCTCTCTTTTTTTTTGTTCTTTTATTATACATCTCTCTCTCTCATCTTCCCTTATACCCTTCCGGGGGCTCGTAAACTCTATACATATATATTTTAACTGGTAATTATTGGGTCAGTATTTTTCAACAATTTTAATCAAAGTTTGTAATAAATGTTTTGTATTTTGTAATCAAATATCAACGTAAGTAATATAAGTGATCGATATTAATTAGATCGAATAATACAAAAAATTGTATATACTATCATTTAAATTATTGCTAATATAAATATATAATTTGTCAGTGTTTTATATATATATACGATAATTATTAATGAACACAATTTTATTTACATTTATTGATCATTTATATTACTCGATATCCTATCATTGGATTAATGAAAATATACTGAACAAATGATTAAGAGTAAAAGATTTTTCTTAAACTATTTAAATATATGTGTTTGTGTGTGTATTATTTCTATCTTTTTTATTTTTCTCTACTCGTTGAAAACTAATTTCGTCTAACCCGACACCGACAATCTACATAAAAATTTCAACTACTAATTAAGTAATTAATCCTTCTTAAGAAAAGAAAAAAAATTAATAAAAAGTTAAATACTCCAAAGTATGTTGAAAATGTAGCTTTTATCGATAGAGTAAGCTATTTAATTATTAGGTAATTAAATTGATAAACTTATCATAGCGTGCATTATAAGAGAACCAAATAACGAATGTAAAAAGTTGAATTACGAGAGAAAGAACGAAAGGGACGCATTTATCGGTAAAGGAAGTGCCATTTGGGGTCTTTTGGACCTTTCTTCTCTTACAGGGACCCAACGTGACCTCTTCTTTTTTCTGCCATTTCCTCCTCCTCTCACTTTAGGCATTGCTGTCCAAGACATGGCATAAAATGTGCAAACGCCGCCATTAGTTACGTGGTACGGACACGGAATGCTATTCGCTCGAAGCCTTATTAAGCCCATTACATCTTAATTTATTTCCTTATTTAAAAAAAGGCTCGTAAGAGGAAAGCGCGAAGCCTCCCCCCCTCCCCACATCCCCCATCCCCTTTCCAAAACGAAGTTGGACGATTGGAAGTAGGAGTAATGATATAATTTCAGTGTGTCTTCTTCTTCTCGCACCACCACCACCACCACCATTTGCATTTGCTTCTCCTTCTTTGCTTCTCCAACAGCTTGAACATTTTCGTTCCTCCTATACCTAACCAATAAAAAATTCCCGCACGCGAACGTGTGGGAAAAATAATGAACGCCCACGATCACCCCGAGTAACCTTTCTCTTTCTCTTTCTCTTTCATTCTTTTTTACTGATTCACGGAAGGTGACTTGTTTCAGGATTTGCCAATTGATCGTTCGTTATAATGCGAAATTTGATTATACTTTGGATAATAATCAAGAGAAAGGCTATCTCTCTGTTGGAACTTTTTTTATAGGCTGAATTATTGTCGATAGATATGTGCTTGGCCCATAAGTAATATTGATAATATTTCTGATATTAATAATAGTTGTGTGTTTCTTTATTGGGATGTAAAATATTAATAAGTATGGAAAATATTAACAAATATTATTTTGATATCAAAAAGTTTGTCACAAAGTAAAATACGATAATGTGTGTTATATATTTAGATATTAAAAATATTTAATAATTTTAATAATAATATATATTCTTACATTACTTATTGGCCAACTCAATATTATGCAAAAATAATATTATCTAAGAATTAAATTAAAATAAATAATAATAATAGTTGCTTTTTGGCATGAAAAATATTCTAGTGTTTTATTTTTATACCAAAACGATTGTCAAGATAAAATACGATTAGTATGTTTTAGTTATTGAGATAAAAAAACTGTTCATATTTCTAATAAAAAATAAACTTCTATACTTCTTATTAACCAAACCAATATTATTCTAAAATAATAGCATAAACCACTAAATTGAATTAAAAGAAAGAACTTTTCTTTCCATGGTACCATGGGTACCAAAGAGATTGTTATATATATTTTTTTACTTATTGCATTTGAAATTCTGCAATTGTTTCTAAAACACTCACCCACCCCATTGGTTGAAATTCAGAAAGGCTGATCCGTAGTAGATTGAAAATGAAGTAGGTAGACACCAATGTAGATTAAAAATTGTTGTAGTTTGAGCACAAGGATGATGTGAAATAAAAAATAAAAAGAAAAAGAGAATAAAATTATTTAAAGCTATTGATTATGAAATTTCAAAATTAACTTACTAATATTTTTTTATGGAAAAAGTACAATGTTCTTAATCATTTTTCACGATGCACTGACTCTATAATACACGATAATTTATTTAATTATTACTATAAGATCACTGAATTTAATTCACAATTTCAAAACTGTTAAAAAAACGAAAAAAATTACTACAGCTTTGTACTCTGCTAATGCATATGTAATCTCTAAAAATTAATATTAAAAATTGTATTCCTATTAACAAAAACGTATTTCTGCAAATAAACGTTAATATACAAGACAAGAAAATAATTTTGTTAACGAACAAACACTAACTCTATTTGCCGATTATTTTTTTTTTAACTCGCATGATCTTAAGTAACGATGATTTGAAAAAGAAAGGAAGATAATCGTTAAAATTATGTTAAAATTATGTTAAAATTATGTTAATTAATATAAAATAACTTTTTAATAAATTTATATTACACGTACATACATATTAAGAGAGACGAGATACGTTAGATGTTTTCACTCTGACGTACAATATTATACTGAAAGAGATTTTACCTTGGTCGAGGACAAAGTCGAATATTTATTTATGTTTTTCGTTATGTCTCCTCGAAACATGCGCGGTAGTTTATTTCACCGAAATCCAAAGATGACGACATCGAGAGTTCGTTCACTCGGTAATAACATAATAACAATTTGTTTTTCTACACGTGCTTACGTTTTCAATACTTTTTGAAAATAAACGATCAGTATACGAGATACAGTTTTAAACACGAACTTATATTATACTTTATACGTGTATGTACGTGTAATATGTAAGTTGAATATTAATATAAACGAAATTACATATATGTTTATATAAAATTATTATCAATGATTATTTTTTGTAATATTGTAATATGTCATATTATTTTATTCCAAATTATTTTAAAGGAAATTTGAAAGTTACTTTTAATATATGTACATATTTCAAATTATATTCAGTTTCACAACTGCGAGTAAAACTTATTGTTAATTTTCAATTATTTTAATAATAAATTTATATATTAATATAATTATATAATAATATGTATAATTGTTATTATTAATTAATTATTATTATTAGTATTAATATGTACTTACGCATAAATAATCGTTACAATTGAAAAGAAAATTTGTACACACAACCTATAAAAAGAAAGGTAAAAAACCATCGATTAAATTGTCACGTATATTTTTTCAATTTCATTATCTCCAAACTTACGAACATTCCCTCATGAAAATAATAATTTCGGTAATCGATTAATAAATTAAAATTAATAATTTTTCGATATATCGATCGAAAAAATAGATGTATTATAAAAAGGATATACCTATAAACAATTAAATCATATAAAAATAAATTCTTATAAGTAAATTCAAAAATTACAACCTCTTAATAAATATTGATTAATAATTTGATCTACTAAATAATTTATAATTAATATATACGCGTACGTTTTTGAAAAGTTTTGAGACTCAACAAAAAACTTATTTTATTAAAAGTTATTATAATTTGACCGAATAAAACAATTTCTTTCCATGTTAGGTTCGAAACTTTTCAACCCACTCGCATAAATATATGGATAAACTGATACATAATAAATCGTATAAATTAAAAATATTCCGAGCATATATGTGGATATAAAAGTGAATAACGAAAAGTGAGAAATTTGAATCCTATTAGAGAATTTTGTAGAAAAATAATAATCGTATCTACGGTTAATTTTACCGTACGTACTCTGAGAAAATCGTTTAAAGATGAAACGATATATATATGTCTACTTTCTCTCTCTCTCTCTCTCACTCTCTCTAGTTTTTCGTTTTTAATTACGCCAAGAGAATACTATATTGTAATGATGCTGCTCTCGAGCTCCTAGCATAAGGATCGCATTTGAGTATGCGAGGATTAAACGCCACATTAATTGCAGGGCAGAGAACGTAGGCGCTTCGCACCTCGGAAGATTACTCGAGTCTGAGAGTGGTTGATAATTTTATATGCAAACATCCTTCTCTCTCTCTCTCTCTCTCTTTCTCTCTCTCTTTTTCTTTCTTTTTGCGGTTTACGCCCTCTCTGTGGGAAAGGACTGGCGAATCTTGCCACGTCCGAGGCTCCTCTTCTTCGTCCTCGTTTTCAATTCGCATAGCACGTTTACTGCTCCTGCTGTTGCTGTTACTGTTGTTGATGCTGCTAGGCTTCGCGGATTATTAGCTCTCGCGAACTCTGCCAAGAACTGGCCGCAATCGTGCCGGTATAATTTTCGCCCCGCAAATCCGCCCCAATCCCCAACTTCAATAATATACTGCGGTGTCGCATTTACAGTCTAACGTTGAAAACATTTGCCACGTCTTTTAACTTGCCCGCTACATTTGTGCGTAAACTTATTCTCGCTACATCAAAAGATCTCATTTGAAACGCGATCACGATCAAAATCACGATACACATATAAGAATATTTTCTATCTGCGAATAATATTCGTCCATCTTATTTCTATATTTTTTATCAAATTCGTAATCCTTGTGCTTTCGTAAATATAATATAATATTGTTTCTCAATTCGAAATAAATTGTTCGCGTTACGATTTAAAGTTAGGCTTTTTAATTTGCAGAATTGGGTTGCTTCGTAGCCAAGTGCGCAAGATGCTCGACTTGTGATCTGAATTCTCCACAACAAACCGAGATCAAATCCATCCTAAGGAAGAAAATTTCAAGAAGAGAAAGCACATTATTTCCTCGCATTCAATCTGTATAATATACCAATTTGCAGAATTATAAAACAAGTTACAATCCTTTGGAATGAGTTTTCTTTAAAATGGCCCGTGTATTTTTTACATAGAATCTGCCATAGACGTAAGAAACTTGACAAAGAGATATGCCACTCTCGAAGAATACAAAAAAAAATAAATAATACGCGTATTTCGGGTATATCGTTATTCCGAAGTAGGGTTCGGTGGCTTAAACGAAATTAAGCGTCATTGTTTAAGAGTGAATTCATCTTGATTGTCGATGACTAATGTCCAACGGCAGCTAACATAAGTCGGATAGTTGGATCGCGGTCATCCAGAAGTCAGACACTCAAATGAGTGGAAAGAGTAGAAGGAGGAAGAAAGAAAGAATAATAAAAATAAAAAGAAAATTCAAAAATAGTAAGAAAGAAAGAAAGATATAAGGAATATGAAGAGGAGGAAGAAAGAAAGAAAGAAAGAAAGAAAGAAAGAAAGAAGAAGAAGAAGTGGCCACCGCCACGTGAGAGCTCTTTAACGACCATCATCAATAACGCGAACCGACGTTGAAGAGGAAAGCAAAAAAAACAAAACAAAAAAGAATTGAAAAAGAAATAAACCCCCTAACCTTCCCCCCCCACCCAAAAAAATGATAAAAGGGTGCCTTGGCGGAGTCGTGGGTGCGCCAATGGTTCGCCGATTTTTCTGCATCTCTCTCTCTCACTCTCTCGCACACACTCTCACAGTGGTGGTTGCTGGTAAATGGTGTTAATTAGTAAATTTGATTTAAACCCAAACGGAGTGATCGGATAGGCGGACGCTCACGTGCGAGCCTTCCACGGTACGATGATGTACGATCCTTGCGAAATATTTGACTGTCTTCCGTCGAGCTCGTTCTCTTTGACGCTTCTTAAAAAGAGAGAGAGAGAGATAGAGAGAGAGAAATGGGATTAAGAAGATCGAGAGTCCTGTCAGGACTATAAATGACGATATAGTAGCGATTCATAGCTCTTGAACTTTGACCCGAGTCTAAATTTTTCTTCCTTACTTTTTTTTCATTTAAATAAAGGAAGAAAGAAAGAGATACAAGAAAGAGAAAGGGAGAGAGAGAGAGAGAGGAAAAAATTGTTACAATAAAAATACAAGGGTTGGTATTTTTCAATATTCTTAATCAGAATTTGAAATAAAACAATTTGTTGTTATTTATAATAATCAAGTGCATAATAAAATAATCTGTTAGAAAGGGGTCCTAGCAAATATTTTATTGATAAAATATGATATATATGTGCCTGAATACTCAAAACAAAAATATATATACTTATATATGTATATATATAAAATTATACGTCTATCTATCCCAATATGATTTTGAAATTTTCATCGTTAAAGATAACAATTTCTTATCCTAAACATAGTCCAGATTCATTAATGCAAAATAATAATACCAATCCCCCGCAACAAGTTTAAATATTATTATATTATAGTAACCAGAGAAAAATGGAAGGTTCATGTTATTCGCATTTGGGGACTATGCAAGCTCGCACCTCGATTTCAAAATTCTCTTTCTTCGTCTCTCTTAAAGTAAATTTACTTAATGGCAGTTCTCGAGGTGGATTGCACCTGCGAGAAAGAAAATTGAACTGGGATCCGAGAACAGGCGCGGATTTCGCTTTTTAATCGGAAGATCTCTCCTTCCCCTTCTCTCGATCTTGAATTTCGGGTAATGACGCGTTTGCTACCGTAAAGAGAGAAGAAGAAGAAGAAGAAGAAGAAGCAGAAGAAGCAGAAACAGAAGCAGAAGAAGAAGAATGAAGAAACTTGGCGAGGGTGGAGAAAGATGAAAAGAGAAAGAAAGCAAAAGAAGAAGAAAAAAATAAACGAAAGAAAGAGAGAGAGAGAAGAGGAGGGAGGGGGGAGGCGGCCGTTAATCGGTAGGCATTATCTCAATCACGTAAAACGGCAAAATTGCATTTACCTTTTTAAATGAATATTTGGAGGGAGACGTTGCTGTTGCCGTTGCCGTTGCCGTTGCCGTTGTTCTTGCCGCCGCAGCCGCCCGCTAAGTTAATTTACAAAGGAATGCCGGGTAACGCCCTGTTCAACCTACCAGCCGCCGAACAAGTATTGTCCCGCCCCTGTTCAACCCTAAACGTGAGATACGCGCGTCAGGAGCGACCGTATTCGAAAAAGGAAGAGATCAGAACAGGATAAAAAGAGGGTGGAGGGAAATAGGGGTATGTGAATTTTGAGGGTGGGGTGGATCAAGAAGCATATGCCAATTACATACCTAAGAGCTCGGTAACTAAACTTCAACGATCCAACCATTTTCGTTAACTTACTAAAGATATTAAAGTTACTGAACTCCAATGTGCAACGATAATGTACTTTTTGTTTTTTCTCTTTTTTTTCCTTTTTTTTAAATATTTATTAATATATAATATGATAATTTTTATATTGTGATTTATACTGTAGGAAATATTTTTCCTTACAATTAAAATCCTAATTCAAATTTATAATTATATTAAATTATTATATAATTTTTATATTTAATAATATTAATATTTAATACGTGTTGTATATATTAGACTAACTACGTTTATTTAAATATTCGATGCAATTTATATTTAAAAAAATATTAATAAAAAAAAAAAGAAAGAAAACAAAATATTGAACGTTGATACGTTAACGAGAAACGATTACACTTACACACATGTATGTATAATAATTAAAAATTGGACATAATAAATGTCCTGATAAATGATAGGAATATATCTGATGAATAAAATTCTTGAAAATTCTTGCAATTCCTCGTAATCTAAACTATCCAATCGGAGATTGGCAAAGAAAAGGATGAGGAGAAAGTTTCGAGCGTAAAGAGAAGAAGATCCCTCACTTTAACAGATTATTTTCTTTTTCTTGTTATCTCTTTCTCTCTCTCTTGTTGTTGTTCCATGATCCAGCACGCTCGTATCTCACTATCTGATAATTGGAGCGGTAATTATGCGATGATTAACAGAGATGGCTCCCGCGCATCATGCCTCCTACGGTTTCTCTCTCTCTCTCTCTCTCTCTCTCTCTCTCGATCCTTGCCGATCCGTCGATCTTTCCGCTTACCGAGATCAGAGATCGAAGATAGGTTCGTGCGCGAGCACGTTGATTCTCTACGTTCTCTTATTTCTTTTTATTTTATTTTTTTAATTTACTTTCCTTTCTTTTTTTTTCTTCTCCTTCTCCTTTCGTTTTATTTTTCCTCTTTGCATCCCCAGTTCTCCCCTCCCCCGCGTTGCCCTTATTTCTCTCCAGCGTACCACCCGTCTCCTCAAAACCCCGTTCCTTTCGTCCTTCCTCTACTTCATCATGCATCGTACGTAACTCCTGATCGGTTATAAAAGTTCGCTTCTGCCGATACGATCAGTATCGACGTGAACGATCCTCTTTAGGGTATGCGCGACCCGTAATGCGAGAAGTGAAAAACGAGCGTAAATTTGTGGGTGGGGCGTACAAGGTAAAAAGAAATAAGTTAAGATATAAAAGGGGAGAGAATGAGAGAGAAATAAAATTTATTTTATCCTTATATCGTCGTCGTCCTCGTCGTCATCCTTGTTATTGATGCTTTAAAAAATATTTAAATCTCACACGGTATCGATGATTTACGAGAAATCGATAATAAATTACTCTACCTTCTTTAAAATAAGATCTGTCATATCCAGTTTCCTACTTCTTCTTCTTCTTCTTCTCGAGTTGAAATTTCATTTTTATTCATTAATAGACAAACATTAATCGTACATTTTAAGAGATCAAATATCAAGTATAAAATAAAAATTAAAATTAAAAAAAAGAAAAATCTATTTCAAGCTCAACCGCAATTACAAAAAAGAAAAGAAAACAAAAATTATACAAATTTATCTACAATTAAAAGATATCGATCTTAAATAACGTTATTACGTTAATTATTAAAACATAAAAATAATGTATTTCTATTTTCCCCCAGATCTAATATAAAATATATCTAATACGTTTAAACACGCGTAAAAAAAAATAATAAGAGTCCTTAAGACATTATTATTACTTAACACTAATATCAACAACAACAAAAAAGAGAAAAACAAAAAATGAAAAATAATCTTTTCCCTGAAGTACGGGCAAGCCCTTTTATGAGATAAAAATCTAAACATATATTTGCATTAATCTATAAGAAATGGGAATAGTCGTCGTCCTTTGAGTACTACTACTTAACTCCACTTACAAAGTACATATCTCAAAAGGGCCCAGTGCAACAGGTAAAGGAAGAAGAGAATGGGTTAACAGCACGGGCGTGGCCGCGAGCTGAGCGCTCGAGTAACCCCTAAACGTCCAGTTAATTAGAGCTCGCATCCTCCGCCAAGTTTCCTTTTCCTTTCTTTCTCCTCCCACAATCCTTTAGCCACCGCCCTTTCCCTCCTCCCCCCGACCCCTTACAACCCCCTCTTCCCCGTCTACTCCCTTCCCCCTTTCTTCTTCTTCTCCTTCCTCTCCACTCTCTCTCTTCTTTTCTTTCTCTTTTACCTTCTTGATTTTTTTTCTTTCCTTTCCTTTCTTATTTCTTTCATCTTCCTCTATCCAACTTATTCTTCTGAAGGCACAAGAATCGCGAAGGAGATTCCTAATAACGCGGGCCAACCGTAATGAGGAGTAAACTAATTATTGGATGCTAGTTGGGCAAGACGATATTTCACGTTCTCGCTGACAGCCCTGGCAGGAGCAACACGAGAGAGAAAGAGACAGAAGGAAGCTTGGATCTTCTCTCTCTCTCTCTCTCTCTCTCTCTCTTTCCTTCTTCGTGATCTTCGTGTGTGTGTGTTTCTTTTTTTTTATTTTTTTTATTTTTATTTTTATTTTTCATCTTCTTCTATTGCTTTTTCTTCTTCTTATTCTTATTCTTATTATCTTTCCTTGTTCTTCTCATTCAATTCAATGGCTGCTCGAGAAGACGTTGGTTGCTGAGGTTGCGTATCTCCTGAAGAAAAGCCAGGTGCTCGTAAACACGCTCGGACGATGCCTAGGCAATTCGCAGTTTTACGTGGAGAAGATAAAATGAACTTTAAGAGTCGCGACTTCGATATCATTGAGGATTTCCTTTTACGCGTACGTATGTAAATTGTATTTAGTGGGATGGTATAATTGTTGAGTGTGGAGGGGATAGTTGGATACTTGACCTGTTTATCACACGCGCAAATATTTTTGTTATATATATTTAACTGTGTTGTTATTATTTCTTTCTTGTATTTTTTTATAGATCTAATATACTCTTTTTTTACAGCAATCTATGAATAATTATAAATGCAATAATTTTTGAGGTTAGGGACGCTTGAATACTTGTGTGTTCTATTTTTGTTTTCTTAATTTTTCTATACATTTCATTTACGTATTACACTTTGTTTTAAATGTCTACTATACTATTTTATAATAACAATCTCTATAAATAATAATAATAATAATAAATGCATTAATGATTACTGATATTTAACTATATATAAATATTTCTATATTTGTTAAATAAAATAAATTATTAGGATCTAAATATATACAAAAAACGGTGTCATAAAATTATATAATTTTTATCCTCGTTAAAAAAAAATCATCATACACGCGCGCGTAAAAATATTTTAAACGTGAAAGTTACGGAAACGAAATTTATATGCAAAAATTAAAGGAAATCTCATCGTAGTAATTTATCGAAGTTTACATTAATTTATTACTACTTTTCGTCGCGTACGTTCCTCTTTTTTTTGTTGTTTTTCTTTTGATAGATCTCCTTTTTTTCTCTCTTTCCCTCTCTTTCTTCTCGGCTTTCTCGGATTACGTAAACATCTCCCGTCGTTTTCGCGCCTCGTAAAAAGCCCTGCTAATTATAGCTCGCGCTGTTAATGCTTCGCGTGTTATGGTATGCATACCGGACAAAAGGGCGTTTCGAAATTTATTGAACTTTCTCTCCTTTTATTCGAATAAATTTATTCCGTTGTGTATGTGTGTGTGTGTGTGTGTGTGTGAGAACTCGAATGTGCATAAAACGTTCGTTCATTTCTTCCTGCCGTGTAAGTATCACTCGAATAACCGAGAATTGGCTAATTAAGCCTGCAAATATTATCAACCGTGCATATATCAGCGTTAAACTATATAATTCAGTTCTAATCGTAAAAATCGTAGGTTTTATTCAAAATAATTAGACATTTTTGGTAAAAAAAAACAACATATAACAAGAATTTTATTATACCCTAAAATTAATAGTTTCCAAAAAAAAGAAAAAAGAAAACTAACGATGTTATATACGAATTCACGAGGAACGAGTAATCAAAGTATAAGATTATAATTTGATTCCTCTTTAAAATCTACGAAAGATTTTTTTTCTTTGCAAACATTTTGTTCGACATAAAAAACGTGAACTTTATTACAATATACATTAACTGAAAATAAACGAAAAATAGGCGAGGGTGATTGGCTAATTGGAAAGATAAAGAGAGAAACAAAATGAAATTCATTTGATTGGTCGAAAAGAAAATGTTTAAAAATCAACTTTAAACCTCGCGTTTCCCCCCCCCCCATGAAAAAGAAAGAAACGTAATCTCGTATAATCCGCAATTCCGATCGCGTTATTTTCATCATAAAAACAATATCCCTTTTCTACCCACGTATTCTATTCGATTTGCTAAAGGGAACTCTTTTAATACGAGTCTCGATCGTGTATCCAAGACCATCGACATTCTTTATCCGATTATATTACATTTTCCGTAGTACGCCATTGTTTAAAAACTCGCGTATCGTATTTTCTTTATTATTGCATCGCCATGCTGGCAAATAATGTTCTTCGTCGTTCGAAGCAAAAAAAGAAAAAGAGACAAAAAAAGAAAGAGAAAAGGAAGACGAGGAGGAAGAAGAGAAAAAGAAAGTCGTCGAAAAAAATGAAAAAAGTTATGGGGATGAGAATGAGGTCTGAGAGGGTGGGGGTGATGGTTTGGGGTAAGTTGGTGGAAGAAGGAACGATTTCGAATGAAATATCGCGCTGAACGGATCCAATAGGTCGGTCTAATAGGAATAAACAATGTTATGAATTTAAACGACCCAGCTTGGCGCCACCATAACCTTATATTATCAAATTACGGGGGCTTATATTCGAGGTCTACGGGTCCTAGGTGCACGCCTCACGTGTCCACGAAGCGTCGTAAAATCGGATTTTAACGGTAGGAACCCACGTTTTGTCCTCTCTCTCTCTCTCTCTTTCTCTCACTCTTCCTCTCTTTCTATCTCTCTCTTTCTCTCTCTGTTTAAAAACCTATTCGCGAGACTCCACAGGGGGTTGCTTGGCTTTCAGTTGGAGATACAATAAAGACCTAAGAAATAAGCTTTTTCGGAAACACATGGTGAACATTCGACGACGCGAATTTCAACAGAATTATTTCTCTATTTAAAAATTCGTGATATTTCATTTAATTGTTATCAAATAACATTGTTTTATCAACGCGTATAGTAAATATTACAGATTTATTACAGTTAATTTAACTTAATATATTTCTGAAATATGTTGATCGTTCACAATTTTAATATAAAAATGCTTATATTTATATATATTAGGTTATCCCATAAGTTTTTTCCGTGCAACACTATGCATGACTTCGAGCCAATTTTGGAAAGAGAGCATAATGAGGCTTCTTGAAAGATGGTAGAAAGTAATAGAGCAAAACGGTTCATATATAACACAGTAAATCAATCTTAAAATCTTATTTTATAAATTTGCATAAAATGTAATAAAATACAAAAAAAATTTCTTGAAAAAATAAAAGCCCCACAAATATATTTAATTTATTCTACCAATTATTATACACCTGAAGAATTTTGAGATTGAAATTAAAGAGAAAAAATTCATGATTTTCAATATTTTCACCTGTCGAGAGTTCATCAATAAATTATATCTATGCATATAAAAATTCGATATAAAGTATCTTATACAATAACAGATAGATAATAATAATAATATTCGTATGGCATACGTCATAATAATTAACACGAAGGAAGGATCCTCGTGGATCAAAGAAATGAAAGAAAGAAAGAAGGAAGGAAGGAAGGAAGGAAAAATGGCGCTTCGTATCCCTCCTTGAGAATATTAAGAGGCCCTTCAAGTACTCCCCTTCTCTTTCTCTTTCTCTTATGAATACCGAATGAGGATGTATTTAGAGGATGCTATAGCCCTCCTCTCTTAATTTTTTTTTTTCTTTTTTTCTTTACAGAGGGAAAAGCTTACGGTTTCGTAATAAATTGGGACGAAATCGTAAAGGACCCATTTGTGAAAGAAAGAAGAAAAGAGAAAGGGAAAGAAAAAGAAAGAGAAAGAGAGAGATGGGTAGAAGAGAATGAGAAAGGACGAAGTGAAACACACAGGGCTCTGGCAAGCCTCTTCTACCGATCGTTAAAGAATAAAGAATGGTAATATTATGCCAAAAGAGAGAAAGATGGCTTCTCTCTCTCTCTCTCTCTCTCTCTCTCTTTCTCTCTGTTTCTTCTTTCCTCCGCACGAAAAAGCGAGTAAAGAGGACTTCTCGAAAGAATAACGCGTCATGGTCACCTGCTCGTATCGTTCAAAAGTGAACTTTGAGCCGCCAGGGGGGAAGGGCGTGGATGCTCACAAATCAAGCCTAAGAAACTTTAGACCCTTTCGATGTGGATTAATTATTCGACGACGTTAGACGCGCTCGTTCCTTGTTGATATTCCACCTTCGACAGATTTCTTAACCCTTTTTTTTTTTTTTTTTTTATTTTCCTATACGACGAGGAAGATAAATATTTAATGATAGATGGATAGACAGATACCTAAATGTCTTCTTTGTTTTTTATGTTAACCCTTTGCACTCGAGCGGCGCCGATACGGCGCCCGGCCGATTTCAACTGTCAACTGTAATTAGTTTTGGTTAATTACAGAGTGTAGTATTTATCAAAGTTTGTTTTTTTCGACATATAAATGAATAAACTGATGATATTTGATTATTTCTATACGCTTGTTTGTTTATCAATGTTTTTAAAGTACCTGTAAAATGTCTACTTAATTTGGCCGAAATCGTCTCGAGTTGCTGGTTCGCGCAAGCGAAAAAAGCTTCGAGTGCAAAGGGTTAATACACAATGATACAATGCACTTTAATATTTATTTGATTAATAATTATTAGTAAAATAAATCATCGATATAGATATATGTGGTCGTAATTATGAAAGTGATCTAAGTCATATATTTCTTCTTTCGAGATATTTAAAAAGGATTACATTTGAACATTAAATGAATTCTATATAATATTGAAATAACAAACGCTATCTAACGGTCCATTTTTGACAATATCGTGAAAATTACATTGAATTTATTTAGTTTCAAATAATGTGGGGTGAAATAATTAATGAACTTATTTTTGTTTTATTTTGACTTAGACCACTTTCATAATTACGGGCACATATATATATTCATTTTGTTTTTTTTTTGTATTAATATTAATTTGTTAGTTCTTTTAAACAGGGTTGCATTATAATTAAATTATTGGTTTTCTATATTTTTATGCTCATTTAGGATACAATGAATATCTATTTGTTTGACCAGTATATTCTAAAATGAATTATCAGTATATATAAATATTTTATTCAGTATAAATATTAATTAATCAATGTTTCAAATAGGGTTCAGTAGATTTGCATCACGATTGTATAAACGTTTAATATCAATACTTAGAAAAAATGACAAATGCAAAGTCGTAAACTTAAATAATTTTAATATCAATTCGCGTAATATTAATCACTTATATACCATACCAATAATTTATTACAAATATCGATTATTTATTTAAAAATGACTACTGACCCAAAAAAAAAAAAATCAAGCAAAATAATATTATATAAAGCATATATATATATAGGTCTATAAAAGAAATGATTAGGGTCGTAATATTTTGTCTGACCAAACGAGAAGAGAACGCGTATCGTGAAATATCTTTTGGAATTCATACCTCCATGATTCTCTCTAAACGATTGGTAATCGAGGAGCCAAGAGATATTCCTCGGTCACGCCCCCGCTTCTCTCCCTGAAAAAAAGAAATAGAAATAGAGAAAAAAAAATATAAAATGAAAAATAATTTTTAAATAAGATAGAAGAAGAGAAAAATTCTTGGTCCCGTCGTTCTCTCACTGTATGGGAATCTTAATTTAATTAAGACGAACCCATTATTAAGAGCCACGTCCCGAAACGGTGATTAGAATTCTTCTCTGTTCGTAAAAGGGCCCAGCCACGGGCACACACGCGGGATCGTAAGTCATAGCTTAGATTGAGAACAGACAGCTGGCCGGAATTCAAAATTGACCTTTGCATCGTCGTATAATAAATTTCATTTGGATTATGTTATGTTGTTTCGTTCTTGAATATTAAAATCTAACTTCCATCTACCTTGCGCCTCGTTTTTTCTCTTCTTCTTTTTCTTCCTCCGCATTTTGATTTTTTTCCTTTTCTTCCATTGCCTGTTCTTTTCTTTTTTTTATTCTTGAAGACTCCGAAAGAATATAATTTACGCGAAAGAAATTATAAAAATTCGCATGCCCCTTGCTTTTTTCTTTTTTTTTTTTTTTTTCTTATTTTATTTTATCTTCTTTCCCTTCCTCTTGTTATTTATAGTTATCATAAAATTTCTAACCCTCTCTCGGAACCCTGTCCAAATACTCTGATTGTTTTTCCTTTTGTTTTAAAATTTATCGTCAAATTATTATGTTTCAATGAATATCTAAAAAAGATCGGTTTATCTTTTATTAATTTTTATACAGTATCAAAAATTGTTATACGTCAACGACAATGACTTTTATATCCAATTTTCTGTGTTAATAATACCTTTGCATATTTTAATATTCAGTTATTTAATGTCTAACGATTGGACATCCCTTATTTTTACTGTTATTAAAATATTTTGTTGTATCACGTTCAGTTTGATTCCCGTTCAAATAAGAATAATTGAAAATAAATTTGTATAAAAAATTACATATACTTCGAATAAACACAATTTCGATTTAATATTTTAATTAAATGAAAATTATCAACTCAAAATAACCACTGGCCAATGATGATTGCAAGTTGAAAATTTTCATTTAATAGAATATCAGATCTCAAAATTATTAAATATTTCAAATATATTAATAAATATCTCATTTTTAAATAAATGTACTTTGTTCTATTCTTACTTTAATAAATATTAAATTGATTCTGATATATCAAAAAACATCCACAGAAACATTAGAATCTTTCATAATTTCATTCAACTGTCGATCAACTGTGAGTTCTATCTCATTCTCTCTCTCTTTCCACTTCTTTGTTCTATCACTTTTCATGAAATTTTATCAAATTTGATCGTTACCACCGTTTAAAAAGTTTCACTCGAAAAAATGTTTAATGGCAAGCAATGAATGAATAAAACAATAAAAAAAAAACGAAAGAAAAGTTAAAAAGTGTAACGAACTCTTCGTAAAGTTTTTAATGATCAAAGTAAAAGTAAAAGAAAAAAGGTAGAAAGAGACAGGAAAGAACAACCCTCGGAAACAATTTCATATTCTTACGAGCCCTACTCACGAACCTAATTCGATAACAATCATGAGTCCTGGGGCATATTGTCGTCGGAGTTGTTATACCGGAGAGGACCGGAAAGTCTCGGAAAGAATTACCAACGATTATAATTACGTTCGAACGAAATGACACCAACCGGTTGGACGGATGGTCACGAGTCGAGCGTGAAATTACAAACCATGCAACCAAACAACCAACCAACCAACCAACCAACGAACAACCATCCGTCTATGTTAATCTTTCATTTCTATTTGATCTCTTAGCTACTACTTGCTTTTATAATATCTTCACCAATTCATTCCAACTGATAGAAACTATTATTCTACTCAATTGCTGACTATTATTATTGCATCTCATTCTTTCTTCTTCTTCTTCTTCTTCTTCTTTTACTTCTTATTATTCTTGACAAAGTCTCGTTAAGTCACTCGTGAAATTTTCTAAACGAATTGCCTTTATTTAATATGAAAAATAAATATGAAAATAATATTATTAGAAAATCAATATCTACGAATGAGTAATTCAATTACTTAACATTCCTTTCCTGGCATTAAAGTCTCCAGCTTTGCTATGAACGAATTACACTTATATTTTATTTGAAATCAATGCATTTTATATTGATATACGAAATATTCATTCTAATTAATAAATGACATTAATCACCAATTATACATTTCAATAACATCTAAACTTTGAATCATCAATACTACCCCGAAATACAGATTACTTCCTGAGACCGAAACGAAATAATTTAAGTTAAAAATCATATTGTAATATAAATTTTGTATAAAAAAAAACAAAAGACTATTAATAAATATATTTTAAAGACGAAAATCAGATAATTTTCATTACTCGCTCAATATGCATTTTAATTAATAAATCAATAATTATTTATAAATTTTGTATAAATTTTCTATTAAGTTTTACAAAAAATGATAGTATATACATACCTATAACAAATAAATCTGTGAAATATAAATTGAAATAAATGACATTAATCCGTAAAAGCGATACTTGTTTCCGAAGTATTTATTATACATATTTATAGGTGATATTTCTTGTGATATTCCTTAGTAATATCGTGTAATATACTATAGCAAATAGAATCGATAGGTCTATCGATTTACTCTGAAGTAGTAGAAAGGTGTCCAAGAGTATTCACGAGGAGAGGTCGCATGAGACTATCTTTCTGTCTTTCTCTCTGTTTCTCTTTGTTGAGGCACGCGGCATGGCACGCTACCCAAGGAGCTCCTGTGGTGCTCACCGGGCTTCGACACCCACACGCCGTGTCGCCTCACCAAACACATAAATTACATTGGCCCGCCAACTTCGTTCGTGTTATTGTTCCGCGAAACGGAGAAGGAAAGAAAGAGATAGAGATTGAAAGTATACTAGAACGTTATTTTTTTTTTCTTTCAAAAATACTTATACCAAAAGACTTTACAGTTTTTGAAGAAAAAAAACACAAAAAAAGAAACAAAAACAAACAAATCCTATTTCATTTCATTCATTGTTCATTTCATCATTCAAAATAATCATTGAAATATTGACAAATGGACAGTTTATTTTGAAAATGATGTAAGTTCACTTGTAGCCCCCGTAAATATACATTATTTTCATTAAATTAGCCTAAAAGAAATTTATATAATCAAATTACATATTGATAAATTAGTAAAAACATTGCTAGACAAATATGTAAACCTTTAATTTTCACGAAACAATAGAGTAAATGAACTTACACCACTTTCAAAATAAACGGTCCAAACGATCATCAAATATATTAGTAAATTATTGTTAAATATTCATTAAATGTGAACGTTAAATTAAACTCAAGTATACTTTTAAATCATATTTCACAATATTCACAAGGACACTCGAATGAACTTTATTTCCTAAATTCAAACTTTGTATATTACAAAATGATACGAAAGAAAATAATGAAAATTGTCGTTAAATCATCGCTGATGCTTATGATACGCGAAGAAAAATATTTATCCGTTTAATGTAAGTAGGAAAGAAAGATAAAAAGAGAGAGAGAGAGAGAAATAATACGACACACGAGCGTGAGGATATCTCGTGGAAAAAAAAGCGTCAGCCGTGAATCATATCGTAGGATTTGTTCGAAGGCATCATACTTGCTTTGCAGGGGCGTGCATTTGAATAGGAACGACAGTCGTGCATCAGTGAGACGACTTTTCGAGTGCGAGAGAGGAGTTAAAGTAGAAAAAAATAAATAAAGAGTGAGAGAGAGAGAGAGAGAGAGAGAGAGAGAGAGAGAGAGTGGCATCGTAACACGAAGTACCACTGTCCCCTTTATATCCAGGAACATAAGCTCACAAAGTTATTGGCCCATTCGGACCTCCTGCCTTCACGAAGCACCGGCCCGTTTCTCATTCACGTGTCCGACGGTGTTACTTTGCCTTCTCAAACTCTCCCTCTCAAACTCCTCTTCCAACTCCTTTTCCTTCTCCTATCTCATCCCTCTGTAAACATTTTTCAGTTTTCTTTCTTAAAAAGTAAAGAGAGATAGAGAGAGAGAGAGAGAGAAAGTAATCGAACTACGATATGCAAAGAAAATTTGTTTCAAACGACCGGTTGAACCCTGAACCCCTTCTTCTTATCATTTTTCTTCCTCTTATCTCATCCCTCCGTGTAAACATTTTTCAGTTTTCTTTCTTCAAAAATAAACAGAAAGAAAAAATCATCGAATTACGAAACGATCTTTTCCAAACTAAACCCTTGAACCCTTTTCTTCGTTCAACACTTTGCATCTCATGGAAAAACGACACCATGAAGTTTGTTGGTATTTACGACGCGCAGCAAAGCGATTTCAAGTATACGGCATGAAGTTGTCTTCTCTTCTTCTTCCCCTTTTTTTCTCAAGCGGGTCACCCATTCAAGTACTAATCGTACTCAGAGCTGCTTTACTTAAATGATCGAGCGAGAACTAATGCTGTAACCGCGCCATTACATAGCTGTTGACGCACAAAGTAATTCGATATATCTCTCTTATATTTAGTGTGGACTGATATCTATATTTTCATATTTTCTTTTCCTTTTTTTTATTCTTTCTTATATATATATATAATAATAATTATTTTTTTTTAAGTTATTTTTTTCTTTGAAGTTTTTTTTTGAAGTTATTTTTGAGGTCATTGAGGTTATATTCGTTTTGGTACGGCAAAGAAGTATAACTTCTTACGTGCGTACATAAGTACACACACCAGTTTTTTACTTGTCTTTGATAACAAAACGAAGAAGTATAAAGGATTAATCGAATTACGAAAAAGAAAGGAGAAAATAATTCTTTTATTTCTTTTATTTTCGAAACGACCTAACGAAATTCTTGGCGTTGCCCTTTCTTTGGAAGCCTTGGGCTTAACTCGGCCTCTCCCCCCCTTTCATTTGAAATTCATCTTTTGCTGAAAGAGGAGGACTGATCGCGAACAGGGCCTCGAAGTAGATTTTCGTCGGCTACCGGACAGGGAACGTATAAAACAGAAGAGAAGAAGAGAAAAATAAAGAGAAACAAGAGAGTAAGAAGGAATGAGATAGAAAGAGATAGGTGAAGGTAAGCGAGAGGGAGGGGGGGAGGAGGAGAGTAAATGACAGGCTTCGTCTACCGCCCCAGGGTACCGGCCATGATTATTTTGATTAATTTCTCCCGTCATTCGGTAGCTCGACGCCGCTAGGATATTCGGATTTTATCTGTGTTTTTTTTTTCTTTTTTTTTTATTTCTCGAAAGAAAATAACGCGATTCCTGCAAAAGTGTTCTATCTGTTGATTTGCCAAAGAAAAGAAAAAAAGAAGACAAGAAAAAAAAAGAACGACGACAATAAATTCCTTTAAAAAATTATTTACAAAAAAAGACAAAAAGTAAGGAAACAAATTATAAACGGAAATAGAAGTTTCATTCGATAGAGGAATATATAATAATAATAATAAAAGGTATAAATCGATTTAATTCGATTATCGTTCCTCTCTTCTACGGTTCTAGAGATATGCCTCTATCTACTTTGTAAGTATAGGTAATGGTCCATCTATCTCTGCTTTTATCTTCTTTTATTTGATCTCGAAAGAAAGGGAAAGAGAGAAAGGGATAGAACTGGCATAACGTACGGCAGCCATTTTCATCATTCCGCAAGAAATTGCGAGCGTCGATGATCGTCCATCGGGGTCTGCGCGGCTTGGTAATTCGGTCTAATTCCGCCAGTCCACCAGTGATTTCGGCTATCTACCATAATCGGTGGGGCCCGCCTCGCGCCAAGAAACCGAAAGCACCCGGGGAACGTAATGGGATGGAATTAAGAGGAGACGTGCCCTTCGCTAATCTATTAATTCCTACACGCGAGAGAGATCACCGGGGCCCGGGCGTCGAACGAAACGAGTTTTCGAACTACTACCTAAGTAAGTAGCCCATCTATGTACCTCAAATTATATTCTGATGTACTCTCATCGAGTACATATACCCGATCACATTCTTACCCGTGTGTCTGTGTGTGTGTATGTGTGATTCATTCTTCCTTTCATATATGATACTCCTCTTAATGCACTTTTTACAATCAAACATATACAACAACAAAATAATTTGTAATTATGGTAATGTGTCATTATTTATAAATGTTAGTTTAACTATATATAGAGTTAAATTATAAAATAATACAAACAACACGAAAAGAAAAAATGAGGAAAGGATGCAATCGCGAGTAATCATCTGTTATAGTTTGATAATATATGGTATAATGTGTAATCGTTTAAAAATGTTAGCATAAAATAATCACATATTTCTATATGTCTATGTTTTTGTTAAATATTATATGTATATGTATATATATATATATATATATCACACATTTTTATTTGCAACAATATCAATTATTAAATTTATTTCTATCACATTGAATCATTTTTATTTGTACTTTTTGATTTTGAATTTGTTGTTCTTAATGTTTAGTTTAAAAAAAAATGACGAGTTTTATTACGATATTAATATAATATTTGAAATATAAACGAGTTTAGAAATATTTTCTTCGATTTTCTTTTTTCTTTTTTGATTCTATTTGTGATGAGTCATCGAAAAAATATGCGAAGGGATTTTATAAGAGGCTGTAGACAGACAGGTAGGCACACAAGTCTTTCTTATCGAACGAAAAGAAAGACGAAACGTTTGTCTGGCGTCAGCTTATCGTTGCTACTTATACGACATTAGGGATTCACATCAGTGTATTATGAACAAACTCACGCATACACACGCATACATTCGTCTTGTGTGTGCTACCATTTTTACTATCGAGGTAGGTAGAAAATACCGTTCGATTCATATTTCTTCTTTTTCTTCTTCTTCTTATTTTCTACCATTCCTCTTTTTGTGTTTCCTTTTACCCTGAACAATTTTTAGACTATTGGTAATATTATAAATAATAAGAAAATGAAGAACATAAAAGATAACAAATGTGATAACATTAAAATATATGAGTTAACAAAAATAGTAATCACATTTCGTCCGATAAATTACAACGACAATGAGCAACACTTGATGAAATATACATGAACTGACATCAAATTAATATTTACATTTTTTACTTTGTTCAAATTATAATGTTAATGCGAGATAACAATTTATTATCATATTTCTACTTCCTTCATTTATTTCAACTTCGCTAGATATAACTCAGGGTTACGTATTTTTTTGTTTCTATATCGTTAAATATATTAGAGATAAAATTTGAAACAAGTTATTTTACATTTATTATCAAATATCAATATGCAACCTTGTTAAAAAGAACTAACGAAAAGTCATTGAGAGAGAGAAATACGTGTATTTAAAATTATTACATTTATATTGTTGTCAAAAAATATTATCTACAGGCTATTATATATCACAGTTCAATTATTTCATTAAATAGTAATCAAATAATTTCAAAATAATTAATATAACAACCCTTATATATAAAAAAAAAAAAAAAGAAAAAAACTAAATATCTAAAAGTCCAAAAATATATTTTAAGATAAAACATTAATTAAATAAATTCCAATACAATCTCAAAGTTAATGATACAACAATCGTAATAAAGCAAAACAAAAATAGAAAATAAAAGAAGAATTATATTTAAACTCTTTTATGTTAACTAAAACTTTGATCAATAAATACAACATTTCAATAAAAATAATCCTCCTAAAAGGCGTTAAAACACTTAGGAGAAAATTGTTCGCATTTCTCGAAGAGGAAAAATAACAAGAAGATAATGTAGAAGAGGAGGAAGAGAAAGAAAGAAAGAAAGAAGAAGAAGAAGAAGAGGAAGAGGGATGGAAGAAGAACAAGGGTGGTCGGTTATAGAAGACGATGCGTATATTCTTTTTCGGTACTGACGAGCATCAACTTCTCCATATTTCTATCTCTCTTTCTCTCAATGTTTCCGAGCTCACAAATACAAGCAGAAGTATAAGGAAAGCAGCGGACAGGGGGATCCGGCGCTGACGCTCATTACGATGATTGGCAGATTCAATTAACGAGCAGCCGAGCTCCACCGTAGCGCGGGGTCGCGCCGGCTTAACCTCGGCTAAATATTATTAATAATAATCAGCTCATTACCGGCTCCATTAATTATCCGACTGCATACGCGGTACCCGATATCTGTGCCTCCAGGAGCGCACTAAATTCGATTCTCTGTTCTCCAACGAGAACGATATTAACGTTCCCTTCGTCTAGATCATCCACTTAACTTATGTTTCCTCCCAACTAAATGATAAACAATTTCTAACATATTATAAACATATATTATACACCCGTTTAATTGTTTATTTGTTTTTTTTATATATCAAGAGAATCGGAGAATAAATCATTTATTCCTATATAATATTATACTGTGCGTAAATTTTCAAATCAATTAGGTATTTCTAAAAATCTTTTGTCTACGAAGAAGAATTTTGATATTTTAAAGAAAGAAAATGATAGGAAAAAAGAAAAATGTTCAAAGATCTACCTATCGCCAATGAAAATTTGTTGAACAAATCACTAATATCCTTGTTGTCTATGGTTGCAGATAAACGAGTACCAGGTATGTATCAAGAGTAAGAAATTTTCAATGGGAGCAAAGCTTGCCTTTTTGGTATGACATGAAGGACGTATCTGTGTTAGTGTTAATACACAGGTACAAGGAATATTAATCCATTTAACAAACTCATTATCATCGGTGAGATACGCCGAACGTTTACTGTGCCGCGCGTAACTGGACGCAGTTACGGCGCGAACTCACACAGTCTTATCTTCTTCTTATACTTTTTCTTCTTCTTCTTCTCCTCCTTCTTCTTCTTCTTCATATTCTTCTTGTTCTTCTCGTTCTTCGGGGAACCCCGGGCGTATTAGCGAGTTGGCACCCCTGCGGCTTGATTTACGGGCTCCAACTAACGAGCCTCGAGCCTGCGTCAGAGTGCTTCTCGAACGAGATATCCAAGTTGGTACACAGCCACCAACATCCGAGAACAACCACGACTCGGCAGCTACTCGCGAACAAACCTTAAACACTTACACTTACAATCTTTGCAACCTTCTCGGATTGATGCGGATGAAACTTAAAAGAAGCGAGAGGGTAGATGCAAGACACCACCCTTGACCTTTTACTTTTGTAAGCACGACCTATTCCATGTTTGACGCGTTACGAAAAATACAACTATGTGCACGTGCATCGACAAGTTGGTAGTTACCTATACTTTTATTTGCGTTCTATTTTATCGTCAGTTGAAAACTTGATCTTTGAAATAGAATTATTTTATTATAGATGTTTGATATATTTATTAGGCTAAATTAAATATTGATTTGTGAACGTGTTTCTGCGATTCCTGTGTTTTAGAATGTTTGGTAAATTGTTATTTAAATGTTAATAGTATTCTTTATATAATTCAGCTTGTGATTTTAGAATTAAAATATTTGATCATAGATATCTAGGTATATTGTTCTATTTCAAATCGACTTTTAATCGTTCACTGGTTCTTGCAATCTTCAGATAAGAACTTTGTTTATTGTAACATCAACGTTTTGTCTTTAATTGATCCTAACTTAAAAAAGAACAAAATTACTTTTCTCCTTCTGTTAAACATCTCGACTTGAAAATATTAGTTCTGCAAATATTAGTCTCGTTTAATTTAAAATCAGAAAAGGAAAAAAGTTAATACCACGATCGTTAATAATTCGTACGGTTGAAAAATGAAATGCATAAAATACAGAAAAATGGAGTCGTTTCGAAAGCGCATATCCATTTTCTACCATATTTTTTTATTGTTATTTCTCTTTTATTTTCTTTTATCGATCGTTAAAATAATATACACGTATACAGCAAGTTTACATGGAAGGAGTTTTAAGAAGCCGGCCGAACAAGTTGGCTCGCTTTCAACTCTCGAAAGCTCGAAACGAAGGCGACGAGCAGACACCAGGTTGGTTCAGCAGCCCGGGGGCTGATTGGCCCGTATTTGGTTCTAATTAAGGCACCGGCGTCGGTCATTAGCGGCCGCGAAAACGAACAACATTGTTCTGCGAACGAGACGAAAGGTAAAACGTACCGACCAAAGGCAAGCGGCATAAATCAACTTTCAAAGATACCTGTCGCCTTCGCTCGTTTCACGACCGTGTAAACTCGTATCCGCGTGGATGCTGCATTTTATCACCCTAACGAGACGATTTTTACTCTTTTTTTCCTTTTTTTATTATTATTTATTACCCTTTCTCACGAGCATCCTGTAAACTAAAATTCGCTAAAGGACATCTTTTTTTTTCAAAATTATTATTTTCAATATAATTGTATTAGAATATGGTTTCTAAAACGAAAGATAAAATAGAAATTTTGACATAATTTTTGCCCATCAACGACGTCAGTGTTGCGTCACGATTTTATTGATATAATTTGTTTACTTATTTTTTGTAGCGAAATAATTACTCATTGTTCGATTGTTACGCTTTCTTCACGAGCATTACCTTTTTTCAATTTTTTTCAAACACTTTTCCGTTCCAAAGTAAATATTGAAAATCCTATTCGCAATTAAATTTGATTACAAAATACAACAAAATCATAAATTATTCCTTTACAAATCTTAACCGAATGTAAGAATACCTTTCTGAAATAGTATCGACAAGATAAATCAAAATTATAAATATAAAATTGTATGATGAGAAATGAAAAAAAAAAAACATTCGATTTCGAATGAAGAAAATTCTACGCAACAGCCCATACTTGCAATCGAAATTATTTCGCGATATCTGCCATATTCTAGCAACCTTTCTTTCTTTCCTTCCTTCCTTCCTTCCTTCCTTCCTTCCTGCTGAAGAAGAAGAATAATAAAAGAAGAGAAGCGAGCAATGCTCGCGGACTCGCATAATTGGCGCTATAGGCGCCCGATGGGGGCAGCTTAGCATGGCTAGCCGTAAGGGCAACCGATGCTGGATGAAGAGATTTACAATGTTCCCGGCCGTAAAATAATCAATAAAATCTGTACAATGTAAAGAAACGGACGTGCGGCGGTGATTTAGTATACGTGTTCTTTCTCTCTGTCTTTCTCTTTCTTTCTCTTTCTCTTTCTCTTTCTCTTTCTCTTTCTCTTTCTCTTTCTCTTTGTTATGTGTACGTGTACGTTGTTTGCTCTTATCCCTTTCTTCGATTCTACCACAGCCAACTTCGTTTCTAACATTTTTATTGCCACCGACTTGTCTTCGACTTTGTGCATTTTATTTCATGAAAATCTTGGCTGCGACAAATCATTGACACGCGTTACTATTTTGTTTATTTTTATTAAAAATTATCTCTTAAAACGTACCCCCCCAAATAAAAAATAGTTTTCTTTATACTTAATCAATATTTTGAAATAATCTTTTTAACAAATATTTTTACTTATAAACGATCACGTAATTTGTAAGGTTAGGTGTGCATTAGAATTGTTTTAGAAATCGCGTATCGATCTTTTATTATATATTATATGATCATTTATTATCATTTGAAAAGATAATCTAAATCTTTGATGGTAAAACGTTCGCGTTCTCGTAGAAATAAAAATGAAAAATCTTAGGAAAAAGTGTGGAAGAAAAAGAAAGTAATGATAGAAAATATTTCAAGATGGAAGTAAGCTAATCACTCGCCGACTCATCAACTCGATCCATTTGCGAACGTAAGTCAACGAAATGACGTTAGCCGTTGCTCTCCATGGCACACAGTTAAAAGGCGTGGCTGTGGCCATTTCAAACGGCACGTTTCTACTCTTTACGAGGCGTTAAAGGCGCGGTGATTGATGGCCTGGGAGCAACAAATAAAGTTATGCCAATGAGCGAAGAAAAATTAAAACAAAACAACAAAATAAAAAGCCTTCCCCCAAAGAAAAGGAAAATAATAAACAGGCGCATGAAAAATGTTTAATTTTCTAAAAGTGTGCCGAGCAAACGGAATAAATAAATTGAATCCAACCCATATTACATACTCTTAATTAAATTCGTTAATTAAATTCATTCCTTTTTGATTGGAATAAGAAACAAACGAGGGGGAGGAGGGTTGGTTAAAAAAAAACAAGAGAAAAAAAAATAACCGAAATAGCCGTTGGTAATCATCGAAGTGTTGGGATTAATCAAGTCGTAGGTATATCTCAATGTGGGTTGAGTTTAAACTTTCTGACTACTCAAAAGGGAAATACTTAGATAGTAGGTAATATAGGGTGGTTCGAGAATCCCTTGAGGGCTTTTGCAGCGGGAGCCAAGTCTGGTGACGAATTTACGAGCTCCTTACGTGCTTGCCCTCCCCGAGTCAGGCTCGGCAATAAAGTACGAGGCCAGAGGATATTCGAAACAATCGGAACTCTCTCAGAGGAACCCAGTATCTTCTATCTCTTTCTCATTCTTTATATTTTCTTTTTCGAAAGAAGAAGGCTCGATCAAATTTAAAATTGATTTACGAGCGATCGCTTTCATTTTACGTTTTTCTCTTTTTCTCTTTTTTTTCGTTTTTTTTCTTTCTTTCTCGATAAAACTTCATTTCACGTCTACAAATTTGTTCGGAATTTAACCTTTAAGTGTAACGAAACGTACACGAACAAAATGGAGAATATCGATGAAATAAAAAGAAAAAGAGAATATCCTTCCTCCGTAATAAGAAAAGAAAAAATAAATTAAATAAAATTGAAAAGAAGCAGAGAAAGAATTTTGCCCGTTTAAACGCGAGGAACGAAGACGCGCGATTGGCGCACTCATTAAGAACCAATTAAACATAATGGCGCCTTTTACTTGCAAGTTCTTCGCACATGGTGGCGCTAGTTGTCGGATGTATCTAACTTCACGCATATAATATGCATGCGAGTAACGTAATATATTTTTATTATATATATATATAGGTATGCAACTATCTTAAATGTTCTTAATTTTTTTCTTTTTAGTGGCCTAACGTTCGTAAAAATTCGTTTTAAATTATTTTTAATGTTTAGATATTTATGTCGTTGTATTTTACATGTTTTCCCCGAATGTAGGATTACTAAAAGTTGACACTGCCTGTTTATAGATAGGATTGACATTCTGGAATAAAAATTATTTATATTATTTATTATATATTATATTACATAAATTTCATTTTAAATAATAAAACAAAATAATATAGTATTCCTAATAACAATAATTAAGCAATATGAAATAACTTACGCGGCTCCATTTTGCAAGTGCACGCTCTCTTTCAAATTTTTCAAATTCTCTTTTATCATGAATCATCGTTGCTATTTTCCATATTATAATAATCAATAATCCTGCCAATATTACACTAATAGCAACACGCATAGAAACACCTACATGAACAAGCATTACATTTATTTCATATTTTTCTATTAAGCTATTTATTCTAATTTAAAAATCTGTTTATTACCGAACACATCGATTGGTACAGGACACTCTGGTTTTTTTTGCACTAAAATCTTGATGATGTTATCTTTATTTTTATCCTTTCCAACATATTCGTATTTGAATGCAAAGAAACAACCCCCGTCTCCATCAGTACGACAATAATGAGTATCCAATTTATAATCGTTTTCGGGATCTTCTTTTACAACGTCTACCTAATAAATAAATTTGTTCACATTTTGATAAAGAATTGAATTCAAGTTCTTGTCAATTTATATATAAATGATTAATAAATAATAAAACTTACAGTGCGGATTTGATAATTACAGTTGCAAGTTCCATTTTGGACAAGTGGACCAGTTCTATAAGCCATACATTCGACGCAATCTTTTAATTCCTCGCATCTCTGACCTGGACAGTTCTATAAAGAAAACTTCTCGATTATTATTAACTTGTACAAATTCTATAAAAGTCAAAATTGAGAGTAGGCTCATTTGGAAATTCGAGAGGCGTATAAATAATTGCCGAATAACCGAAAATAATATGCCTGTAGCAACGTTATTAACCGTAAAAAGAATGAGACAATTAATTCGTCGATTTTATGATAGTCGAAAAGTTGAACGAACGCATATGTATATTGGTATGTCGCAAGAATAAAATTTAAAAAAATTCAGCAACGCGAATTATATCGAAGAAGTGGAAATTTTGCGATAAGAAAAAAATATGAAGGAGGCAAATTTGGCTTAAGCAAGCAAGCAAGCAAGTCGATTAAATATAAATTCAAGTTAAAAGACGTGGAAAATATTTTGCAAAATACTTTATACGAAAGAAAAAAAAGAAATCGTTTAAACTAACCAATCAGAAAAGTTATTTCTTCCGTATTCTTGTGAAATGTGAAATTGACAGTTATATTTTGTCAAATTTGCAAACAAACAAACAAAAAAAAGGCACAGAAAATCGAAAGAGGATCCGTTTTAAAACGTAGATAAATATTAATATCTCAATTTAGTTGTTTGACTTTTTTTCTTACCGGGCACTCCTCGCAAAATTCACCGGAATATCGGATGTTGTCTTTTTCGTGACAGTGGCATTTGCCGCAGATGCAGTCGCCGCGGCCGCTGCAAATCGTCGAACTTTTCTCGGCTTTATCCGTCAAGGGAAGAATACACGTGCTGTTGGTCTCCATGCAATCACAGGTTTCGCCGCTAAAACCTGGCCGGCAATTGCACCTACCGCATTCGCACTTACCGTGTTTGCCGCAGACCTTAAAAGCACCGAAGTTGCAAGAAACAAATATTAGAAGATATGGTATCAAGATGATGCGCTATGTAGAAAAATAAATAAACAAAATACAAATATATAGAAATGTATTTTCCTTTTCAGGAAGAAGGAATTTTCTTCAAAAGTATTATAGTTTCAAAAATAAAGCGAATCTTACGTCTCAACTGATTAATTTCTATAAAAAAAAAAAAAAAAAAAAGAAATAAATTTCGTTCAGAAAGTAAAATCGTAAAATTTTGTTTAATACGTTCGAGAAAGAAATTTCGTTTCATTTATTCGACAAATATAATTTTAGTCAACGATATTAATTCTTTCTCTATTTTGAATCGTTCGTCGAGAATCTCATTTGAATTTAAACGTAGGCGTATATAATAGAAGATCGCAAAAGTCGTATCTATATCGGTAAAGATAACGATCCCCCATCGTGTAAATAATTTCGAAAATAAAACGACAATTAGGGAAACTCACCTCATCTCCGCTTCGTTTGCAAGAGAAGTTATCGCATTCGCAGTACTTCCCATAAAAGATTTCCTGCGGGTTCTCGCGTTTCATGCAATTGCAGACACCACATTTGCAAGCACCGTGACCACTGCAAATCTCGTCGCTTGTGCTGCTTGCTTTGCAATCTTCCGTTACGTTCTGACTACTCGAACCGAACTCGTGTCCCTTGCATTCGCATTGTTTACCGTAAAAGCCATCGTTGCAAAAACAAATACCGCAAGCAAACGTGCCTTTTTTACTGCATTTAACTGAATTCAACTGATATAAACATAAAAATGTATTTATTTTTTATCGTTCAAATAAATATAAATATATTCATTAATTAATAATTACTGTATTATATTTTATATAAATCATTTATTAAAATTATTTACACTACTATATTTATAACCTACGTGTATGTGTTTGCGAGTGTGTTTGTAAGAAAAAAAAAAATAAATATACCTCAAAATTATCTTCCTTTTCGCAAGGACAATCGCAAAGAATTTCGATATCTACGGTCAAACTTTCGTTTATTCCACGTGATTTTATCTGCAACACTTGCTGCCTTTCGCTTAAATTCTTTGGACATTCATAAGCCTGAAAATAAATCGGATTAACATTTATTGCAAAATTATTTGAAATGAATAGTTCGCTTTTCGTTTTACCTTCAAAACGATTTCGAATTCTACGACGTTTCCAACACGCAATCCTTCGCATTCTTGCCGTTCCATTAATTTTTCGGTCGCTTTCAAACATCGCGAATAATATTTAACGTTGATAAAGTTTGGTGCGTTATCTATCATCGACACTGAACTCACTAATTGCTAAATTAAACGAGATGATGTCATTAAAATATTATTACATCAATATCTCTCAATGTTAGAAATTGTTTTTCTTCTCATAAGTCTTGAGATATTATTCGCGTAATTCGAATGCAAAATAAACTAAAAAATAACAAATAAATTGTAACCTTTTCTCGTTGAACTTTCTGATAATGACTGATTGAACGTTACTTTGTCGAATACCATTATCATTATCATTAATATTCAAATTACACGTTGTTGATATTACAAAGTTTCACTCCGAGCAAACAAAATTATTTTCAAACATACAAAAATATCTTTTTCGACAATAATACCAAATAATATCTTATTCGTATTTGAAAATTAATGAAAAACTAGTTAAATATCGTTACATGCATGATATATGTCTATAAATTTATGATAATGAAAGAGAAGATACGTAATTTAATGTCTACATTAAGGGTCGTGAAAGTATTTGCAAGGATAAAAGGGATGGCCAAATGGAAATGTTCGAGAAACTTTCTACTTTACTATAGATTAATATTAATATAAAATGAATATTATATGATAAAGAAAATACCTCGTATTGTCTGCTGATGAGTGCAACAATATTTTCACCGTTGTTTTCTATCGTATCGATGGACGATCCGCTGATAATTTCACTTAAATTTCGATAAAGCCTATAAAATTTGCTATTTTTTTTCGTCGGCATGGCAAAGATAATATTCACGTTACGTTCTCGAGATTTTTTAGCGATCTACGTTGAAAACAAAATTCAATTGCATTATAAAAAGGAGTAATATCAATGTAATCAAATAATCAAAGTAATCAAATAAAAATTAATTATTCGATCACTGAATTCGAGAATCGTTAACCGGTAATTGTTTCTTGTTTTTTTTTTAATGAACGATCAATGAATTAACATACTTGAGCAATCGATGGATAATCTTGAAGTAACGAATAACTATAATATCCCTCTTTATCTAAATGACATTGGCAATCATTTGGCTCGACGATACCAGCTAACTGAAAATCCCTGAGTTTCAATTAATTTTGAAATTAATTGATCTCATTTGTTTAAGTATAGCAATGAGATATTAGACGAAATATTTGCCATACTTTTCCGTCACCTGCCATATGAAAAGTTCCTTCCGTCGAAAGTACGAGAAGATGACGAGCCTTTTCTCGCCAACCAATTTCATTCGAACAAACTATGGCCTGCATCAAAGCATCGAAAAGATCCTCGGGGATGTCGTTGTTCGCGGAAGTTGGAGTTTTCATCACTCTGTCCTAAAAAATTAATGAATACTCGATTATTACTTCTCTCATCGTTCTTAAAATATTAAAAATATTATTTTCAATAGATATAAATATTACTAAAAAGAACAAAAAAACACTATTTTTTCATATTTTATTTCTGTTATAAAAAATATAAAAAGTACTTGGAAAAGTAAAGCATTTTCAGTGAGAGGCAACTGATTCCTAAATGCATACGATGGCACACAATAGACGTTCCTTTTATATGGCGTATAACAAGGATTTTCCAACCTAAAAACAATTCATATTTTGTTATACAAACTATTCAATTTTACAGTATATTTAATTTCATGAAAAATCAAAGTTACCATGTTTCTCCTGTCCTACTCATCGGTAGGACAACCTTATCAACGAAACTTCCAAAACCGAGACGAAAATTGGACGTTAATTTTTTCATTGCTGACTGTAATTTTACAGCAAGTTTCGATAATTTTTCTTTGTAAACTTTCATCGTATATGATATATCCATCACAAAGTACAAATCAACGGGATAATCTTCCGCTTGGCTGTACTTCAAAATAATCCGGTATTCCTTGTCTTTGAAGTTTATTTTATAAAAAGAACAATAATTTTGTATACAATTGATTTAAGATGATATTATCTTAAAAAATATTTCTTTATAATATCTTACCTTTTCTTAAACGTAATTTAATCCGTTGAGGTTGTATTTGAACTGGAGTTTTTCCTTTGATAGAAGACAACGGAAGATTTTTAATAATCGTCATAGAATTTTGTATATCAACCACATCATCTTTTTTACACCATAAATCACCTTCCATTAATAATTTCTCTCTCGTTACGCAACGTACAATTTGTCCGTTCTGTCCAAATGACTTGGAAAAATAAATCAGATAAGGTTAATAAAATAAAAAGGAAATATACTTGTTTGTTGAATAACCAAAAACAATAATATAAATCAAAGTAATTAGTTAACCAAAAAGTTCGTACAGTTTTCAAATATCTATCTATTATAAATTATTAATAAAAGCACAGAAAAAAAAGCAAGAATATTTATATAATGCAATTAAATATTGAAACAATGTATTCAATTTTTAAACACGAAAATTGGTCAAATATTAACATAATTACACGATTTTTTCTATAAATAAAAATTTCTTTTTACACTTCTTTCATTATTTCATTTATTTTGTTCTTACATTCGCCGAACACCAAACACATTTCGGGATTTGCATACACTTTCCACATGTTTCTTGAGACGCGCAGATACTTTCCGAATCCTTGTATTCACCTGACACTAAAATAATAATACTAAGAAATAAATATGCGTGCAGTGAGAAGAGTACATATGACCGATGCATCGTATGACTGTTTTATTGCTACGATTCGCTTATGCGAATTATTCCGAGGTTGTTATAAGAAGTTTCAAATATAGTAAGTGAGTAACGATTTAGAAGGATACTGCGGTATTTCGCGGAAATGATATTAACAATGAGATAAAAACGATCGGTCTATGTGTCACGAAGTACAAATTCCGTCTAATTAATTACCTCTCTCTGTCGTCTTTAATTCTTAGAAATAAAATGAATCGAGTCTCGTAATCGCTAATAACAAAAAAATTCAATTGAAAACTTATGATTTATTTTGTTTTTTTTGTACTATTTACAAACCAATTTTTACATTATATAAAATGTGATGTTTGTTTGTTATTATTATTATTATTATTATTATTAATGTATAGGTATGTGTGCAATTAAGTTAACTAAATAGGTATTATTACAATTTTGAAAAATGTATATTTAAATATATAAATAATAGTAATATTTTGGAATTAAGGTTGTTAGTGTTTTTTTATTCAATTAAATGTAACGCATAGTATTTTATTTTAAATAATAAATATTTTGGATATTTTATATAATATTTTAATAAATGACACCATAGTATTTTTTTATATTTGAAATACCAACATTACTGATTGGTCTTAACACCATATTATTATTATTATTTATCTATCTTTGATAATATCTCTGCCAATATATTTCCTATTTTGATTTTCCCGTCATTTCTCGCAAACGCATTATCCATGACCATTACAAAATCCTTCGCTATTTTCTGGATCTATGCAACCAGAAGTGAACGTGCTGCAATCGGAAGCTGTGTCAATCTTTCCCGAATAGCAACGATAGTTTCCACATGCACAAGCTCCTTGACCATTGTACAACTACGAAAATTTACATTGGAAAACATCAAATAAAATTACGACACGCGGTATAAAATCCAAATTGTTAAATTGTTCAAATCAAAGTTGTCAATAAAAATGTATAACTTACATACGAAAATTGTACATAAAACAGGAAAGGTTTTTAATGTTTCATTGAAATTGTCCATTCATTGAAAGACAAAATATTTTTAATAAATAATTACTCTAGACTCGCGCGACACGATTTCAAGAAAAATTGTCTGATAAAAACATTTATAAAAACCTCAAATACACTGGCCACGGCCATTGCACACTTTTGCAGTTTCATTGTCGGCTATACAACCGTCTATGGTATTCGACAATTTTTGTGGTGAGCGTGTCCCACAAGGAAAATCCTGTGCCCAACAATAGAAAAGAATCGATAAAAATATCACGAACGATAATAATTTCTGCAACATTTTCGCACGAAATCACGAATCCTAGGATACGAATAATTTTCAAAACAAAAAGTAAAAAGAGAGAAGGAACAGATCTTTATATCACAACGACCAACTCGTGGAAACTGCGAGTTTAATAGTGCTCTCGTTTTAAAATGGTATTCATAATCGTTGAAAAAATTCTGAACTCTTTTCGATAAGCACGTCGGTTGATAAACTCGTAACAGCGCGAATCGCTTTTATTACACGAATCGAAATTAATCAGTATAAAAATTATTATTTTTTTCTATTAGATTCTGTTTTTTTTTCCGCTCAGATAAGAGCTTGCAAAAATCTTCTTTGAAAAATAATTTGTGTCCTGCGCTAATATTAAATACATCGGTAAAAAAGAATTACAAAATAATTTCCACATTCGCAGAAAATATCCTATCTTTCTTTTTTTTATATTACATTCAACAAATTGATTATAATTTTGTTATCTTTTTTCTTTTTTTTTTTCTTTTTTGATAATTTTCTTATCATTTCCTTGCAAAAAGAATTGAATTTAAAAATTAATTCAAATCAGTAAGATGCATGAAGTACCCTCTAGCGTAAATTTCTATCAACTAATAATGGAATCGTTGTTACCATCGGAGGATACATATTTACCGTAAGATGACGATTAAAGATACTTCTCCATCTAGTCCCTGAGGAAAGTTATTCTAATTAAAAAATAATATATATAAACTCTCTCTCTAGACGGTGTCGCCGTGAGTGTACTACGAACCACTAAACGAGTTTCTTTTGGCCAGAACATCTCGTGCCACCAGGTGAGTCCGAAAGCATCCTATTATTCCAAAAATAATGTGCACCAAAATTAAAAAGATATAAACCATCTCCATAATGGAAACTTGTGATCCACTAATCTTCGTGATACAAATTTCGAGTAATAGGAAGAACTGTGATATACAAGATTATATAATCTAATTTTATATCCTCCAAATATAAAAGGTTTGAACAAACATTTTTGATCAATTATTAGACCTGTTTGTTTAAAATTTAAGACCACAGATCTATTCAATTTTTACCGAACAATTTGTTTTCTCAAATGTTACAATATTTTGTACTAAATTTTCTTTCTAAAATATATTAAATATATAAATTTTACTGATTCACACACAGAATGTGTATAAGCTTGATCATTTGATTTTAATTGTCTACCATATAGTCATTAGTAATAATGTTGAATAACACACTTGTCTTTTGTAGAAAGGACTTCATAACATTAAAAACTCATTAATTTTTATATACTTTTAACGACGAGCAACATTCATTGTCTCGACTTTTTTTTTAGGTTAAGTTCCCCGGCAAGAAGTTTTTATATCTTTTCGAATTTATAACTTTACCTCTTTTCCATTTTGCTATTGTTCTTGTGAATGTAAAATATCATTTTAGAGTATTATTCTTCGAATTTTTATTGTTTCAATACATTTTATTAATAATTTAACGTGTTCACGATATGATTAGTCAAGGAAAAGTTTCTAAAAAAAAAGATTTATGGGAGAACTCGTTCGATGTGTGTTTTATATTTGTTTTTTTTATATGATTTATAAAATAATCATTATTTTCAAAAAGAAAATTTTCATTTTATAATACAAAACTACAGTGCAAATAAACAAATTATTCGATTTTAATTTTTACAAGATTAAAGAAAGACAAAACGATCTCGCAAGCGCGCGAAATTCAAACCATTAAAACATTACCAGGTATATTTTTTATCGTCTTTAAATAACCGAAAGCTTTTGAAATTATGTAATTTGGAAAGTTGCCTTCGAATTACAAATCGCGAAATACATGATACGATTTTTTTCATTAACAAACATGAATAAACATGAATAAACCTAAAAGAAAACTAAATAAATGTAAATCATTCAATTTCATAATTACTAATAAAAAAAAACACTTTATTAAATTTTGATTTTAAAATCATTTTTAATCAATCCAAAATTATTTAACATTATATAAATTACAATTTGCATTTGTACAAATTATAGTTCACAAATGTAATCTCATTTTTTGTTATTAGTTTATTGTATTAATTTGATTATTTATTAATGAAATTGGTTATCAAAATTGACGATCATTTTAATTTTTGGCATCTTATGATTGTTCATAGATATATAACAACATTGTATTATTTTAAAACGTAGACGGCGCCAAGAAGACATTTTTATCTTCTAGTTATTATTATAACAAATGTCTCGAGATGTTAAGTAGAAAACTTTGTAGTTAAAACGAACATGTAGAAATAAATAGTTGTTGATTGATCAGTTAATCACTCATTGCTCCAATAATTTTACGTTATACATTTCATAAGAAAAATTAGTATGCGTCAATGCAATTTTTTTCTCATACGTAATGAAATCAATCGTGATATTTAATGACGTAGAATATCATTTTTTTGACCTGCATACATATATGTGTATGTGTGTTTGAACTTTGACTTCTTACTATGTCTCAATATTACAGAACTTTATTTTTTTTAAATATATAATATCTGCAGGATATATCCTAACTAAATATTATAAGAACAGATAAAAATAGAATATATTAAAAAAGATAATTGCAAAATTTAAAGCTAATCGGTCAATATATTACGTACAATCTTATCGCTACGTTATCAAGTTTTAGTCAAACTATCGTGAAATTATAAATATAATCTCGAATATTATGAATATTAGAATTTTAAATAATAAGTCGTACCCACTTAGAAATATTATACAATATGGCTTTTAATGTTGCGTCATTATTAATTAAGTTCAAAAAATAATAAATAGTAAATGTAATAAATAATAATATTCACCCACAATGATTGATTCAAAAGTCTTTAGGTGATATTAAAAATTAATTGCTCTTGTTTCAGAGGTTTCAGGCTCCTAAACACGTGTAAAGTTTTAAAATCAAAACTTGCAGTTTTATAATCAACAAAAGAAATCAGTTTAGAAAGTCTCGAAGAAGGGTAATTAATTTTTAAATTACATAGAAACTTTTGGCTCACCCTGTACCCTTGTAAGAAATTTTTAATTTGTTTTTCTTTTCTTTTTTCTTTTTTTTTTTTCAGAAAACGGACTCGATATTGCAATCTCGAAATGCATCTATCCCAAACTTACCGGTACGGTCTCAAATTGACATTCCATCAGGTTGGTATAATGTTCTCATATATTTTATAATCCCACGTTACGTAATCTTTGATTCTTCTCGTCTTTCTTGCATTAGGATTAATATATTTATTGAATTGTATTTACATCAATATTTATTTTTGTTTCGATCGTGGAACAATGAATTTTCTGTCAATAAATCTTACCATAAAAATGTAGAAAAATGTAAAGAATAATTTTGTTGTTAATTTTTTTTTCAGACTGGTTCGTCAATTATTCGTAAAACTAACGAAGAACGTGGCGTAGCAGCATGTGCTTTATTATTAGCAGCAACTGGATTATCATTGAGCATGTTTTCACTTCAACAGCTGCGATCGTGTCCCCAAACACGTCGAAGAAGATTAATGTAATTATTATTAATTAATCAATGATCATAACCAACACACTAATGAGAAGTGACGAAGAAAGAAAAGAAGTAGAAGAAAATTGAAGTGAGCAGTCATTGAACATTGGTGCTAGAAAAAAAAAACGCAAATAATTCGAATTATTCGAATATGTTCGTGTCAATTCGAGCTAGAAAATACAAATAAATAAAACAAAGTTGCAATTGGAATAGAAGAAAGCAAGAATTGAACAAAATTGTAGATTTCATTTTACTTAGGATATAATTGTTATAATGTATATATTATATAATACGATATATGATATTTTAATTATTTCGAATTAAGTATGTGATATAGACAAGAGTGGGGAACCCTATTTTTTTAAATGAATCACCAAATACATTTTCCAATATAGTGGAAAGAAAGGCTGCATCGATTTTACAAACCATTACTTATTGATTAAAACATATTATATTCATAATATTATCATAATTATATACGTCATCAATTTTTGCATTTTATATCAACGCAAAAAAGAAATCGCATACAAAATTTTAGGAAACGGTATGCGGCTTTAAGGCAACAGGTTCCCCATTTCTGGATTCTAGATGAAGTGAAAAATTGAAATATTGTTATTGTTAAAATTGTATTAGAAAACGATTCTCTCAGTCATTTCGTGTAAGTTGCTAATAGAGATAAAAACAAATAATTAGGACTGCTCGAAGAACTGATATAATTAATTAAAAAGAACTTTTCCTGTAAACGCAAACGGTGATATTCATATAAGAGCATTATTTTCAAAATTATTCGTCGCGTTTACATTGGCAATATTCGCGAGTCAATGAAAACGATGTCAAAGATAATTCTATAATATCTCATTCATTCATTCATCGAATGAGCTCTAAAATCCAAATATATCACCATCTACGTATTAAAAGATCTCGCGAATTTTCTGTGCCATTTCATTGATAATTCTTTTTTTATGAATTCATTTTAAATTGTCGATCGTATAATTTTAGACTGATTGATTGAAAAAAGGAAGAACCTATTTTTTGTTTTGCTTTTTTTCTATCTTCTTATAATTTAGTATTGCGCACGATACTACATATTTCTGTCCAACAACAACAACAACAACAACAACAACATAATCTCGAATGTATTAAACGCAACACGTTGTATACTCGGCATATTATATGATCCATTACTATCATAGTGACTATATATTTATAGTAATACCTTTGTGATATAGTTACGTACAATTGTTGAACAAAGTCTTTTGATCTTTTTTTTTTTAACTTATCCTCGTATCCCACCTATACATGTCCCCACAATATTTTTAATTCTTTTGATTTCATCGGCATATATTATACATACATATAATATATAAATATATATATATATACTAATGTTTCTTATCTATTCTTATTGAGAAAGTATATCCTTGATATCGGCGATACCTTTTATGATTTTTAATAAAATTCATAAACTAAATCAGTGACTAACCGTTTTTTTTCTTTAGCTTGTATTTAATTATAGAATTTAATGTCACTAATTTCTTTTTTTTTACTTTCTTCAATTAGATATATCTTATGGGTCTAAAATTTAAGTGTGTTGTAAACCTTGGAGATTAGAATTACAATGAAAAAGAAATAGTGATAAATGTGGTTCTATTAAAAATCATTTAGCTTTTTAATTCTTGGACTTATTTAATTCTTATTGATTGGAAAAATAATTGATCTTTAAACTCGAAGTAATATAATTAATCAAAAAGAATTACAGATTTTTTTTACTGATTTAAAAGAAATGTTATAAGAAAATGTAATTATTGTAAATTAATTTTGTTTGGCACTGTATATATGAAAAATCAAATTCTATTGGATAGGATTAGTTTGGATTATCAGAGTTTAGATAATTTCATTTAAAAACGTACAATTTTTTGGGACTTAACGTATGTATTTATTTATAATTATTATACAGTCTCTCTCACACTCGATATTTCTCGTCGTATAAATCTTTCGCAATAATTTTGCCTCTCCCTTATGTTTCTTACTATTCGTTCCCACGCAGACGAAAAACAAACAAAAAAATATCTATTTAATAGAAGAAAATTAAATTAAAACCCCACCTAATTTTTTAATTTTATTTTAACACAAACAATTTTTCTCGAGTATATTTCAATATAATTCGATTCGTATACTTATTTTGTATAAACAACTTTTAATCGCGATTAACACACGCGTTCATTATTTATTTTTTTATTTAATATTTTTTTCTTTCTTTGCAGCAATTAATTTATTAAGCAGCAATTAATTATCAAGTGTAAAAATCGTAATAAAATAGAAAAAAGATAATTGCGATCGACGGGCCGTTCGATTCAACAAAATCATGCGAAGATCCTGTCAATTTTCTAATTTAATTTCATTTACTTTTTGCATATAAATCACAAAACAAACGAACGAGATAAGAAACTTTGGCAGAAAGCTGTTTGAACCTTTGGCAAACGACGATCAAGGATAGATCGTACAGTTATTGATCACTTTTTACTGAAAGATTTACTCTTTTTTTTATTTATTTATTTATAATAGGTCATAATTATAACAATAATAACGATTATAGATATATATACATATATTCTTTTTACTTTGTTTTTTTTTTTTTTTTTTTTCTATAAAAAATCATGTCAAATTCATTTGAATTGAAACTTCGACATATAAATCGAGAAGTGTGAAATTATTCATATTTATATAAATATATTATAATTTCTAATTTCTTTTATAATTTGAATAATAATTATAGAAACAAAATATTCAGATAAAAATTCAACCCTTAATCTCAATATAAAGATAATGCAAACAATTTTTTTTTTTTAAATTACTTTAAGTAGCCTACATATTTCTTACTACTTTTAAGATACACACACACAAAAGATCATGATTATTTTAATTATTACATTTCGTATCATTGATTTAATCAATAATTGTACTACGATTTACCCTATGTTAATAAAAAATTGGTGTGCCATTAATAAAAAAACAAAAAGTAATAACAATTAGCTATGAAATAAAAAAAAAAGATATCGTATTTACGATAAACACATTAATTTAAATAGGAAAGAAAAGGGAGTGGAAAAATAAAACAAGTAAAGTAAAGGGCATACGTTAATTAGAAACGTAACTTTACCAACTATCACAGACGATTCGTTTAAGGGGAAAATAAAAGATCGAACCGATAAAAATAATAATAAAAAAAAATGAAAGAAAAGAAAAATAGTTGCGAAGAAGGAACACTTAGGGAGAAATTATTACCGTGGGGGGTAAATTAATTAATTAATTAATTAATTAATTAACCCTTTTAATTCGCGTATGTCGCGTTTAAAGTGTAAACAAAATATTATTTGCTGTTGCAGCAGCTATTAGTTCGATATATTCGATATTTCGATTATTTATATTTATTTAATTTGTTTTATTTTGAAAAATGATAAAAAAATATATATGGAAAAAAAAGTTTAGCTAACAACACAAGTTCATCAAGATTTAAATTACAAATACACCCCGAAACGAGATCCTTATAAGATAATCTATTCAAATGATTTCTATTCGAAGGATTATTCTATTTAAAAGGATTCATTATTTTTCATTCATCGACTTAACGTAACTCGTGTCAGAACTTTCACAGGGAGGGAGGGGGATCAAATAACAATAGTATACTAAATACACTAATGGCAGTTTTTTTTTTATCAAAGGATTAAAAACGAGTGTCTATCGTGATTATTATTCGTAATACATACAAAAATATCATTCGATCTCAAGCACCCTAACCCTAAACCAATTTCGACCACCAACTTCCAACCATCGCGTTTAACTTCCTTCGCGAGAATTAATAGCAAAGATATAACAATGAGAAAAGAAAAATTTTGAAAATCAAATCAAATGAAAATACAAAGTTAAAATTATAATCAAAATCGAATTGATTCATTCGAACAGCCCGACGATCCAAAAGTTTCGAAATTTTTTATCGAGACGTCATTATCGATGATCATTAACACGAATACACAAATAAAATATATTACGTATATTGGAAAAAAAAAAAAGAAAACAATTCAATACGAATTAGAAAAGCGATACATACATATTTTTCAAAATATTCACCGTTCATTAAGCATGATTTTATCTCACTTTTTCTCTTTTTCTGTCTCTATCTCTCTTTTTATCTTTGTTTTTTACTTTTTCATTTTTTTTTCTTGGTACGTACGTATTTATGTATTTATGTATTTATGTATTTATATATATATATGCGTGTGTGTACGTGTGCATGTATTTATATACATCTCGTGTAAATTCGTCTCTCATCAATTTTTAAATCTATTATAAAAGAATTTAAATCTACGGGGAGAATTGGTACAATGTTGATACAATTGTTTTGCATGTTTTTGTTTTTTTTCCTTATATTACTCATTCGTTTCATTCATTTTTTGTTTTTTATACTTATATAATTCTTCCTTTCTTACATTCTTTTATTATCTTTTTCTCTCACTCTCTCACTCTCACTCTCTCTCTCTCTCTCTCTCTCTCTCTCTTTCTCTCTGAAATTTATTTTAATCGATCACTAATTCTCACCCCTTTCGGGTGACACACCCTCATTTAATCCCACATTATTAATAATCTACATTTTGTTCGCACTAACGCGCGATAGGTAACATAACGTAATTAATTAAAACATCTATCATTCTCCGTTTATTTCGAATCCCATGATTGATTTTCGATCATACAAATCTGGCAAGTTTACGCATCTCGTCTTCGTGTTTAGTCCGATATTACGAAAATTCATTTTTATTTATTTATTTATTTTTTTTTTCTGTCTTTTTAGAACGGGGTTATATGACAACCAAAACCAAATTCAAAATAAACGAAATGAAAAAATATGAAATGAAAGAGTAAAACTGCGATGTTTCGAGTTTTCGCTTAATCATTTTGCTTTTCTTTCTTTGCACTTTGTTATTTACTCGTAATAAATGTTAATAATAATGATAAATATTTAACATAATCATTGTAATCAGTAAAGAATAAAAAATACTGTGTTACAATGCTCGATAACATAATCATTCGAATAATATTGAAATACTTGGATGGCTGATCTTTGTATCGTCGTTAATATTTATTCTTTTGTTTACTTATTATTTTCCTTTTTCTTTATTTTTTTTTACTTTTAAGAGAAGAAGATGATATAACAAATATATATACTATATATATATTATATATATGTATATATTATATAACATTATTACAATGAAAGGAGAAAAAAGAGAAAAGTATTTACCAAACTAATTAATTACGATAGAAGGAGAGTGACAGTTGAAAAAAGCAATAATTAATAGCGACACTATACAATGGTAAAAATGTTCAATGTACAATATGCTTCCTAATGGTTTTTTTTTCTCTCTCTCCCTTTCATTTTATGTATATGTATGTATATCCGTACATGTGTGTGTAAGTGTGTGTATGTGTGTGTGTGAATTAGTTTAAATGTTAAAATGTTATGTAGTATAATAATAATAATAGTTATCATAGTGATAGGATCACGTACTTGCTATTTATCCATAAACGTTGGTAGTAATAGTAGTAATAGTAATAGTAATAGTAATAGTAATAGTAATAGTAATAGTAATAGTAATAGTAATAGTAATAGTAGTAGTAGTAGTTCAGTAGCAAAATATTTCTTTACGTTCTTTTCTTTTTTTTTTTCTTATTTTTTTTTCCTTCATCATCTTTTTCTTCTACGTCATCATTTTCTTGATCATTTTCTCTTCATATTCATCATGTTTTTTTTCCTACAGAAATTACATTCCTTCAATTGAGCTTTCTTTTTTTTGTCTTCTTTTAAATACTTTAAATATTAGTATGTATAATAATTGCGTGGCTAATTTTAATTGATGACAATAATTGAGTCGTGGCTACGAAGAAGAAAAAAAAAAAAAAAAAAAAGAACAATGAATAAAATGTGTGTGTCACTAAAATTTCGTTTATTTTTATTTTCTCCCCCATTTTGTTGTTATTTAATAAAAAGTAATAAAAGAGTTTTCAAAGTTCAAAGTTTATCTTCTTATAAACTATCTATTTATTTTTATTTTCTTCTTCAATTTGTTCTTTCGGTCTAAAAAAAAAAAAAACAATTAATTTTTTATTAACAAACGGCAGCCAAGGGTTTTACGTACAAAAGGAACCTGTAAGTTGTCTCAAAAACGTTTCGATACGTTATTTTTTTTTGACTTTTTGTTGTATCTTTTTTTCGTTTTGGTATTTCTCTTATTTTTTTTTTTTTTCTTTTAAATTATGTGCGTGCAAAATTGGACCCTCGATACTTCTCATTGATCACCGTACTAATAATATTCATTTTCTTCTCTCTCTCTTTTTTTTTCCTCTTTCTTTCATTTCCATTTTCATTCTCATTCTTTTTTCATTCTTCCTCTCTCTTTGTCTAGCACGTTATAAAAAAATAAAAGGAAAAGCGGACACACGCGCAACGTGGATCAACTACTCTCTCGTCGTAATCGAATTCACATCTAATTTTTAGATTCAAACATAACTATTATAAAATGTTGTCCCTCGGTAAACTTTGAATCATCTTTCGTTTATCTTCTTTAATAATAATTTTCAAAATATATTATGATAATTTGTCTTTTGCAATAAAATCTCTCTCTCTCTCTTTCTCTCTTTCTATCACTAATTAATTTGTTTTTCTTTCAAGACATTTTTTGTCGGTCTTCTTTTGTTTTTGTTTTTTAATCTCTCAATAACTCGCATACAAATAAATCTAAAAAAGAATTTGATTCATTAAATTTGTAATAAAATAATAATTGTTTAAATTCTCATTTAAAATTCTAACACGACAACGATCTTCGTCGCGTGCATTTTTTCGCAAACAATGAAAATTCTCTTTGTTTTTTTCTTTTTTTTTTCATTTCGTGTTCGTGTGTTACACACATTATTGATATAATATTAATTTATTACATAATTTGTTTGTTTGTTTGTTTTTTCTGTCACTAGTTTTGTTTAAATTCTATCATAAATATATTTATATATTTATATATATCGAAATATACAAGTTTAATTTTAGCTTCATATATCGCATGTTTTTTTGTTCTTTTTCATATATTAAAAATTCACACTTCGTCATATTTTCGCACATTCCTACAACTCTTCTTATTCATGTATACATTCGTGTATTTATGTATGTTCATATAAACAGGGTGAGATCGAAATGAACTCTTTCATTGAAATCAATTTTTAAATAAACACTATTCTTTTCTTATATTTTTGTATATTAATTTCTTTGCATAAATTGTTCAAATTAGTGTCCATTATACTCGATATACAACTCACTGACGTTCAATTACGAATTTATTACAGGTGTACTCGCATGTCATTGCATGAACAACGATTTACTTATCGTAAACGAATCTCTGAGCAAATCAAATTTTATCTCATCCTGTATGCACATGCATATATTTATTTTTCCGTTCATATCTTTTATCTCATTTTCTTTTAAAAAGTATATAATATTCTCGATACAATCATACAACGACGATAACAACAAAATAAAAACGATTCAGATCGTTTGTCGATTAGAAAAAAAAATAATAAAACTCAAAATAAAAATTAGAAAATATAATAGAAACGAAAAAATCATGTTTTCCTGTCGTTTTGCAACATTTTTCTTTTTCAAAAAAATAAACAATAAAATATCCGTAATATATAACTCGTACAATTTGGACAATGATCAATTTAAATAACAGCATAAAATTTGTTTTCTATCTCTTTCTTACTTTTTTTTCTTTTTACTTCACACATACGCTCTTACTTTTTTTTTATCTGTATATTATTCGTATAAAGCTCAAATTTTTTATTTCCATTCCTCGATCTAAATGATTTTCATGATTTTTTTTACAATATCATATAATTTTCTTGACGCATTTTCTCACTAATACGTTACAATCATTTGTTTCTTTTTTGTGCTTTTTTTTTTCAATACCATAATTTCATAAAAACAATTAATAAGAAAGCGTTTCATTTTTTTAACAAGAATAATGATTAAGATAAGACACTATATTACGTAATAGTGATATATCTTTTTTTTCATTTTCTTGTTTCGTTTCTTAAAATCAACGCTTATTTCTTTTGTAAAATACAAAATGGGTATTTTTTTAACTTCGTAATTTCACCAGATAAGAACTTCAATTCGTCTTTTCTCCCTTTCATTTCTTTTTCTAAAATTGACTGCACATTCGTAAAATCGTTTACGATTTATATAAATCTGCGTGTGCATGCAGAAACCTGATATGTGACATTTTTTATTTTATTTTATATATATATATATATAGATATATTGGAAAAATATATTACTTTTAACGCTATATCCATTATTGCGATCTAATTCATTTTAGAATATATTTCTAGTAAAACTTCCTAACGAGTTTCAATTGAATTTCTTATCAAATAAAATAAATAATCATATAAATAATAGATTCTCTCTAATAAAATATACAAATTATTTCATTGTAAATAAAATTATTTGTTAAAGTTTCAACAAATTAGTTCAGTTACTTATCAAGTTCTTGCATGCACTCGACAGAGAGATATTACTTTACAAGCTTTCAAAACACAATATAAATCATCGCGATGAAAATAATTTTCTTCTAAATTCCGTAAAACACGATTATCATTTTTTTCGAAATAAAACAAATAAATTCTATAATTCTTTTCTATTAATCTCTTATCACATTTTCATTATTAAAACGAAAATATTATCATTATCATGATTATAAAATAATGTTTACAACAAAACAAAACGAAACGAAAATCAAAGTCTAATAAAAAATATGTAAATTTATGAAGAATGCGTGTGTGTATGTGTCCACATAGCACGGAAAAGATAAAATCTTATTCAACAAAATATTAAAATAATTTAATAAAAATATAAATAAAAATATGATTTTAAATTTCCAAAATTTATCGCGGTTACTTATCAAATTCTTTCGTGCAACCGACAGAGAGAAATTACTTTACACGCGTTCAAATCACTTAAAAAATATCACCGCCATGAAAATCAATTTCTTCTAATTTTCGCAAACACGATTGTGGTCCTTTCAAAATAAAATCAAAAATTCTATACATCTTCCTAACTCATCACTTATCTCGCTTTAAGTATTGAAACGAATTCATCATCATCATCATCATCATCATCGTTATCATCATAATGATGATTATAAAAAGATGTTTATGACAAAAAAAAATAAATAAATAAAAATCATACGAATCTCGTATAATTGCATACAGTACAAACCTCCGTTATATGAAAAAATGAGGAGAAAAAGTGCTCATATGAAATAATTTTTCACATAATAAAACAACAAGAAGCGTTTGACATTCAATGTTTTAATAAATCGAGAGACAAAAAGAAATAAAATAAGTAGAAAGAATCAACATAATCAAAAAGAAATAATATTTTTCCGATCTTTCTTCTTTCTTTTAACAAATTAACATATATGGATCCCAAATTTTACTGGCAGCCAAATCACATAATCTCTTCAATACAAATCTTTTTGCGTAATTACAATAAAGTTATATATAGCACATATTGCACTATATGAAACTGAATTATTATGATAGATTTCGTCCTGCAATAGCAAATCATATTTATTATTTTATTGAATAAGATTGTGTATTTAACCACCAAATCGTATTCTCCGTCGTCTGCATTGGAATAATCAAAGATTGGAAAAATTCGATTAGATAAGAACCATTGCTCGAATATGAAACCAAAGAAAGAAGTCAAACTACGAAACCTAAAAATGAATATTAAAAACAATTGAAAAAGCTTGTAAAAAAACAAAAAAGTATATAAGTAATATTAATTAATTAATAATGTGTTTGCGTATATAATTAATTATATTTCATTATTATTCATATAATGGAAGTTCTATACTGTATATGTAAAAACTTATACGTGCAGATTTACATGATATGCGAGGAAATTTCGTCCATGAACGCGCAATTCTCATTAAAAATGAATTCAATATGCGTACAAAAATCTAACGAAGGACCGATGACTATTTTCTTCATTTTCTTCTTCTTCCTCCATTCGTCTCACTTGATTTCATTTCTTTTCATTTAATCAATTTTGTTTGTTTTAACGAGATACCATCGTAAAATACGATATTATCCTGATTTACAAAAGTCTCCGATTACTATTATAACGTGCTCTCTCTCTCTCTCTCTCTCTCTTTCTCATTTCAATCATCGGATCGAAATTAAATATTTTTGTTACCTCTTCCTCAGATAGATTAGCAACACGCTTTAATTGTGCCGATTAAAATCGTTACGTAATCTTTCTTTTTAAACTAGCTCGAAACTTTACGATCGTGGATCGTATTACTTTTTTTTTTCTCGATATTCTCGATCATTTACACCGATAATCACAAAGCTTACGGTGTAATTAACAAACGAGTCACTCTTCCTCTTTTAATTAATATTATTATTAATATTATTAATATTAATATTATTATTATTATTATTATTATTATTATTATTAATATTATTATTATTATTAATATTATTATTATTATTATTATTATTATTATTATAATTATTATTATTATTATTATTATTATTCTTGTTATTGTTTTATAGTTGCTATGCTCAGATCTTCAAATCGAGCCTGCTCTACTTTCTTATTCTTCTTCCTCACCACGAAAACAGATTATGTACTCTTGATGCGTACATATTTTGGCGTAGGTAGATTTTTTTCTCGTTACTTCCATTTTTCGGTATCACGTATTTAGCAGATAAACTATTTATGTTTATATATATTTTAACTCTCGAACTTTCCCTTTCTCACTCCTGGACAAAATGATAGCTCTCGTATATTCTGCTATCTTTAATTTATCTAGAACAACTTAGAATTTCTAGATATAGTAAATACTATATAAATGTCACGACGCTAAAAAGAAGGAATCAGAAGAAAACAGAAGAAGAATGATACAAATGGTAAAAGCGAAAATATGATAGCACGCTTGAACTTTGTGTTGATATTCTTCAACTATCAACATCAAATGTCACGTTTGTTCGAATATGTTTCGATATAGGTCGTGAAAGGAAATTGAATGAAACCGAGATTGAAAGAATATTTGAATTTAACCGTTAACGGTCCGGAAGTATTTCAAGTTTACTTCCCACCAGATCCAAGCTATTTTTCATACAAAGAGAAACTGTGTACTCAACGTTTTTTATAGAAGTATAAAAAAGAAAATATCTATATTCTTTTAGTGAAAATTTATTAATATATATATACAGGGTGAGTCACGTAACATGACGTTTCAAAATAACTCGTAAAATATACATTGTATGAAAAAATGTTTCCCCGCATAGTTAAACAAAATTGGGAGACAAATGTAATGGTGAACGAAACTTTTTTTTTAATGTACTTTTTTAATGAGATATCAAAATCATCGTTATTTTTTTAAATGGAATGCCTACTTTTTTTTCCTGGATTCTGCTAAAGCGTCAAAATCTGCATAAAAAACTATCATACTATGTACGGCCTAAAATGTATAATTATTATAATAACTCAGTAAGTAAAAGTGCCATGCCGTTTATATGACGGCATTGGTCCGTTAAGGGTTAAAAGTCCAACTTTAACTATTTGTTTATTAACAGATTCCTTCTTTTTGCGTCATGACATTTATGCACTATTAACTATATTATAAAAATTGTAAAGTTTTTCTTCGATAAATTAAATACAATACATATGCGCTATCATTTTGTCAGGGACTTTTATTCGTTTCTTATTTCTTCTTCTTTTTCTTATCTCACACTAGCTGTTGTTACGTTGGTTCTCACTGCGTTGTGTTGTAAATCCCGGTAATGTGAGGTGATACATATTTAATTATATCGATGACGTGAAAGGGAAATGAAAAACTGACCCGATTAACAACAACGACGACGACGACGACGACGACGACGACGACGACGACGACGACGACGACGACGACGATGATAACGACGAGACGATAAGAAAACGAACTTCTTATAATCATCCTTATTATTATTATTTTTGTCTTCATTTCCTTCTTTCTTTCTTTCTTTCTTTCTTTCTTGATTTTTGTTTCTTCCTTCTTTTTATTTCTTTCAATAACTCGATTTTTTTTTAGGACATCGATGAACAGGGCAAACGTGGTGAACCCATTTGCGTGAGTACCCTATCCAACCATTGCAACGGACCGTTCAAATGTAACTCGATCCAACAAGGTGTAGAAGTTACTGTCTGTCTTCGATATTCCGCGCCCCAACCCTTAACAAAACTCATTCTGATCGTACACATACGCGTTAATTGATATACCGCTTCGAAACCTTGCGACACAGATTGCGACAACAATGCCGCAAATTCTTGATTGTTGAAGATCTTCAAATTACAGCCTGTAATTAAAAAACAAACAAATTTCTACAATTTCATTCTTTCTTTTTTCTTTTTTTTTTTTTTTAATTTTAACACGTTCAGATCTCGCATGAAAAACAAACAGTTTACTTTACAGTTTTGTTTATTTCATTTGTGGGATGTGATATAACCCACGTGGCTTAAAACGTGGAAAATCATCGAAGATCAATCCGACAATGAATTACTTTGTTAATGCCTTTAATTTTTGATTAAAATTTCTTTTACACACAAAAAAATTTCTTGGTCACAAATGGCCCATTCTCTTATTTTCCATTCAAATGATTGAAAATGATCAAAACTCAATTCATCATTGAAATATTTGTTCTTTAGTTGAATAGATCGTCTTATTTGAAGTTTAGAATAAACTTACCAGGTGGTATTTTGCAAACGGTTGCAGGATGCCAACCATAACGTTGATTGCAATTTGGACTTTGAACGAAGATGCTAGAATCTGAGAGACACTCCGCAAAGACTTCGCCACCGATATAGTAAAGTCTGACACCTTTACCGATGTGTCGTCTTGTCTGTTCCACCACGGTATTACGATTAACGTTCGAAAGTAAACCAAGACAAAAACGTTCGGAATTACTTGGGTCCGTGAAACCATCCACTGTGATACTTGGTTGCGAGGCGTGAAACGTCTCGCCTACTCTCGTATTTAGCTCGTAATAACTTATTGAACACCTACATTCATCAAATTCAAATATTAATATATTTTGTGTAAATTATTCAATTTGTTTATAAATAATGTTGGAATTTTATAACAAATTGTTAAGATATTTTTTAACGAAAATTTTTTCCCTAACTTTTTACTCGAATTTTGCTCTAACTACAAGTTCGTCAGCACATTTTACTGCAATATTTTTCCAACGAAGTTACAGTGTTTCTACATCCAATCATTTATCGTTAATTTAATTATTTTCAGTATTTTTTTTACTCCAATTTTTTTCCCAATAAATTTTCAATACTTTCAACTATCGGATATTTTGTAAAAAAAATAATTTTCCAAATAAATGGAATAATATTAAATATTCGGTGAAAAAAACAAATTCCAACATTATATGGCGATGATAATAACAATTGGATGAATTTTCTACGAAGTTAGATGACGTAATTTTGACGAATAGATAGATCCATGTGATCTATTAAATGTAATTGATCATGCCTATATCAAAGAAAGATAGAAACAAAGGGAGAGGGAAAATATGCTAATGAGATTTACCAGAAAGCTGGCTCGCAGTACATAACGGGCTGGGCATCTACAGGACTTGGTGATAAGCGGGACAAAGACATATTATCGTTGTGATCCATATTATCGCCGTCTTCACTGATATATCCAGGTGGTGGTGTATCAGCTGGTGGATCCATAGACCCCGACGTTGGATGAGGTGAACCCTGTACACTTCCTAGACTCCCAACACTCGCCGGACTCGTTGCCTGCATACTCTAATAAAACAATAAATAATTAATCATTTAAAAACAGGTTGATCATCGCAACGCAATGATATATAATTTATTAAAAAAAAAAAAGAAAAATAATTAATCCTTTAAAGATAGTACATCATCATCATAACAATTATATATATGAGCCATTTATTTTGAAAGTGGCCTAACTCCATTTAACCTTAATTTGAGATATTTAAAGGTTTGCGTTTCAATGCAATTAAAAATATACGTAAAGAATAACAATGACAAAACCCATCCAACATATTTTTAACCAGTTTATTGGTTCTCCGTTAGAATTCTTTACCCTTTTAGAAAATTGCGTATTCTAATAATTTTGTTGATACAAAATCTTCTTGTCTCATTTCATGTACAATAAAGTTATTACCTTTCCGACACTTTTTAATAATATTGTAATAATTTCGGGGAACAAACAGTAAATTATTTTTTTTTAATGCCATTTCTACCACACCAAAATCTCTACTCCTAATGGAGTTAGGCCACTTTCAAAATAAACGGCTCATATATTCTGTAACGTAATATTATAATTGTTTCAATATAGTATTTTGAGTTAGCACAGGGCAATTAATTTTCACAATATTCCAATCTTCAATTTTATTCTACACCACAATCTGATCTAATAATTGAATCATCCCCAACGCCGCTCGTATCTTTACATTTATATAGCCTAAAACGATCCGTTACCTTTTAAATTTCAATCATAAGGTTATTGTCTAACCTTGACTAGATTTTATATATTCTTATTCCTAGATTATATATATTCTTTAAAAATAACATAAATCATGGAACATTTTGATTAATCATTGAATTATAATCTAAATTATTATAGAGATATTTTGTTGATTTTACTTTTAAGCTTGATGAATTTAATAAACTTTGACTAGTTATCGTAATGATCTATAATAATATCTGGAAACAATATTTGTACGATAAATTTAGAATGAAATCAAATTTTCATACGAATAATAAATATAAAAATTTATTTAGATTAATAATTCAATTCTTCGAATACCTGAAAGAACCTGTTACGTGATATAATCAACATGTTCGCTCAATTGAGTTTTTTTGCATGATATAAATTGCTAAATTCAAAGATCAAAGTTCATATTACACCAATTTCTCTTAACCATATTCTCATTTGCACATTTTACAATGTAATACGAAAAAAACAAAACAAAAACACCAGATATACGAATGCATAAAGTTTCTCGCATGATGTAAAACATTATTCTATTATAAACAACATATAATCAAGAGTTCCTTGCATGCAACTACGTTGAATTAAACATCGTTGTTGTATACAAAAATTACCTGCATTCCTTGGTACGGATTGTTCGGTTGCTGTTGTTGCTGCTGTTGCTGTTGTTGTTGCTGTTGTTGTTGTTGTTGTTGTTGCTGCTGCTGTTGTTGTTGTTGCTGTTGTTGTTGTTGTTGTTGCTGTTGTTGTTGTTGTTGCTGCTGTTGCTGCTGCTGTTGGGGAGATTGCGGTATATTTTGTTGATTGTGATGCTGATGATTCAACGTCGCGTGGAAGTTCGTATTTTCCGGTACGCTGACGCTCAGCTCCTCGAGGGAGGTGTTGTAGAGAACGCTCTCGTCCCCGGCTTGGTTGTGCCGCGGCACGAGAATGGCCGGCAAAACTGCAAAGTTTCGTGCAATCGATATAGTCACGCGATCACAACTGGTTATCGCTCGTGACGCTCGATTTAACCGGCTGCTGGGAGCAAGAAGGAGGAGGGAACAATTTCTAAATAAAAGAAAAAAAAACACAAAAAAAAGAAATGAAAAAAAAAGTATAAAAAAAAAGTATGATAAATCATATCAAATATAAATTTGGCTAGCTCAATTTGCGTTACTTTATTTTATTTTCTTCTTTTCTTTCTTCATCTTCTTATTCTTATTCTTCTAATATAGAAATTTATTTATCATTTTTTTTTATTTTGTTATTTTTTTATTTTTTAAGGGTCGCTGATTATTTGGGTCAATATTTTTGTCAACATTTGACACCGTAATTATTATTACTTTTTTTATTTTTATTAAAAGTAATTTATGAGCGAGTTTTTTTTCCTTTTTTTTAATCCTATTTTCTGTGTATTATCATCGAGTAGTATTCTTTTTTCTATTTTATTTGGAATTAATTAAATATATCCTATAATTGATTACATTTTATTTTCATTTCGATGTCACGAAATCGGCGTTCTCGTCATTACAAATCCATAATTGATATAATAATACGTGTGAACTATCGATTAGAGGCAAATAGGATTACGAATATCGCTCTTGGATTATTTGAAATATTCGATGCACGTCGAAAACCTTTCAATGATTTCTCTTCCGCTTAAATTACTAGCACGTATATGATATCGATATGTTTGTTGAATTTATTAAATTAGAGGCATATTAACACAATTCAATAATTATCATATTCAATAAATTTAATTTATAAATAAATCATGTTATGTAGAGAACTCGAGAGACATTTTATTAATAAAGCTTCACTTTAAAACAAATATACAATATAATTAATGATAATTATAAATTTAAATGTAACTAATACATTGAACGTTCATTAAATACGTTGAATGTTTGATTGAAGTTTGATTTAAAAAAAAAAACACATATATATATAAATAATAATAAATAAAAAAATTAATAAATTAAATATTAACAATGTGTTCAAACACGTTCATTCAATATCTTCAATAATTGTTTGAAGATAAAAAAATAAAAAACAACAAGAAGAAAAAATTATTATCATGCTCATTATTAATTAATTTTTTACTCATTTAAGAAAATTATAAAAAATTAAATCTGAAAAATATGAAATTATCCCTTTGGATATTCGACGTGTGTTGAAACATTTTAATTGAAAATAAATGAGAAATGAAATGAAATATTTGATATCAAAGCTATCAAAAATAATGTTTAAATGATGTAATCGTATATAACCAACCTGGAGTTTGTATTCGTTGATAATGATAAGGATTGACGCAAACCTCGTCCCTCTTTTGCGTGAAAGCGTATTCACAATGCTCGATCGCCCTTAGCTCGTGGTGTGATTGTAAATCTGGCCAACGCCAGAGACGACAATAGATCACGTGGGGGAGACCCTTACCTCGTACACCTTGGACCCCGTTGTCGCCCACGCCACCCGGGCTAGGCCTGATAACATATTCATTTAATAATTAATTTTTATAAATTAGAAATCGAATTAGAAATCGAATTGAACATTTTCAAAGATACTGTCGAACAAAAGAAAAAAAAAATCAATCCAAAAAAATTGGGTTCGAATTTTAAAAATTGTCTAAATTTATTACAAAATAAAAATGTAATAAATTCTGTAAAAAAAAATAAATTTAGAAATACGACTGGTAATATGATTGATGTAACAAAGTAGTATAGAAAAATTACGAAGCATGATCAAGGATCAAGTTCAACGATTTTAAAAAACCACGCGGGCTCAATTCTGAAGATTACATTCAACGTTGTAAATATTTTTGTTTTGGCTACAACAAATATGAATTAAAAAATTTGTTAATAAAATTTTTAAAAGGAAAGATAAATAAATATTAAGTATAAACTAAATGAACGTAAAATGATAAATTACGACAGAAAAAAAAGAATACCTTCAGAACAAAATTGCAAGGATGGATGATATATTAAAACTTTTATCAAAAGTAAAATCTATCAAAATCAGAAAATTTGTTTTCGTGAAGTTTCTCGCATTAGAAAATAATTTTAAGATCTTGGATCGATGGGGATCGACATCGTATGAAGATTCATCGACGAACAGCATCGGTTCTTTCAATAATGTTTCCGTCAAGGTACACGTTGTGTCATAGCCTTGGCTTTTTCACTCGTACGTGTTCATTCTTTCTCTCTTTCTCTCTCTTTCTCTCTCTTTCTCTCTCTTTCTCTCTCTTTTTCTCTCTTTAAATATATATTTCTCTATTTCTTTCAAACAAGAACCTACTTTTGCGTACACGCATACAAAGATACCAACATAAATCACATTGGTGCACTCTCAATCATGGTTTCACTACTGCGTTCAGTTACATAACAATACAGAAACATTCTAATAGAATTTATACGCCAATTTCTTGCGCATCGATCGACTCTCTCTCTCTCTCTTATCTGCCCTCTAACAAGCAACGTGATTCCGTTCGATATATCCTATAATGCTAGATTCGTTTAAAACTTCGATAGAAAATGATTGTATTTACTTTTTTGCTTAATAATCATCATAAATATTAATCAATACCAATGAAGCCAATTCTTGGAATTTCTATTATTTCATTTCTATTGAAATTAAAGTAGTATTATTAAATATTTTTTCGTCAGTATTTCAAATGAATTAACTTAGTGCCAAACATTATTACAATTTTTTATTATTTGGCTATTATTTTATCGACATATTATTTTTTTGTAATATTTTAATTAATTCAAATCACTTAAAAATTATTTGTTTAACGAAATACCAATGAAACATATAAAAATAATATTATAAATTTGACATCATTTATTTATTTAGGATATATATACTATTAGAATAGTATAGAATATACTATTGTAAAATGATTAAATTCATTGTGATTATTTAATATTACAACCTCGTTTTTAATTTCACACTAACCTAATGTAATTGTGAATAAAAAAGAAAAAAGAAAAAATCCTGAATTGGCAATAAATAAATAATAAAAAAAAAGAGAAAGAAAGAAATAAATATAAGAAAGAATCTATTGAAGTTCTTTGTACGTCGAAACGATTTCAAAAGCGTATCCTGCGAGTACCGAGAAATAAAGAATAATTTCTAACTGTGCCGAGCATTACGTAAGGACTCGAGTATTACTTGTGACACTTATATACTACCTATATGTATTTACTTACGTATATACGTATATACACAATCAGCCGTACGTCTTAATAAACAAAAATTCCATTTTTCAAACTTCTCTTCAAAACTTTTTAATCACAAATTCGCGATATTTTAAGATCGGCAAACTCAATCCCGTTGCTGGCTTTAAAAGTAAAATTATCTAATTGATCATTTCGTTGATCATTTCAATCTTAAAAAAAAAAGTAAAATTATTTACATTATATTTACATATATATATATAAACGGATATATGTTATAATATTAATGAATTCAAATAAAAATAGCCGAGGTAAAGGAGTCCTTGAGTCCGGAATATCAATTCAAAAGATTCATTTCATATTAAATTAAAAACTTTCATAATTCTTCTGATCAATCATAAAATTGACTGTTTCGAGTATGAATCACATGATAGCGAAAAAATTTCACGTTTATCCAATAACAAGTTTCGCAAATAATTGCATTAGAATTACGTGTTAATCATTCACCTTTTTTTTCTCTATTAAACTTTATCCGTGTAATAAGAAATCTATAATGGAATGGACTATCTGTTACGACATATAATCTTTTCTATTTCTAATCGTGCTATTTCGCGTTTCTATTTTTAACATATATTACATGAGATAACTTATTGTTAGCGATAAGACTTCAATATTTACGTTCACGTGTATACCAAGTAGCAAATACAAATTCGGTAATGAAATATATTTGAATAAATTTCGAAAAATTGTCTTCTTCTTATTTTATTATTTATATTTATATATAATTTATTAATTATAAATAATATAATAATATTTATAATATTATATAATTTTAATTATTAATTTATTTATTTAATATTTATTTAATAATTATTAATATTATTTTATTATTAATATTTAAATTATTATATTTTCATACATGAATGTAGGTATGTAACTAAAAATAAATATAACAAAATCTAAGACGAGATATTTCAACGTAACATGCAACACGTAACGAGTTTGTAATAAATACAAATCTGACAATAATTTCAATATTAAAAATAAATATTTTATTAATTGTATCATCCACGAGATTGTGTTTAAACAAAAGATTAAATAACAATTGCAAAATTTAATAATAGAGGTCAGATTCGAATTTTCTTTTCTTTCTTTTTTGTGTTATTTTATACGTATTACGGAACTGTAACGTTAAAACAAAAAAGGAATAGAGAAAAAGGTGAAAACTAGTTTGTAGATATTCCTCAACAATTTTATTATTCATCCTGCTGACGCACTGTAGTCGGATGACTCTCCGTGTCGAGGACACGACGACGACGACGGCAACGGGTTAGAATTCACCCGTTGTATTCCATCCACGCGCGTATCAAACGAGAAACGCGAGTTAAATCATCTTTAATCGACGATGCGTTGTCGTATTATAAAATATATACACGTCTATGTATAATATTAATATAAAATAAACCAATTTTGTACTTTTGTCGTTTTGAAAGAAATTATTCATTTATTTATTTTTTATTTATTTTTCATTTTTTATCAAACTTTCTCTGAAATTTGTTTTAAACACACAAACACACACACACAAAATTGAAATGAAAATCATGGATTGAACAAAAATCTTGTAATTGTATAGAAACGAAAAATATAAAATGTAATTATTCACATGAGTTCGTGTACGTTCATAAAAAAATTATATCAACGGGATCGAATTAGTTGTCGCTAATGAACTGCGTCTTTTTTAAAAAGAAATTATTTTCTTATTTCTTCTTTTATCAAACTTTCACCTGAAATTTGCTTTAAACACTTTTTTTTTTTTATTCAACCAAATAAAAATAAAAATCATCTATCAACACAAATTTACATATATATATATATAGGATCCTTAAATATATATTAGGTTGAAGAACAGAAATTAATTATTTTTGACTTGAAATAAAACGTAAAAATAATATAATAAAATAAATATATATCTGCCCATAATTATGAAAGTGGTCTTAGTCAAAATGAAAAAAAAAATGAGTTTATTAGTTATTTTACACCACATTATTTTAAACTAAATTAATTCAATGTAATTTTCACGATACTGTCAAAAATAAACCTTTAGATAGTGTTTGTCATTTCAATATTATATAGAATTCATTGAATGTTCAAATGTAATCCTTTAAATATCTCGAAACAAGAAATATATGACTTAGACCACTTTCATAATTATGGGCACATATATATATATATAATGTTATCATTCACGTGTGAGTTTTTATACAAAAAAAAAAAAGTAAAAGTAAAGATCGTAAAAAAAGATCGACGGAATGGATTTAGGTGTTTGAATTCGTTAGTAGGAAACAAGAACGATATCCTGTGAATATCCGAAGGAAGTATGATTGTTATCAGTAGGTAGGTGGTGGTCGTCGTCAGCTGGGTGTTGGTAGCTGGTGTTGGTAGCTGGTGTTGGTAGCTGGACGAACGATAAGAGTCGAGTAGTAGTCATGTTGTGTAAGAGGAAGAAAGAGAACTCGAGAAAAAGGCCGGGTCGATAAGAGCACGACGCCTCGAGAAACGTATAGAATACTTGCACACATAACTCGCCACGATAATTCTCTGTCTATTTCTCTCTCTCTCTCTATCTCTCTCTTTTTCTTACTTTTTAACTTCTTAAAAGACAACGTAAAATTACACGATTCACGTTCGCGTCTGCATAAATTAGAATCGTCGACCTTGCAACGACGACACACAACGACGACACACAACGACAACACACAACGACAACGATGACGATGACTATGATTCTCCGATTTGTATTTTATTATTTTTATCTTATTAACAGCTATTACTATTTGTTGTATAAACGAGGATAATCGTTCGAATGGTAAACTTTAATTATTCGTAGAATAATGACGTATGCACGAGGACGGTAAAGTAAATTGAATAATATAGAGAATTGTTGGTCATTTTGTTGTTTTCTATTTTTAAATCTATGAACATTTTACGAAATCTTTCTTCCCTTAATTCTTTTTTTTCTTTTTTTTCTCGGTGAAATTGCATAATCAAAGTTTCTCGTCGACTGCATAAATTGCACGTCGTTGGCAAGGACGACGATTACAACGCGATTCCAAAGAGGATTTTTCTTTTTATTTATTTCTTTTTTCTTTTTTTTTCTGTTTCGTCGTATTCGCAGCTATTACTATCTAATACCTTGTATAAACGAGGGTAATCATTGTAACGGTACACATTTCTATTATTCGTAGGAGGAAAACAAAGACGATAAATAAATTCAATGATCCTACGAACTGCTTATGTTTATTCAATTTGTCACATTATCTTTTTCCACGCGATGAAACACCTTTACGCAGAATTATATTCTAAAGTGATATATCGATGTCAAGTCAATTATAATAATTCTTCTTATTAAACTTTTCAAAATATTTTACTTAAAATATAAATACTTTTTAATTTTCCTTGTTTATTTTTTAATTAATGTTATTATTATTATATTATTATTAATTTTCTTTTTACATAGAATTTAGTTGATAAAGAAACCTGTTCTCCCCTCCCTGCTTGATGATCGATAATATTCGCTAATGTAAGCCGATTATTTTTCTTTTATTATTATATTTTTATTCATTTATTTATTTATTTAATTTTATAAATATATATATATATATATATATATATATATATATATATATATATAGCGTGACCAAGTAAAAAGTGGAAGGATTGGAAGTATGAGAAGATAAGCTACTAATTATTATTATTTATTTATTTATTTAACAAAAAAAGAAAGGAAACATATTTTCAATCGATCGATATATTATATATATATATATATATATAAGGAAGAATATAAAAAGAAAGAAAAAGAAAATATCAAAATATAGATATCAGTCCACACTAAATATAAGAGAGATATATCGATCATTTAAGTAAAGCAGCTCCGAGTATGATTAGTATTTTGAATGGGTGACCCGCTTGAGAAAAAAAGAGAAAGTAGAAAAGACAACTTCATGCCGTAAATTTGAAATCGCTTGCTTTGCCGCGCGTCATTAAATACCGACAAACTTCATGGTGTCGTTTTTACAGACGCTCGGAAAAAAATCACTCCCATCACATTTTCCCAAACGCGCCGAAAGAAGTATAACTTCAATAAATAAATAAAAATAGAGAGGATAAGAGAAAAATGGTGCGTAAGAGTTAATATGAAAATGACATAGCTAATTTAATATCAAGTTAGTGGTAATGTCACGCTTTTCGCATAAATATACATAAATCAGGAAACGTAACGGGCCGAAAGTCTACAACCGTTACTACTCTCTCTCTCTCTCTCTCTCTCTCTTTCTCTAGCATTCAACAAATTGAGCCACTTCACCATCATCGTGATACGAAATACGTTGGTTGGTACCAACCATAACAGAGAGAAAGATATAATGGAAGAGAAAGAGACGGACGAACAGACAGACAGAAACAGAGAGAAAGAGAAAGAGAGAGAGAGAGATAATACAGTTGGTAAAACGAACGCATATAAGTAGTATTATATGCAGAACGAATGGAAGGATATGAGAGGATACACACGCGTCTCTCTTCCGTATGCAAACTCTCATTATTAGATAATATCGCACTCGGGAAATGGAACAAAGTTTAATTTCCTCGATAAAGGACGCGAGCCAAAGGGAGCATCGACGTCGATTGACGTCCGCGAATTCACTTTATTCATCTCACACATACACACACCCTTATAACTACGATAAATGCATTTCTACATCTACCAAGATAAAACAATTTTACACGCATAGACACCAATACATTCCGGGGTTAACGTATTTTGTTAGCTTCTAAAAATAAATCACCCGCGTGTTTATTGTTAAAACATTTTTCTTTACGATGATAATAAATAAATAAGATAAATAAGATAAATAAGATAAAAAATATAAAATATAAATAAATCTAATAATAGCAAATTATTTGAATGATAAAGAGAAATTTTTCGTAAGTTTAATTCGATCGATTATCACGAAAGAACGAAAAATTTCATTTCCTAACGCTGTTAACGCAGATACGCGTACTTCGTGAATTGAAAAGATTCAGATGGAGAGAAATTAAGGAGAAAAAAAAAACAGAGAGAATGAATAAGTGAATGAAGAAAAGGATCTTTATCTATTCGTTTATCTATGTTTTTCTCTTCTATTAAATACCCTTGCGATATATAAAACGATAACGATGAGAACGAAAATATAGTTGGCACGTTAGCTCGTTAGCACGTTAACGATGTAACGATGTAACTAGGATTACTATTAATAAAGTCGTCATCAGGCGAGCACTGGGCTCTGATCGATTCTCGTACACGTTTTTATCTACCCACACACGTAGAAAAAAAAAGTAAAAAAGAGAGGGAGAGAAAATACGTGGAACACGCCATGTGATATACAACACCTTATCGATAATAACAACTTTCTAAAAAACTTCTTACATCTATCACTAACGAAACACACATTTAACATTTTAATCTAATGGAAACTTCATTACCATGATCTCTCTTCTCGTATTCTATAATATCATAGATTAATCTTATTCTAAAACTATAAATATCGGACGATATTTTATGATTCATTTCTTTTCGTTTGAAGTGTCTGTCATTGCGAATTTGTTATTTCTATTTTATACACACACACACACACACACACACACATTTTCTATTACATTTATATTATTTATATTATTTTATATTTTTAATTGTACACACAGATCTCGTGTGTACAAGAAATTTTCTAGTAACGCAAAAGTTAATAACACGTTACATCGAAATCATGATATACAAACGCAAAATATTATTCATTTCGTATATGAAGTAAATAATACATATGTAAAATAATTTGTCAGATAATTAGCTTACAAAAAATAAAAGTTAAAGTATATTAAAATAGAATACATAGTTTATAAAATAATAGTCATTTTTCAAAGTACTACCTTGAAGAATTTCTTTTACATTTGCGGTAACAGGCATCGTTCTTCTTTCTCTTCTTCTTCTTCTTCTTCTTCAAGAGAGACAGAGAGAGAGAGATCGAACGAGAAAGGAACTCACGTAGCAATTTCCGAGACATGGTGTTTCGCGTGTCATCGATAATCGCACGACTTGCTTACGCAACAAAAACGAATACGCAATTATATCTTTCTCTGTTTAACTTTTGCATCGATGTTGCTGTTACTGTTGCTGTTAATGTTGCTGTTACTGTCATGTAAAGTCTCTACCATTTCTATGTATGTTTACGTATATATGTATAATCGTATAATCCGTTATCAGAAACAAGAAACAGCATCATCATATTTTCAAACGATCGCATTTAAGAATATCGAACGATGAAATCTCTACGAATATTTCTCCATTAATTAAACACAAATTTGTAATCCTAATATTCTAAAATTCATTTATTTTTGTTTATATAAATAATAAATTAATAATGAAACTATTTTTTTTTAGATTGAATAAAAATTTCTATCGAGTATATAATTAATTGTTTTTTTTTTTTTATTTCATTATTAATTACTCAATTAATCAATCATAATAGAAAGGTGCTCAAAAGCTTGGTAAATAACTCGTTTATTATAGTATTTATTAGTTGTTAAGAAAATAAACAAAAATAACTAATGATATTTAATAATGATTAATAACTGAGAACATTATTCTCGAATAACAATTGTTTAAATATCTAATATTTTTTTTTTCATTTAAAATTAGAGCATACTCTAGATCATTTATATATGTATTCAAAAGACATTAAGATCGGTTGAAAAGTGCCTTTTTTCTATGTTAACGCAGTCGTAAAGAAGATTGACGTAACGTTTAGCAAATTTATCGATGATCTAACGGATAAGTGTCATAAATGAGAGGGTTTCACATCTTCGAACATAGATATATGTATATATGTACATCGTTCCCTGTTACCGAGTTGAAACACAATACGATACGGTCTACATACTGTTCGAGAATAGTTTCACGTATTGTATAGTCACTCGCTAATATCGCGTGATCGGTAACATGCTATCCCTTTTTTATTTTTACCATTGAAAAATTCAACGTTGATTAAAAAACGAGTAACATAAACTTTTAATCAAGTTCAACAATATATTGCAAAATAATTTATTGATCTTCCATATCACTAATTATATCTACATTTTTTATAAGCAATTACGTAATAACGTGTGTATTTTAAAAATTTAAACAATTATTATTCTTGAATAATTCAGTCATTAAAATTCTATTATTATCATTATTATTATCTATTTTTATAATTAATTGTAAAAACTAGAAACATAAACTTTTAATCAAGTTCAACAATATATTGCAAAATAATTTATCGATCTTCCATATCACTAATTATATCTACATTTTTTGATAAGCAATTACGTAATAAATGTGTTTTTTAAAAATTGAAACAATTATTATTCATGAATAATCCTAGATAAACAATTATAATAACATTTTGATCGTTAAGCCTAAATTGAAGAAACTGACGATACGGATAATAAAGTATTTATAGTATAATTAGAATTGTAATGACGAATAAAAGGAAACGCATTGAAATTGTTTCATTTAGATAAAGTTAACGAGTCATTAATTTGAAAAGCTTTTCTCTGGAATACGTAAGCAAGCAAGCAATCAGAATATGTAATTGTAAGTGTCTCTTTCAGTTGGATAGTAACGTTGATTTATCGAAGCGTGTTACGATCAAAGGAGTTTATCATGGTCTCTCTAATTTGATCGGCGATTTGCCAAAATAGAGAAACCACTAACATCGACGTGAGTTCTATCGAACTTCCGTTAAAACCTATAGATTGTAACTGTAGGCCATTACGACGGCGCATTTCGAAGCTACGCCATTGCATATTGGATTTCAATTTACCTAACGTATTACACGTTCTTTGTATATTATCGAAAGCTAGTCAATTTCTATCTATTAACTATTCCTAAATACGTTCAGATTAATTAACAAACGATAAGATTCAAATTATTTTTCTAATGTATTTTTTATTTAAAACAAAAAAATTAGAAAAGAAACACGAATAAGATTAAATATGTATGGAGGGTTGGTTGAAAAGTTTTGAGTCTATGTCGAAAAATAAAAGTCAATTTGAAATACTTTCATGAATCATTATATATAACAATAATAATAAAAATATATTTTTCTGTTTAATTATTGTTTAATAAAATAAAAATAAATGTACGCTTATCCTTGTAACGTATCTATTGATTCACGTGAAGAGGAATGGACACTGTCAACGTGTTAAGAGTTAAATCGAGTTAGAGATCAAGCCGAGGGATGATGAATTGCGTAGGTGGAGAGGAGAATCCGAGTACCAATGGCACGTGCTATCGTTCGCGAACACAGTTGTTATTTGCTAGATTTAACGTTGCATATGACAAGAGATAGGAAATAAATCAAATGTATTGCATATCAAAATAGATATTTACGTACACGTGCTATCATAGAGTATACATACTATCCAATTTTTTATACAATGAAAATACACTTGTATAACGCAAAATAATAATTGAGAAAAAATATTCATAAATGATCGACTTATTTTTTATCTACCCTGAATTAAATAAATGTACCTAATTATTTAAGTATAGTAATGCGTGTGTATAATTATTTATTTGCTATCTCTTTCATGACTATCGTAATCCATGAATCGAAAGATTAGTATTTTCAAATGAGACGCGCATGTACGAAATGATTAAATGAAGTTGAAAATTTCGTGAAATTTTCCTCAATGCGATTAAATCGGTTTAACGATATCAGTTTACTCGAAGAGATTAAAAATAACGTTAATTAGTAACGCAAACTCATTGGACTCATTGCAACCTCGCCTTTCTGCTAGGCTTATGCCATAACTAGATAAATCCGTTTTTAATGAATACGCGAATAATACGTAAAAAGAATACGAAGAATCCTTTGCAGAAATGTTAAATGTTAAATATAAATGATTAAAAACAAATATTCGATAGGATATCGTTTCATTATATTTTCTAATTATTTTATCAACATTATTATTCATTTATTATTCAATTATTTTACAATAAAAGGAAAAATTCATCGAAATATCTTTCACTACGTTGATAATATTTAATTAATTTCTGTATACATTTTTTATTGCAATTATTTATAGTTATAAATTTCAAATTTAACATTTTATCTTATATTATAAATATATTTTAATATAATTTATTTTGTAAACATAGAATTTTTTTGTTATATTCTTCCTGATATCAAGAAATTCAATATAGAAATATTGAATAAACAATACGTAAATAATAATTTACATATTTTTACACGTTAAGAAATATTCTACATTAAAAAAGAAAAATGTTTTTCTATATTTTTACACGTACAAAAATATTTATATTTAACTGTTTACTTCACACACGCACGCACGCACGCACACACACACACACACACACAAAATAACTATAAACTAACAGCCACCCACGCAACAAAAGCTCCTCCTCACCTTCCCCCTTCTTCAACCTTCTTGTTCTTACGCACGTAACGAACGAGAAACGTGATGACGTGCATGCAAGAGAGAGAGAGAGAGAGAGAGAGACTTGCATTGAAAATTCGCCGTGGGAGAGATAACGACCAGCGGAGCGAATGATTTTAACACCATCTTATCTACGTTATTCGCTCTCTCTCTTGCTCTCTCTCTCCCCCCCCCCTCTTTCCCCCCTCTTTCCCCCCTCCTTATCTCTTTTAACAATAGATCAGTGACGTCTAAACAAATTAGTATTAGAAATCGTAATTAAATTCATATAAAAAGTAAATGTTTATTATAATTTTGTATGTATGATTTCATATATAAATTACAATGTTAGAAATATGTTAATTATAATAAATGATTGTTTCTACAATTATCTTTAGATTAGAATATATTTAGGTATATTAAACGTTTAGATTTCAATCGATTAATATTAAAGAGATATTAAAAATCTCAACTATTACGAGAATTATCTCTCGTATATTGAAGATAATTAAATACGTTCAAATATTTATTTAGATTTATCCTATCCATTAGCAGTCGATGAATTTTTTGAAAGATTAAGATAAGAATGAAAAATAAATCGTTGAAAAACTTAATTGTAGATGAAATTTGTTCGAAATATCTACGAACATATAAAATTAATAAAATTGTATCCAATAATTGTAATAAATTAAATAATAATATTTATATTATTTCGTAATATTTATATCATCGTTTTAAATAAAAAGAATATATATATAATAAAAGAGATGTTAAAAGAGATCGAATTGAGAGACCTTGAAGAAACGGGACGAAAGGCGTCTCGTTAGATCGACGCTCCCAAGTAGCTTAAAGAGATCTCCACCTACGCACGATCGTGCACAAAACATGTCTCTCGTATGATACGGCCGACCGTGAACTCTCCTAAACATTCGATCGCTTCTATATGTATTCGTACACATACATGCATTAGATACGAAAGCATACATTCTTCTATATTGATAGACACGTATATTTTAAGTATATCGAGTATGTTGTTACTGATGTTCCGACATATCTGTGCTTTCTCACGCTTCAATAAATAAAAATAAAAATAAAAATAAAAATAAAATACAAATCAAATACTGTTATATCAAAATAAAATTTAAATAAAAACAATTTTAATAAATTAATTCATGCTCTCCCTTTATTACTGTAATTTTCTTTTTTTTTCTTGTTTTTTTTTTTCTTTTATTTTTCCTCTTTTCCTCTCTCCCTCTCTCTCTCTCTCCCCGCTTTTCTATTTTATCGACAAAACGCGTATAACTTTTCTTGGAAAGAGTGGGCGGCCGAGATAGACCAACTAGGCAGTATGTTATATCCCTCGACACGAGGGTTGAATATGATTTATTGATTAAGGTTTTTATATATACACCGAGCTTATTCTTTCTACGTGGAACGAGCTTCAATGACGCTTTCTCTCTCTCTCTCTCTCTCCCTCTCTCTCTATTCCTTTTCTTTATTTTTTCTTTCCTCTTTTTTAAAGAACATTTATATCGATCAACATCTTCATCGTTTACGTTAATTCTCTTTCAATATTATACATTAAAAAAAAAAAAAACAATTAAATTAAATATTGAATTAAGTGAAATTAAATATCGAACAAAGAATGAAAATTAATTATAAACGAGATACGAGTGAAAAAAAAAACAAAATAAGAAAAATAAGACGAGAGATAACGAGAGATAATGAATTTTTCATTCTTTACTCCATCGTTCTAGCTTACATCACGATCTACAAAATATTCTTGATGTACATAGACCAGGACTAATGAATGAATTGCCAGAAAAAATTCCTAATGACGAATAAAAAGAGGAGGAAGAAGAAGAAGAAGAAGAAGAAGAAAACAAAGACGATGATAGATGCGCGCCGCGCGATTTTTAAGTTTTGATGAATTGGATGCGCGCGCAACCAACATTGCATATCGCTGTTAACAAATTCGTGATTCCTAATATTACACGTAATTTATAACTTTATGAAATTACACAACTTTTCACGTTTATAATTTTGTATACGTGTGCGCGTGTGTGTGCGAAGGTAGGAAAAACTTAATCGATAAAAAACGTTATACTCTAATTACACATACACATTTATGGGGTGACTATTGAAAATTGTTATTTAATATGCTGTGTGACTATTCAAATTAATCGTTGAAAAATATTATTAATATCTTATAATAAATTTTGTATACATCGTTTAAATAACTTTCAAAAAGTAATAATAATATATAATAATAGAATCAATTAAAAAATATATTACTAAATATCAAAAGGGGATCCAAAGTTAGTAAATAATTTTAAAATGTAATTATTCATACTCTTTTTTTAAATTGTAAAATTACAAAAAGAAAAAAAACCTTTAACTCATCCTGTTTATTAATAATCCATAAATGAGTTCCAACGAAGCACCCAATATACACGTACGTGTTCCTACGTATTTTAAACAAAAAATAATAAATATATGTCACGTTATGATCAAGTGATTGAAACAAACAAACAAACGAACAAAAAGAAGACAAGAAAAAGAAGTGCATGCGGTAAACACGTAAGCGATCACGACTCTGTACGAAATAAAATAAGCACGTTCTTTTTGTCTAGACGATTCGCGAGACACATGGAGAGAGGTAGTAAGAGAAATAGAAAGAGAAATAGAAAGAGAAATAGAAAGAGAAATAGAAAGAAAAAAGGAAAGAAACAAAGAAAGAGAAAAAGATAAACTTAGGCATCGTTCGTTCGTTCGTTCGTACGTTTCCTCGATGTTCGCCGATCGGTTAGCGAATGGAGTATCTATTCTCGTCATGCTCCGCAAAGCAAGAAAGTCGGTAAGCAAGTTGAATTGCTTTCCGTCGGAAGAACGTCAATTATCGTTTGATCGAACAAACGTACATACACATGTATACACTTTCATTCATTTCAAAGAACGACATATATAAATAATATATTTTAAATCAGGGTTTTCAAGCTTTTTCACATGACAACCCTCCTCCCTCTTTACTCGAGCAAAAATTTGTCACAACCTTTGGTACAAACTCTATACACTATTTTCTATTTTACTATCATAAACTTATAGACATACTACACGCGTACAATTATTAAATTTAATTTAGAATTCATTTTCAATCGTTACGCGTACAGAAATTTTTTACTTTCATTCAAATACCTGTAATCCTTATATTTAGTTATGCGAAGCCCTATATTTGATAGCCAATAAGTTCTGTGATTTTTTCAATTAAATAACCTAGACAAAAACCGTACACAGACTTACTGGCTAACCTTATCGACAAATTTTATGAATGAACAATTCGGAGCCTGTGTTATGACATTCGTTAGCTTGTTTTTATCTCGTATCTTCGATCGTCAAATGTTTGTACTATATCTATTGTACTGAACATTTAAAATCTCCAAAGAAAGACAAAAAAGAGAGAGAGAAAGTTATTTAAAACGAACTTTACTCTCAGGATGTAAGAAACATACCCTCTCGCAACACTCTTTTACTACTACTACTACTACTACTACACTACTACGTGCTAAGAACGCGCGAGTACCTTCATTTATTGTACTCTCTCTCTCTCTCTCTCTCTTTTGGCACGACGCGCAACACATACGCGCACTATAAGAAAAAGAAAGAGAAAGAAATAGCAAATATGTGAAATCTCTAGAGCTTTTACGTACGCATGAGAGAGTTACATGATACATAGAAAAATAAAAAAAATAGATATATATATATATATATATATATATATATATATATATTTATAGAGAGAGAAAGAGAGAGAAGGGGGAGAAGAATAAATAAAAACGTGTTATAGCGTGTTGTATGTATATAAAACAGTATCGCGCACACGCAGTGAAAAGAGGGATAATATACGGGCAGCAGCATCCCATATAACGCACACTGGCAATGATAAAAGAAGACAGAGAGAGTCAGACATACAGTAAGAGAGAGAGAGAGAGAGAGAGAGAGAGAAGAGAAAGAAAAAAGAAAACTAGACAGACAGAGACACGCGTTGAGATAAAGAGATAAAGAAAGATAGGAAGATAGTCAGACGGATATTTAGATAAATAAATATAGATGATTAAAAATATATAGATAATAATATTAACATTTGATATGCTTACCTCGGTATAGTGATGCACTTGGTATTGCAGCTTTGCGTGGTAATGGCCTTCTCGAGTTCCTCGAGACCCGCCGACTTCTTCAACTTCTTAACGAGACTCTTGACGGCCTTCTCGCTCCATTTGTCCTCGCCCTCGGCCTTCTTCCAGCCTAGCAGCCGCTTCACAATAGGCGGGTTGAAGCTGAGCAACATCGAAGTCGTCATTTGCGCTCGTTACGTGCGCGAGACACCCCGCCGCATCGGGGATTCCGTTCTCTAGCTCTTTAGCTCTCGCTCTCTCTCTCTCTCTATCTCTCTCGCACTCTCCTTCGGTCTCTCTTTTCTTCTTTCTTTCTTTCGCTCTTTCTTTCTTTCTTTCTTTCTTTCTTTCTTTCTTTCTTTCTCTCTCTCTTCCCTTCCTTCCCCTATCTATCTAACTCTTCCTATCCCTTTCCCTATTTACTCTTTTTCTCTTCTTCTTCTTCTTCTTATTCTTTTTCTATGTATCTATTTCTCTCTCTTTCTCTTTCTCTTTCTCACTCTCTCTTTCTTTTGTTCCTTTTGGTCGCTTTTAAATTTCGTTATGCAAAAATAAAAATAAAAAAAAGCAAACTTTTCTCTCGCACGATTCGTCGATTGTTCAAAACACGCAAACTATTATCCCGCACATACGAGAATGCATGCGTACGTTCGCGAACTAAATAGGTCAACCGCGAGGTTAGGGCGAAACAATGACGACACGCGAAAACTCTTTAACGCGGATGAAATAAAATACGAACGACGCGACAGCCTCGCGCGAGCGGCGAAACTCTCTCACAGCCGCCATGTCATTCCACGGGAACACTCGGATCAACTCGGTTACCTTCGGATCATTCCGTCAACTCACATGGAGATTTACGTTAAACGACATCTGGAGTATGATTGACTAACTAAACTTAGTCATTTTTATCGTCTCATTTACGATCGTACTTGACGTCAGCGATTCCCGAGGGAATTTTACTTTTGTAAACTGCCACGTCGAACATTTGGTTCTCAAACTATGCATCGTATATATATATATATATATATATATATATATATACACGATAGTTTATATCTTATACGTATTAAATAAATATATTATAAGTAATATATTATATTATATATAAGAAATATATTATACGTGTATATATATATATATATATACATATAAAATATTATAAAATTTTAATTAATTATATTTATTTCTGTTTCAAATTTAGCGTGAGATAAAATGTAAGATTTTAAAATTATTTAGCAAGGGAACTGAGAATCAAAAAAATATTGGTCTAACAATGAGTTAATGTAATAATGTTCAATATGTTCAACACATTCCTATGTTAAATATTTTTCTTAAATAAAGTAAATTATAATATATGTTAATGTATTTCTTATGAATTATATGCTATATTTTTTAACCCTATCATAAGACGTATTTTCGAACAACGCGTACTACTATTGTATTATTTTTAAAAGTTCATTTATTAGTTATCGTTTGATAATTAATTCATATTAAGAGTATTGTCCTCTGTTAAAAATAACATTTTTCCTTGCAATGCAGTTTCAATTAGCAGAAAAAGTCAGCCGCTTTCTTGCTTTTTTGACTTTTTTTTAGATTCTACGTATTTTCTATTTCGACAGGAAAGATCAATGACTAACTGCGTAAATAACAAAAATATTCTTGGAATTTGGAGAAAGTTTTCTAGCTTGCTTAAGGCTCTCGCAAGGGGTGATATCATAAGCTTGCTTAAGACTTCCGCCGGGGGGTAATATTTCAAGCTTACTCATTGGCCAGCGCTTGAGAACTCGCCGGTAGAGAATATCTAAGCTTGCTTAAGATTCCGCAAGGGGGGCAATATTTCAAGCTTACTCATTGGCTAGCACTTGGGGACTCGCCGATGGAAAGCATTTTCAAGCTCGCTCATTGGCTAATACTCGGAATTATCTAAAGTGAAAGTATTGAGGAGAGTTTGAACACCTCTACCTTTAGTTAGAAAACAGCTACGAAAGTATTCGGACGTTTTTAAGCGTTGTGCCATAAAATTTCTTTTCTGATTTTATTTTGTCTTATATATTTGTGAAATATCGTTTCCACGATATTAGTCGATTATTAAAATTAAGTTAACGTTTTATTACTGTTTTATTAATAGTTTAAACAACTAACTTAAACATTTTAATAATCGATCGAAGAGCTGACTAGTTATTTATAAATATTTGCATATTTATATATAAAAAGAAGATACAATGGGTAGAGATGGTAAGTAAAATGATCAAAGTGATTCGCCAAATAATAAAATAATCAACTTTATATGAAAATATTCATTGAATTAATGAAATTTATTTTGTGATTATAGACGAAAATAGTAATTCAGAAGACGAAAGGGGAAGATCTAGAAGTTCCTCACAGGACTCTTCTGCTAGAGTTGAAAACGTGAATAGGAGTAGATCAAATACTCGAAGTCCAACTTCATCTCCAGCAAGGTAAATATTAATTATTATACTCTATTGTATACTCTGTTATACTCTTTATTTATCATAACCTTATATTCAATCATATCGCTTTATGTTTTACAGATCTAAGCCCTCTTCGCCGATGCAAGTAGCATCACCAGCATCGTCCACTTCTGCACGTTCCAATGCCAGTTCTAGAAAGTCATATTCTAGATCTCGTTCACCTTCTAAAAGTCGTTCGCCTTCTCCTGCATCCAGTACTCGGAATCTAAGAGCTTCCAGATCTCGTTCCAAATCTTTTTCTGAAGAACGTGCGGATAGTGGTGAAAGGAAACAAATCCAATCACCCAGTCCCGCACGCTCTGGAAAATCCTCTTCGAGATCCAGGAGTCCATCACCGAGTAAATCCAAAGAGGGTTCACGTTCAAGATCTAGATCAAGATCTAGATCTAGATCTAGATCTAATTCAGCAAAACCAAGTAAAAGTGCTTCTCCAATGAATTCCCGATCTCCATCAAGATCCCCATCACCCAGGGCAGCTTCTAGATCGCGTTCTCGTTCTGGATCAAGAAGATCACGTTCTGTATCTCCTAATGCCAATCGTGCATCAAGATCAAGATCAAGATCAAAATCTCATTCACAATCAGGCTCAAGAAAGGGTTCTTGCTCGCCTAAAGCTTTATTGGAAAATTCCTTTTCCAATGTTAGAAAGTCACGGTCAAAGTCACGCTCTGTTGAAAGCTTAAAGAAACATTCTCCTTCATCGAGAAAAAGTTCACACTCAAGATCACCATCGAATTCAGGAGATGAAAAGGCTAAATCAAAGTCACGATCCAGGTCTAGATCTAGATCTGGCTCAGGATCTCGAAAACAATCTCCTGTGGTATCGCATAAAGGATCATTATCAAGATCTCCAAGTCCAGGAGGAAAGGCATTGTCAAAATCCAAATCTAGGTCAAGATCAAGATCAGATTCAGGATCGAGGAAAGCATCTCGATCAAGATCAAGATCTGGATCAAGAAAGGCATCCCGATCAAGATCAAAATCAGGATCAAGAAAGGCATCTCGATCAAGATCAAGGTCTGGATCAAGAAAAGTATCTCGATCAAGATCAAGATCAGGATCAAGAAAAGCATCTCGTTCAAGATCAGGATCAGGATCAAGAAAAGCATCCCGATCAAGATCAGGATCAGGATCAAGAAAAGCATCACGATCAAGATCAGGATCAGGATCAAGAAAAGCATCCCGATCAAGATCAGGATCAGGATCAAGGAAAGCATCCCGATCAAGATCAAGATCAGGATCAAGGAAAGCATCCGGATCAAGATCAAGATCAGGATCAAGGAAAGCATCCGGATCAAGATCAAGATCAGGATCAAGAAAATCTGTATCCAGATCTAAATCAAGATCATTATCAGGATCAAGAAAAGGTTCCCCATCTGGTGTAGCATCAAGAAAAAATTCACGCTCTAGATCAAGATCAGGTTCTAGATCTAGCAGATCTAGATCACACTCTGGATCGAGGAAATCTGGTTCACGATCACGATCAGGCTCAAGATCAAGATCACCATCAAGATCCCGTTCAAGATCGCATTCGGGTTCACGATCAAAATCAAGGTCTAGGTCCAGATCACGGTCTCCTTCTGTTGCAAAGTCTGGAGGCAGATCTCGCTCAAGATCTGGCACCAGATCGAGATCAAGATCGGCTTCAAAGTCTGGTAGATCAAGGAGTCCAAGCAAAGAGTCAGATAGTGGAGTAAAAAAGCGAAAAAGAATACTCTCTGATTCGGAAGATGAAAATGATGCTGCTCAAAGTTCTAAAAAAGTAACTCGTGAATTATCCGATAGTGAAGATGAAGAAAATGCGGATAAATCAGCTAAGAAAAAAGATGATGAGGAACCGAAAGAAGACGAAGATGCAAAAAAAGATGGAGAAGAAGTTAATAGAGAACAAGATAACGAAGAATCCGATGATGAAATAATTCCTGGAGAGAGAGGAATGTAAGTAGAGTTTCTTATTGTTTTCCTTTTTCATTAAATTATATTAGAGAATTAACATTTTTTTTTTTAAATATATTAAATAAAATATATAACTTTTAATCGTTTTTATTATTTCTATTTTCCAGAGATGATTCCATGTCTGATTTTGATCGAATGTTGGCACGCAAAAAGGAGGAACAATCACGCAGACGCAAACGTAAAGACATTGACATAATTAATGACAATGATGATATTATTGCTCAATTGTTAGCCGACATGAAAGGCGCTTGTGAAGAAGATAGAAAGTTAAATCAATCAAATAGACCAGCCACGAATAAAATTGCAATGCTACCTAAAGTATTATCCCAATTGAAAAAGCATGATTTGCAATTGGCATTTTTAGAGCATAATGTATTAGCAGTTTTAACAGACTGGCTCGCTCCAATGCCTGATCGATCATTACCCTCTTTAAGAATAAGAGACAGTCTTTTGAAACTTTTGTGGGAGGTAAATATAATGTAGTTGATAAAAATATTTAATATTTACACATGTAATATTTACATATTAATAACATTTACAATGTTAGAATTTATGTATAAATATTAATTTTTATTTTCTTTATTCTAGTTCCCAAGAATCGATCAGTCATCTTTGAAACAATCAGGCATTGGCAAGGCTGTAATGTATTTGTATAAACATCCCAAGGAAACTAAGGAAAATAAAGAACGTGCTGGGAAATTAATCAACGAATGGGCAAGACCAATATTCAACTTGTCTGCCGATTTTAAGGCCTTATCAAAGGAAGAAAGATTACAGCGTGATATAGAGCAGAAACCTCATAAAAGAAGAAAAGTAGAAGAGGATGGATCTTCTCTAAAATCACAAGACATTAATAAAGCCTTAAAAGGAGATTCTAAGTATGATGACCTTTCATCATCTAGAAAACGTTTAAATGATATTAGCAATAGTCCTATTTTAATGCCTTCTTTAAGACCATTGAGACCTGGAGATCCGGGATGGGTTGCACGAGCAAGAGTTCCTAGACCATCTAACAAGGACTACGTCGTGCGCCCTGATTGGAAGTCAGATGTTGATATAAGTAGAGTAAGTTTTTATTATTAGTATGAGTTTATATAAGTCAACTTTTATTATCTTATTATTATGCATAAATTACTAAATATTTTTTTTTTTATAGAGCACCAAAAAGCAAATGAATCGATTTGAGAGGCATATGAAAAATTACATGGATAATAAAAAAATGAAATCGGCGAGAAGAGCTGTAGATATATCGATAGAGGGACGCAAAATGTCCTTGTAATAATGTACATATTAGGGAAATCATAAAAAAATTTGATTACATCGAAAATATATTGTAACGCGTTAAATCTAGTTAGTCAGTTTTTGTTGAATTAACAAATTACGTACCTTGCACACACATTTGTGAATTTTGTTGTACTTCACGTAAAACTCATCTGCACATACTTTTGCATTTCGTTAGAACTTTATGTAAAACCCATGTGTACATATTTGTGTATTACGTTAAATAACGAAATGTCATTTGTATGATGCAAGAGGGTTCTTGTTTAAAATTTCTAAAAATTACATTTTTTAGTTTTCGCAATTGTAGTGGTACGTAATGTGTTAAGTGAATTTCTTTATAAAATGTGATCTTTATAATAAGATGAAGTAACGTTATAATAACAATAACATAATGTACATTAGAGTAAAAATAAACATTAATATTAACCCATTTGCAGCGCGGATATATACGCGAACTGCGACTGTTTGCTATCACCAAACGCGGATTATTTCGCATAAGAAACATTTTTTTTTTCTATTTGTGAGAATTTGATCGGTGATACGGGTCAGTCGACAGTTGAACGTCGCTGATGCAAATGGGTTAATTGATACTTTGGCAAAAATTATAGAAATTTCATAATAAGATTAGATAACAACAATAATAAAAATTATTATTATTATTGTTATAATAGTAATAATGCAATCTACATTTCAAAGAGAATATTAATATTGATTGATATTTTGAACAAAGTAACGAGGTTTTCATTATAATATTAATAAGTAAAGATATTACTAGTTAGTATTTTTATATTATTATTATTATTATTATTATTATAGTAATTATAATAATAATTATAATAATAATATTATTATATTAATTTTATTATAATAATTTTATTATTATAATAATATTATTATAGTAATTATAATAATAATAATAATAATAATAATAACAATGCAATGTACGTTGCACAGTAAATATTAATATTAACACTAGTTAATATTTTGACAAGAATGATGATTAAGGTATTTGCAATTATTCGCATTTCCTTAATAATAGTTCGCAATTTAATTAATTTTAATTATGTAAATTAAATACATAAACCGTTCAAATAATCAAATCTATTAATTTGATAAAAAAATGATAAAACATTTATATGATTATATACATCTTGTAATGTTTTATTGATATTTCTTCTTATTTAATAATGTGCATGAATGTTTTATTGCTGAAATTTTTAAAAATTCTAAAAGTGGAGGCAATATTTTTCTTTAGTGAACGGCTCAAACATACAAATAATATTGTTAATTTTTTTTTTTTAATACTATTATATATTTTTCATAATAAATTAATAATGTATCAAGGAATGTTTTATTAATTGCAATTTATTTTTCATTGTAAATATATAATAGTTCAAATATATACAAATTTTCTAATTAAATGTTTCTTTTTTCTTTCTATATCCATAATTATACATATCTTGCGCAATAAATAAAAAAATTATATAAATAATTAAAATTTCAAGTGTCAAGTAGTTTCCATTTTCAACTTTAGGTGCGCTAATAGTTCTTTTAACATGGCTTCCTTACTTTCTAAAGTTTCTAACAACTATATAACCTTACTATCCTATTTATTAAATATAAATCTATTATTTAATTAATTAATAATAACTTAGAAGAAACAATAGTGAATATATCATTTCTATTAAAAATGGGAAAAACATCGAAAGACAAACGTGATATTTATTATAGACGAGCAAAAGAAGAAGGTTGGAGAGCACGTAGTGCATTCAAATTATTACAAATCGATAATGAATGTAATATTTTTGATGGTACCGTATCTCCAACGTAACAAAATTATAAATTTGTCCTACAATCATTTTCTATTTTAAAACAAACTATTAAAGTGATATTTTTTCATAGATCTTTCATTACAGGTGTAAATAAGGCTGTTGATTTATGTGCAGCACCTGGTAGTTGGAGTCAAGTTCTGTCACGTAAATTAAAGTATATAAATATAAATATAATAAAATAACATATACATATTTAAATTTTATATAATATAATGCATTTGAAATTTTAAGCGAAAATTACAAAAAGGCATTGGAAAAGGGTGAAGCTACGCCTCCCAAAATTGTTGCTGTTGATTTGCAAGCAATGGCACCGTTGGAAGGTGTCATTCAAATTCAAGGAGATATTACAAATACTGCTACTGCTCAGCACATAATTGCCTACTTTGATAATATGCAAGCTGATTTAGTTGTATGCGATGGAGCTCCTGATGGTACTTTCTCAGATTTCCTTTTTATTAACATTTTAAAATGATATAAATATTAATAATAAATAATTTTGTTTGTGTATATTTTAGTCACTGGATTACATGATATGGATATTTACATTCAATCTCAACTTCTACTAGCAGCTTTAAATATAACTACTCATATATTAAGACCCGGAGGAACATTCGTAGCAAAGATTTTTAGAGCTAAAGATGTCTCCTTATTATACGCGCAATTAAAAATATTTTTTCCTTACGTCTACTGTGCCAAACCAAGTAGTTCTAGAAATTCCAGCATAGAAGCTTTCGTAGTATGCAAAGATTATTCACCGCCTGAAGGATACGAACCTCACATGTTGAATCCTCTTCTTACGCATGAACCATGTAACTTTGAAAAATTGACAGGAGTTAACAGACTCATTGTACCATTTGTCGTATGTGGAGATTTAAATCAACCTGATTCTGATACCTGCTATCCGCTTAATGTGAGGAGTATAATAATTAATAATTACAAAAATTATTTATTTGTATAATCGTTTAAATTAATAGATTTTAACATATTTACAGTTCGAAGGAAAAGAATATAAATATCATGAGCCAGTGCAAAGCCCAATTGCCCCCCCATACGAAGAGGCGCTTTCTTTAATTGAAAATAGGAATACTGATTTTAGAAAAGCAGATGTTAGTGTTATTATCGATAGCAATCGTTCAATGTCTTTATCTGAATTCAAGGAACAAGCAAGGCAAAAACAAAAATGTATAAATGAAAAATTAAAAGAAGAAGAAAATATTGATAAAAATCGGGAAGAGGAGGAAAAAGAAGAGGAGGAAGTGATTAATACACTTTCTCTGAAGACATTACTTCAATTAAATATATCCAGCGAAAGTAATAGCAGTTAAGAAAGTAAATAAATTATTTTAATCTAAAAGAAGAATATTGTAATCAAATTAATTTGTATATTTAACAAATAAATGTTTCTATTTATTCTATGTTACATAAGTTTATCTGTAAACAAAATATTATTTTTAATTTACCGCGTTATAAATTACATTGGCTTATATCTTCTTGTGTGTTGTACAAGCCAAAGAAAAAAAAATATTAGTAAACATTGAGAAACTCGGAAGACAAATATATTATTAACCTTGCGCATATAAGTATCAAACACGAGTAGAACTTGCCTATCTTTGGAAGAAATTGATCAGTATTAATATTTGGAGTGTGACAATTATATTCAAATCGGATATTAAAAATACTTTTAGTTTGAAATTATGTAAAATATAAAATTAAGGGATTAAAGGATGAATTATTTAAATATCAGCAAGAATAATATTTCAAATCGTCTGTTACGTTATTGGACTATCCTTCGTGTATCAAAATGCTTGCAAGTTAAGAAGTAAGTAAAAATTTGCTCTAGCGAACATTTAGCGACTTCTTCGTCTTCATGTCTTCTTCTTGGGTAATTATCTTTAAAATTATAATTGAGTAAGAAACAAGAAAAATGTGTTATATTAATTTTCTCGCGCGCGTGTTAAGATTTTCCAGATGAATAGAACCTGCAACATTTGTAAGAAATTATTTTGTTGCACCGAATGTTGTGATAGGCATAAAAAAAATAAACATCCAGATCAAGAATTTTATTGTCCGTTGTGTCACGGTGAAAAATTCCCGTTGCATCCAAAATTAGACGAGAAATTACTCAATCATGTAATCATCGATCATCTTCCCTTGTATTGCCACTTGTGCGGTGATTATTTCGAACAAAACAAGGATTTCGAATTATTCGGTAATTTTTATTTTTTTACCTGGTGCTACGTGAAATTTCGATCCAATGTTTTAAAACAATCGAAGTTAAGAGATTTATAAGTTGTACATATTTAGAAAAATACAAATAATTCGAAATTTCATTAGACAAATAAAGATTTCACGTGGTACGAGATATTCCAAGTTTATTTGACATTGAAAGTTATAATTAGTAATAATTATTAAACGAATTTCTAATATACAACGTAATTTCGAATTTTCGAAGATCCCTGCAAATTTTGGTTTACCAAACGATCTCAAATATCGATATCCGAAAGAAGATCTCTCGTGGCTACACCGACCTCATGTTGTTTGGGAACAAAAAAGAAAGAACATTCAACAATCGATGGTGATTACAATGGTAATTTCGTCGGTTCGTTAACATCACCACCACAACTTTATAGAACAACGAGTACACCGATGCACGTTGCTGTTACGAGTAAACAAACGAGCTTCGAATACAAGACACCACATGTACCGAATTTTTTATTAAAGACACCTAACATAAGTTCGGCGACATCGATCAAAAGTTACACATACTCGTCGGATTCTAAAATAAGTGATTATTGTGAGGGTAAGTCTAGTAGATATTTGACTTGTTATACTAATCTGGATAAAACACCATTTCGATCTTTACCAAGCAACTTTGGTGTGGAAGAACAACAGTTTATCTCGAAGAATACACCAAAAGGATTGACCTTATCGGTTATGACAGAAGGAGAAGCAAGTGAATATGTAACTGCTATGAAAACCCAATTCTTGAACTATGAAATTGAAAAACCTAATGATCACATGGAATTAACAGAAGTTCAAGGTGGGTTATTATCGGAAGTGAAAAATGTTGAAGTACGAATACACGAGGAAAGAAGATCAAATTCGTTTAAAAAAGTACGATTTTCTGATCAATATGACATGAGCAGAGGTAGTATCGGTAGTACGAATATGACGGAAAATGATGAATATTATGAAGCACGACAATCTTTATCACGATCGACTGTTAGGATGGAAGAAATACCCATGGAATCGGATAAAGAGAAGCCAAATTTTTCTGTTACGAATAAAACGTCTGATAAAAATCAAAATGAATTAAACTCAGGTGAGAAAAGTTATGAGAAGAACAATAATATTGAACAAGAGAATCGATCGTACAACAGAACACATAGCAACATATGCGTTACTCAAAAGACTGCTGGCTCTTCTCGTGTGGTGATGATGGTGATTGTCGAGAACAATTTGGCCGGTGAAACGTCAAACAATATTGGACCTCTTATCGAATCTGGCTTAAAAGAATTATCATCGATTTCCAATTTGGCCGAAAGTAAAGTTTCTCAAACGACAAGTAGAAAATCGACCACCACGTCGATGGACAATAATAAAGAGAACAACGACAACTGTGCATTATATCTTGCATCAAATTCCATATCGTCGTCGCACAATAGTAACGTAGAAAGTTCCTTAAATAGAAAGAACAATTGTGCAGGTCTGTTATCCAGTATGACGCATGCCGTTAAACAAGTTTTCAGAAGTTTTCCCGGTATGTTAATGAATTTTTTGAAAGCCCTATCGTACGCTACTTGTTTAATATTATTCTGAAACAAACGTTCGTTATATTTGGAGATCAAAATTGTTTTCAAAAATTAATTGCATTATATAACATATATTATGAAATATATAATATATTTTGATATGATATAATATATTAAAAACATATTTATTTGTGTATATATGTATATATTTTCTATCCAATTATGTGTTGGTATAGGTGGAAATTTTTTAATGTCAACTTCGAACGATCAAATGTTTAAAGATAACGAAATACCTTCATCGTCGTCAACCGACAATTATCTACCAATTTTTACCTCTTGTGCGTCAAATATTACTTCGCGTAAACGATCAAGAGATTTAAAGGAAGAATCTCCATCCTCGGGTGTGACGACGATGACGAGAACTGATTCCACTATTTTACGTGCGGATGATAGAAGTCCAACGCCGAAAAGACACCGTGGTTGGTGTAAAATCAAAGGTCGAGAGCCCATCGCAAGGATGAAAAATCAATTGTCTTCTCAAAGAGGAATATCATCGGAGACACAAATTTTTAGTCAAGGCTCATTGTCCGTTGGAAATACGGTTATACCGATTCCATCACGAGCACATCAATCTGTGCGATCCGATATTATATCTAACGATTAAAGAAAAATTGATCAAGTCTTTCAAATAATATTAATTCAAAGCAATACATTATTAGTTTATGTACGACAATTTTGATTTGTTGATTCATTATTATTGGATTTTAGTAAATTATATTTATTTTTCATTAATAACGTCATCTTTTGTTTATGAAACTTTTTTTCTTTTCTCTTGCGTTTTTTGCTTTACTTTCATTTTTATGGTAATATATATAATATTTAAAAACATAAATATGATAAGTTTTTGTTGTTTGATTAGTTGTTTTGTTTTTAAATAGATTTATTTATAAGTATATAAATTTCATATTTGGCGGTAGAAATTGTACTTTGTTTTGCACATGCGGAGTATAACGCTGTTATACTCAGACGCGTGCTTGCATGCGTTTGTTCAGTTTGGAATTGTAAGGTTATGTTTCATAGTGTTCGAATTAAAAGAGATTTATACACGTGATTTTTTGTTCTAAATAAATTTTTGATCGTTCGAATAATATTGCTTGGAAGTAATATTACGAAAAAAAGGTATTTACTTTTATTTTATTTTTATTTTTCTAGTACTTGTGCGATAACAGTTTAAATTTTAGTTATTTTTGTAGGCTTTGAAAATAATTTAAGGATGTCTTCCTGGAAAAAAGCAGCTAAATCAACTCAAAAAACGCATAGAGAACGACATCAACCCGAATCTCGTAAACATTTGGGTCTTCTCGAAAAAAAGAAAGATTATGTTGCCCGAGCTAAAGATCATCATAAGAAAGAGCGTACTTTAAAGTTATTGCAACAGCGTGCACTCAATAGAAATCCAGATGAATTTTATTTCCACATGATCAATTCTAAGGTAGAGAAAGGTATTCACAGGGAAAAAGATAAGGATGATGAGCATACACCTGAGCAAATCAAATTAATGGAGACTCAAGATATCAGATACGTTGCATATAAGAGAAACATAGAAGCTAAAAAGGTAGAGAAGTTGCAGAGTCGATTACATTTGATAGACGCTGTCAATGAAACAAAAAACAAGCATATATTCTTTGTGGAAGACGATGAAGAAGAAAAAAACTTTGACATTGTTAAAAAGTTAAATACACACCCTGCATTATTGTCCAGACGTTCAAACAGACCTCATTTGGATAAATTAAAGAAGACCAGTTTTCCTCAGATCGATGAAAATACTCTTGCTAGTATCGAACAGCAGAAACGCATGGCTTACAAGGAATTGGATAAGAGAATTGAAAGAGAACGAGAGTTGAGTATAGTACAACAAAAATTAGAAATTCAGAGGATTTTATCTAAAGAGAAGGAAAGAAAACCGAAACAGGTTAAACCTGCGACCAGATATTCTGCTCCGATCTATAAATGGAAGTTTGAAAGGAAGCGGTAATGTGTTATTATACATATAAGGACAATTTATTTTACAAATATCCTCTCTGATGGATTAAAATTTAAGATACTAAATAATTTCAGTTTTTTCACTGTTCATTATGCTATGTTTCATTTATGTTAATAGATTATTAAGATCATTGTAAGTAGGTATTAGTTGAATAAATATTTGTAATATAGTTATTCTTATATTCATTGATGGCAATCCTAATTATTGACCTGATGTTATTAGTATTGTTGTGGATATTTATCCGGGAGGCATTCCCATCATTTGTCCTGGAGTCATTTCTGACATTCCTGGCATTTGTTCCGGAGTCATTCCTGACATTCCTGGCATTTGTCCTGGAGTCATCCCTGACATCCCTGGCATTCCTGGCATTTGTCCTGTAGTCATCCCTGACATCCCTGGCATTCCTGGCATTTGTCCTGTAGTCATTGCTGGCATTGCTGGCATTGCTGGCATTTGTTCTGGAGTCATTGCTGGCATTCCTGGCATTTGTCCTGGAGTCATTGCTGGCATTGCTGGCATTTGTCCTGGAGTCATTGCTGGCATTGCTGGCATTTGTCCTGGAGTCATTGCTGGCATTGCTGGCATTGCTGGCATTTGTCCTGCAGGCATTTGTGATGATTGTGTAGAAGTCATCATTGGCAACTCTGTTGATATGCTGACACAATTGTAAGTCAATTCCCATAATTTATATTTAGTAGTTATATCTGTCCGAAGGCAAGCAGTGATCGATCTACAAAAAATAGTTAATTATAAAGTAAACATTATTGGATTATGATTTAAAAGAGTATTATTTACCTGGGAAATCGATTCAGTTCTAAAATGTTAGCGCAAACACTTGAAAATAAACTACCAGGTACTTTGCTGCATATTTTAAATGGTTTATACTCTATTGATAAGATTAATTAAATATAGAAATCAAATTACACATGGTTAAAGGATATTTCATGAAAATCTTACCTGTAACAGTTTGATTAGTTAGGACTATTGTATTCAGTGTGATATTTACATTCAATCCATTTGTTTCATAACTAAAATTCACACAAACTAAACAAAAATCAAATAAAATGAATCATTAAAAAATCACATAGACGCATAGAATATATTTTTCTGAACTCACGTTGTTTTGTCACTTTAGTGTAGATGATGATAACATTTTCGCAGCAAGAACATGAATAAGATGTTGGGCAAGTACATGATCTTCCACTTATTGAATTCGTTTTGAAAATCAAAAATGCTCTTGATGTAGGAAACCCTATAGTGTATTTGATTATTTAAATATATGTTTAATTTTTATTCTTTTTCTTTTATAAATATAAAAATTAACAAATTAAAATATAAAAGTAATTTTCCAATGAACTAACTTTGCTTTTTATTTATATTAAATTCAGAAAAAATGCACAACAATATGATGATTATTTTACAAAGACGTAAATGCATTTCTTCACACAGGATTAATCAATATTAAAAATATTCTACAAATAAAACAAACAGTTCGGAGAGGTAAACACTCTGATGTTTCTATACTTTGAAGGATCTACAATAAAATAAGCTGAATTCTCTGGTTTTCCATCTATTCGATACCTTTTCTACCGGAAATAATAATTACTATGATGACCGATATAAAAGTTCATTGAATTTTAGAGGAAATCAACGTGTTTTTTTGTCACAATTATCTTTCATCTGACAACGTTTTTATATAGCAACAGTTCAACTGAGTTTTACATTTCGTTTTCGTTACTGCAAAATAAAAAGTCATTCATGATTTTGATCCAATTTTAAAATTGAAGGAAGGTAATTAAAGTACATATTAAAAAACAAGAAGAAGAATACGATAAATGTTTTTTTTTCTTTTCTAAAATTATACAGTAAATTATTATTGTTAATCTATGAAGTATATAAATATTATTATAAAAATTATTATAAATCTAATATGTCATCATCATCATCATCATCATCATCATCATCATCATCGCTGTCGTCGTCGTCATCGTCATTATCTTCGTCATTGTAATCATCATTATAATCATTGCTGTCGCCTGGAAAGAGTTCGACTTGACCTAATCCACCCCCATCTTCCGGTTTTAGGTAAGCCAAACCATTTGAACCAAATCGAATGCAATCTAATCCAACCTGAATACGCGAATATAATTTTCATTTATTATCATTTATGCATTTAAAAAATTATAATAAAACATTTTAATAAAAATAGTAATAATAATAATGTTTTTTCTTATGTATAAAAATATTAGTAAAAATAAAAATAGGATCATAAAAATGCCATACTTTGAACAATGTCGTATCACTAAATTTGCCTTCCATGTTGACGCAGAGATGAATGTTTCTACCTTGGAAAAAAATATTATAAAATCTCACGCAAGCTCTAACGTACGGAATCCTTGGCACTGGTACGCAAATTGGTCTAGGATTTTTTCCTAGAAGAACGAAAAATGAAAATAATCAGAAAAATGATAAATTCACTGTTAAAAAACTCCGTGAGAATTGAAAAATAAATTTACCAGAAACCGTTCTAGTGTAAAGAACCCTATCGTTCATCATCACCTTTGCAGTAAAACTGAACTCATCTGGATCATAACTTACGTTAACACATGCTTTTTGTTTCCACGTTGAGAAAAGTATTCTCGAACAACAACTACAAACACCTAAAGCACATTGGCATGGTCCCTGTTTAGTTGCTGTTATTTCTGTAGAGTTTGCACTCGCGTTCACTGCTTGTTTTAACAATGTTTCTAATTTTTTCATTGATTCCTCATTTTTTAGAATGATTTTTGTATTTTTTTCATGATCTACAACGTTCACTTTAGATTCTGATAATGAAAATATCACAAATAATAATATAGTTTGAACGATCAGTATTCCTTGAATTTTCATTTTGATTTCAAATCGAATTCACATCTTTTTCATTTGGAAATAGTAATACTTGTCTGTTAAACGATCGAAACACGACTGGTTAAGTTAACGGACGCGACATGTGTATTATGACCTCGTTTAATGGAGAAATTTAGGTTTACTTCGAGTTGTTCACCCATATCTTGCATTTTTACGGTTCCTCGCGATGATTGTAAAATACGTAAACGTACGTACGTATGTATGTGTGAAAACGTGACACGAAGATTCGATTATAATGCTGACAATTTATAATACTGTCATTTTAAATGATCAAATATTGAATTAAAGAAGAATAGATTCACATAAATTTGGAATTTTCCAAGCGTTGATCGCAACCCTGTATGGGGTCGCGTAATTAAAAATTAATTTGAAATCAGTTTGTCAATACTATAAGTATATTACTTCGATGCGCGTGATTATGATAGTTAAGGAGAAGAAAATATTTTCTCGGTTAAAAGAGGGTCGCCAAGTGGAAACGTTTGAGAAGCCCTGTCGTAAATCATAAATTAAAATTATATATTATATTTTAAATAAATAAATATACACGTAACTTTATACTTATATTACTGTACAAAATATAATAATAATAATAATAATAATAATAATAATAATTTATAAACTAAATCAATATTTTAATTGTCCAATCGCAGCTTCATCTTCGGGACTAAGAGTTGTACCAACGTTGTCCGTAACTTCGAGATCGGATTGTTCGAAATTAACTTCGTCGTAAATTTCTGGATCGTTCGAATCAGTCGTTGGAAAATAATTGGCTAGATTTTCATTTGGTTTTAACAAGGATATACCATCCGTACCGATTTTGATGCAATTGAAATGTAGAATTAAAATCGGTGCGTTCACCACACGTGTTTCAAGATCCAAACAAGCGTGAAGATTCTTGCCAGGTGTGTGAATGTCGTATAATCGAGCACAGAACGTTATCACAGGCAAAAAAGTGAATGGAATGCAAATTGGTGGAGGATTTTTTGCTGTGGAAAAGAAATCAGGATACAATAACTTATTCATTATTTCGTTGATCGTTCATTAATAAACTCACCAGACAAAGAACCTGAAAACATTTCTTTTTCGTTCAAGCTGAAAGCCATTTTGATAGCAAACTCTTGAGGATCGTAAGTGAACTTGGTACATGCACGTCGATTAAAATTAATTGCGGTTAAATTAACACCCGCACAGCAACCACATGTCATATTGGTACACGAACAAGGTAATCCGCGAAAAACGAACTTCGGCATTTGATTTGGACTTCTTTCAACTTCTTCCAGTTCACCTTTTAATTCTATTCCCGTTGTTGGATCGTAATAGGATGACAAGTACTCTGTCAAATCTAAAAATACATTTTCTTTAAATTACCGTGCCATTTTAATGACCATTTTTGAAATATATTCTACATATTTAACGTAACAAATTGATATTTTTAAATCGAAATTATGTTTGGTTCATTTTTACTGGTTACTTAAAATAATTTCAAAATGATATCTATTCACCTATATTTACGGGTTTTTTACTGTAGCTAATATTCACGATCGTCGAAATGAAAATCAGCAAGGTAAACAATTGTCGAGTCATTTTTCCGTTCGATTCACTCACGAGCTAAGATGTTTCGTGTTTCGATTTCAATTCAAGACTGAAATTGGTTTTACCTTGAACCATACCACGAAGACATTGAATTCATTATTTATGCATAAACTTTCGATAGAAAGTTAAGCTTAAGGCGAGCCCCAAAACTTGCTTTACCGTAGTCTTGATCTCGATACTTTCATCTCGATTCATATAAGGTTCTATTTCTGTGGGCATGTATTTTTAAATATACGTGCTTCTTTGTGTCTTACATTTAATGCAATTCAGGATAAACTTCTTTTTAATTACATGCTTTCAGTTACAAAAATAATTTTAATAATTAATATGTTATCCATAAATTATTGTTAATTAAATTCGAACAAAACAATTCGAGGAAAATAGGTTGTTGTTAACATCTGCAAAACAATTTTTCATTTGTATTTTGTGTACGCGTGTAAGTCTTTATTCGATGTGTACTTAAGTACAAGTTCAATAAGTTAATTAAATAAAATTTCTATAAATAAATATACGATAATAAATAAAGATTTGTCTTAAATAATATCAAACTATGTGTGTGCGAGCACCGCATTATGGCAGAGGTCGTGGATGATATGGTATCTCTCAATGAATTTTATCTTTGCGTAGCCTAAGAGAACGTAATTTCACCATAAATATCAAAATGAACAATATTGAACTTTAGTCGAAAGAAAAATTATGAGTATAAATTTGATTAACCGTAATTGATTTTTTTTTCTCTTCGAAAATTTCATAATAATTTGATGCCTAGGCTATCAAAAATAGTATACGTCCCTGTCGGGAAGAATTATTCTGATTTTCGAGACACTTGTCATTGTCGATAATTAACGCTTAAAGTCGATCAAAATGATTTTTTTGATCTTACAGCCTCATGATTCTACTTTGACGGCCATCTTGTTTTTTCCTCGCAAGAAAATCAGTGATACCAATTGAATAATCATCATCTTCTTCGTGATGACTCGATTGTTGTTGATTCGTCGCGACTTTATTTTTCTTTCCTTTAGGTTTATGATCATCTTGAACGAGTGCACTTAAAACTGCATCTTCTTCCTCGTCATCGTCGTCATCCAAATCATCAAGATCCTCAGTTTTTTCATCCTCGTTTTCTTCTTCTTCCTCTTCTTCTTCTTCTTCCTCTTCGTGTTTGTCAGCATCAGCATCAGCATCATCCTCTTCGTCTTCGTCATCTTCTAAATCATCATCGTCGTCATCGTCCAAATCAACAAGGTCATCATCATCGTCATCCAAAAGATCATCCTCATTATTCTCATCCTTGATCGGTTTTTTCAACGGTTTCTTTTTAGTATCGTCATTGATGGCGTTTATACTCGACGCAGTTATACTAGGTTTTTTATTTTGATTGGTACTAATTTTTTTAATTTTATGACTAATCAAAGGCTTCTCAGGTTTAATCAATTTGTTCGTAATCTTCGTTTCTTCGTTTTCATTATTGGCAGAAGATTCGGGAGTCGTTTGATCTATCAACGAATCAGAATCCTGTGTAAAACCGTCGATACTTTCGGTATTACTTTCTTCCTCAATACTGTTCAAGTTTTGTGTATCATCCACGTTTTGATTTTCATTCAAATTTTGAGAAATCAAAGCATCATTTGGATTGTTGGAAGGTTCTTGGTTTAACAAAGTTGCAGGTGCTGCTGTGGTAGGTCTCGTTAAGATTGGTATAGTGAATTGTAAAAGTGGAGGTGCAGTAGAGACCTTGGGTTTTTTCGTAGTTTCATCGTCCCCCGTGATGATATCCAACAATGCTCCAAATCCAAGGACATCGTCATCGTCATCGTCCTCGTCTTCTTCCTCGGCTGATCCAACGTTGGATGATGCACTGTTCGTTACTGCATTCAAACTTGGTCTAACCGAGTCATCTTCATCTTCTTCGTCATCATCGTCATCATCCGAACCTAAACCAAACAGATCGTCGTCGTCGTCTTCTTCGGAAGTTTGCTCGGATACAACGACTGGTAATGGCTCTGCTGGACGTAATTTTAATCCATCCGGACCGAATCTATAAGAAAAAAAAAAAACAAACAAAAACATACGAAAGACAAAGTTCAGAAAAGTGATTAAATAATGTTAATAAAATGATATTTGTGTATTTGAATAAATCACCTAAAACAGCTGACGCGTAAGCTGGCTTCCAATTCGGTTGCCGATTGGAGTTCCAATCCGAGGCAAGCTTTGAAGTGATTGTTGACGTCCCTTTTGATGGAATAAATTCTTCCGCAAAATTTGCTGAACCCACCTGGTAGTGGTACGCAAACAGGTTTTGGATTTTTACCTATAAACAAAAGAAAAAAAAAGAAAATCATTAAAAAAGAAAACAATAAAATGTTAATCGATCGATATTTTCTTCATACAGAAGTCCAAATGTAAATTTTCATCTAACATAAATAATATCAAAATTTCATATACTCCGTGTTGACACGAATTATAAACTTTACGCGTTACGCGCATAATTTCTTAACTTATACGTAACATCAAAATATTTGATTTAAATTTAGTCATAGGAATACATCTGAACGAACGCATTACTTCCGATAATTATCCTCCGTTTATGGTCACCTGGTGAAAGTCATGGTCACCTTAATATCTACGAGAATAATCGAAATTTCGTATCCGTGTAATTAACACACTTCCTACGTTAACAAACCTCTACACCTGTCCATGACGATCATGGACACACGGTGCCTCTAATATGTTTACTAATTATAAAAGAAATTAGTTTTTCTTTCTTTCTTTCTTTCTTTCTTTCTTTCTTTCTTTTTTCTTGTCACGGAACGTTTCGTCAGCGATTGAGTTAACTCGTTACATGATAGACAGAACGTAAAGATTACCGATGCGTCCAGAGAGACAATGGCTTCCTTCCTTATAGAAAATAAATGACAATGGGCGATACGTGTTACCGTTTGTTCATAAATTTCATGTATTATAGTTTATACATGTAGGATTGAGCACCTCCATTCGAAATAAAATAATCAATAGGGAGGAAGTTAACCGAAGGATCCTGAAATTTGGTCCAACGATCCAATTTTGATCACCAATCTTATGTTTTATATTTAGACAAATATTCACCGTTTACTATTGTCGAAGTAAGAATGTTGTCACCGAAGCTCAATTGCACCGCTAAATTGTCATCTTGGAGATACTGTAAAGAAGCACACCCTAGAAACAGAATTACAATTGTTCAGTGAAAAATCATCGTTTAAAGAAAAATATGTTCGCCAATAAGTCATATGTGTGTTATTTTAATTGAAAATAAACACATGGATTGATTGGTAAACCTAATCGGGTCGATTGTTTCACCTGGTCCTTTCAATTGCACCAACGGAATGTGAAAGTCTCGACAACAGTTGCAAATGAGATTGCTGCATGTACAATATCTGTTAACATTTTCGGTAGTTTCGGCTATTGTTGGTAACTGAATTGATTGTTTCGGGACATTGTTGGCTCGTATACTTCGATTCACTGCTACCAGGCCTGAATCTGTACAATAATCAAATTATATTTCAATTTTTCTATACGTTGATCCCAAAAATGAATTTATTATTGCTATTTACTTACCGATTACTCTTCCATAAGCAGCAAACGCGATCACTAAAAGTATTAACAACAGTTCCACTATCGATGACAGACGCATCTTTACGATTTATCTGCAATCATATGAATTCAATCAATTCAATTCATTTAATTAATGTATTTATGTTAAAAAAAAGGTGGCTAATATTTGCACAACGAGGTTTTCAATAATTTTTAATTATTATAAATGATATAATTAATGAAAATAGAGCACCCATTTATCGGATCAGTATTTTTAAACACTTCTAAACCCCGTTATATAATTCTCTTTTAATTATGAATGAATGGTTATTTAGAAAAAGAGCGTATGCTACGTTTCATAATATCATAAAAAAAAAAGAAGAAAATAGAGTCAAAAGGAAGAAGGCCGTTGGAATGTAAACTGGTTTTTAGGAAATATTATTTACGCACACACGCACACAACGATAGTTTGAAGTTTCTTGTCCGCGACCGCTTGACCTAAATCTCGGTCACGGTCAAAGCGGAGTATCTTTCGTGCACGTAAACGAGAAGAAGATGACGAATAACTCAATGATGAAGAGATAAGTTAACTCATCATACAAATCATACAACTACTGTGTCGAGTGCAAGGTAATCGTTCATCGCTATAACTTTATATGGTTGGTTTACTCAGCTACCAAGCGAACATTTTAATATGCTTGCCGAGTACTTTAAAGAACCGTTTTGATTGATTGATCACGAACTGGAACTATTTGACAAGTTATAATACTTTGAAATATTTTTAAATACGAAATGGCGAGTTAAAAGATAATCATTTTGTAACCAATTTACACGATAAGGAAACCACAAACAAACTAAACATACAAATGTTCATTTTTAAACGATTACTTAAACATTAAACTTGAATCATTTTGATCTGAACAACCATGTCAATGACATAATCGAATTGAATGGTATAAGAAAATAATCAAAGATTTTCTTCGAGGAACTTATTTGAATGGATAAAAAAAAACAAATAACAGTAAACTTTTAGAATGATTACTTACAATTAGATGATAAACTCGAAAACAGTCGATGACATAATATCGAATTGGATGAGAAAATAATGAAATCATTTTGTTGGGACTTACCTTTAATCCTTATTAGAAAAAAAAAAGAAAAATACAACGAAGCAAATCGTTGGTGAAAAAGATTGGCGACGATTCGATTGGACTGGAACGGAAAATTCGTCGTATATTAAAAAAAAAAAAAACAAAATGCTTCTATCCTCTTTGCACCCTTTCGACTCGTTTTTCTTCGACTCTTAATCTTACGGAGGCCAATGTCCAACTGAAGATGCCGCCCAACTCCCCCCAAGGTTTCTTTAAAAGTCGGTCACAGACCACCACCACCACCACCACCTGCCTCGGCTGTTGCTGCTAGGATTATTAAACATTCTAATGTGTTCTAGGTAAATAAGACTCGGTAGATTCTAACCGTCTATACACATCCCCACTATTAAAACACTGATAGTTCTCCAACTCGTCGGAGTGTTTCAACGTCAACGACCATAAGAACGTAGCATGAGGAAATCATGCTCTTTTTCTGTGTTTCTTTTTCTTTCTTTCTTTCTCTTCTCTTCGAGTTGCCTTCGAACGAGTCACGGTCAAGAACGTGTTTGGATGAACTATGCTCGCTCAGTTTTCTCAATGAAGATCTCTTACTTTCGAGTAATGTGATTCAACGTCTACTCTTAAAATATTTTTCAAATTACCAGCAGGAAGTTACGATCGTGACTTTTTTCTTTTTTTTTTTCTCTCTTTGTATCGTTTTATATTTTTATTCCCAAATTTGGTACAGAAATTAGTGTACTATTGTGTTGCGGGTATTAACAATTTATTCGAAGATTTTTTTGAGAAATTTTGTATGAATGTATTAAAAAGAAAAAAACAAATTGTTAAATAAATACGACAAATTAATGTACCAAGTTTCCCAACAAAATCTTTGATTACTTTTGTATCCAATCCAAGTCGTTTATGCCATTAGTGCTTCAAGTTTAATTTAAATAACTATTATTATAGTTAACAGTTATCTCCAGTACAATTATTTGTTGCATTTATTTAACGTTAGTTAATACAATTTGTTTATTTTTTTTTGTTTTTCGTTTAAGATGTTCATAATCTTGTTTATAAGTTGGATAAAATATTTTGTATGCATTTATTTTTAAATTGTTTTTACGTTCTTCATATTCGAGATAACGAGAAGAACAGCAAGTTATTTTCTATTTCTATTGACGACACAAATACCAATGTAGAGAGAGTCCCACTTTTCAATATCTCCTATCGCCATAAAATAATATCGATTGAAAAAAAGCTACGGAATAGCGCAGCGAGTATGATGATCGTTGAACAGGTGTTCGCTTTTATATTCATCGAATGTGCCTAGGTACATTTTATCCTGACGCAATTACGATAATGAAATTTTTCTTTTGCCATGCAATAAAAGCTAATTAATTGTAAATGTATAATTTCTACGCCTATTTACCTCGAAACCTGTTAAAGAGAATATTCAACGTAAACTGTATTTAAACATTATTATTTTATGATTTATTTAACATTTATCTTATAATTATCTATAATTATATGTTAATTAAAGATAAAATCTCGAAGCTTTTAGTTACGCAATTTGAATAAAAAGAAAATTAGCCTAAAAAATATTAAAGAAGAGTAATCGATAATTATGATTTGATAAAAAGTTAACCTAAAAAAAATATCAAAATAGGGTAATCAAGTAATTTTTGAGCCAACCTGTAGATTATAAATAGGAAAAAATATTGATGGTTTAGAAAATTTGAATTAAATAACAGTGATCTAGAGAGAATAATTTTTATTGCGATTTGAAAATGATAAATAGAATGCAATTGATGGCAAACACGTTGCACGTCCTGCGGAAGGAACGTGTTGTACATATCGATGCAGTTAAATCGTAAAGGATGTCCGTATACTGAATAAATAACAACTTACACAGAGAAGGAAAATAAGAGAGAGAGAGAGAGAGAGAGAGAGAGAGAGTAGGAAGGTAATCATAAACGTCGATCAAGATCACGGTTATCTTTTAATATCTTTGGTGTCGTTGACCTCATCTTCAACAATTTCTCGCGTGTCCTAGGTAAAACATTAAAACGTAATCGAACGATCTTTCCTTTATGAAGAAATAAAAGAAACACGAGCGAAGGAGGGTAACTGAAGATCAATCGAAAAAAAAAAAGAAAAAATCCTCAAAAAAAGAACAAGAACAAGAACAAATGTCAGTTAAAATGAGCAGAAGAAGAAGAAGGACGGCGACGACAACGACGATGGGTGAGGATTGAGGAGTTCGAGAAGGAATTCACAAACGAATCCATGGAATCGTGTTTTAGGCCTTTCTCCGGTTAGTAGGTCGAAGAAAGTAGTGGTCGGTAGTGGTTTACCTTGGCTAATAATTGTTTGGCCATGGTTCGTACGATTCTTGCCTGTTAACCACTCGAAAACGGACTGTCGTGTTGTCCCGAACTGTGTGTATTTTTAAAACAAGTCCCACTACCATCTCCCGAGGATTCTTTAATTAAACCATCCTACCAACTGTAAACCAACTGACAGTAATATCTAGGTCATTGTACCGAGAGAAACGAGTTTCGTGACGCAAGTTATTTCGAAGAAAATAATCGAAAGAAAAAAATATAGAAAACAAAGAAGATCGAAAATATACGTACATTTTGCATCATATTTATTATCGGTTAGACGAGTGTTATATTATATATATTTTGTTTGTTTGTTACGATTAAAAAAAAAAAAGGAAAAAAAAAGAAAAGATTAGACAGTTTAAAGAGATTAAGAGAGCAGCAAAGCAGTTCTTTTAATGGAATTAACATGGCGAAAGTAAAATAATTCCGTTATAATTTCCGTTGGAATCGGCGCCAATAGTACGTTCTTTATTCATTTATTTATTTCTTTGTTTCTCTCTATTTCTGGTCAAAGTAAAAGTAAATACTTTTAGTCGGATATCGAAATAAGATACAAGAGCAGCAAGTAAAGAGTCCAGACCTCCTCCCTGTTAGTGTTCGAAGAACGGAAGGAGGTCACCCGGTCACCCAGATGAGATTCCTTGCCACGGCCAATGGCGGGCCACTTCTACATCCTCCGAGTCCTCTCAACCAATCCTGTTAGCTTATTTTAACAGGGACCACCGTTCGTTCGGTTGACGATCGTCAACCGGCATTGACTCTGTTTGCTACCAGATTTAAACTACTTCCTTGCCGGGCAGGATCTCTTTCGGCCTGCCATCTTTTATTTCTTTCTTTCTTCTTTCTCTCTCTTTCTCTCTCCCTTTTTTTTTATCTCTATCTCTCTTTCTCTACTCTCCAACAGAACGAAGCTTTATCCTTCGACGCTCGCTCACCAGCCAGTAGAGTCTCGCGTATCGCGCAAGCGTGCCGTTTCTTCTTCTTCTTCGTCGTCGTCGTCGTCGTCGTCATTGTTGTCGTTGTCATCGTTCACGTTCAATATCAAATTCGGTTTCCAAACATAACTTTTGAATATTCCTATCATCCTCTTCTTTTTCTTCTTCTTATCGGTTCTTCCACCAACATGGCGGTCAGGTTCACGATCTTCCTATTTTTCGTCAGCATCGCTGTTGTCTCATCAGCTGGATTGTTCGGTGAGAATCACGGCTCGGTTATTTTTCCTTCCTTTTCTTCTTCTTTCTTATTGTCACGTACCATGTTGTCATTTAAGTGTTAAGAATATAAATAACTTTCTTAATTGTATTAACGTCACGCGTAACACTTTGACGCTTTTTATTATTCAAAACCTTTTTGTTTATCTTCTTAGAGTAATTCGTGAAAGTAACGATGATAGAAATTTCACGCTATCTGTATTATGATACTTATATTATTTGTTTAATAGATTTTTTCTTCTGTTAATTGTCACGAACAAGCTCGAGAAAATTTGGAAAGTAAAGATTAGAACTTGAACAAGTTGTTTCATTCGATTTTTATGCATAAAAATACATACACGCGTATTTTTTCTTCACAGAGACATTGCTTTCCTGGGACTTGCCAGATTCCGAAGCTAGATCAACTCAAACTCAATCAAAGTGTCTTTGCCAGACTTCCGGTTGTCTCTGTTGCGTCGACCTGAATTTAACCGTGACAATGGACCTCGGTGGTCCGTCTTGTGTGAATATTAGGCAAAAGGAACAGAACATTACCCTGAATTTAAGCTACGGCGACAATCCGGTCCACAATGCGACCATCAAGATAGGCATGTATATTTGTAATAAATAATTCGGATTGTTTAATAAAAAGAAAAATAATTTAATCAATTTATCTTATTATATTTAAACAGCTGAGGCAGCTAACAAACCGACATGCATGAACCTTCTATCGGATCTGGCGCAAATTTGTGCAAGATTCACTTCCGTTAAATCTGCTGAACATGGTCACGATGGTTGTTTGGTGATCGAGCCAGCGTTGCTGGGTACTCCTCAGGCCACTTATCAGATGGGCTGTTTTAATTTTGACCAGACAGTACGGCAAATAGAAATGTCCGCGTAAGTAATAATATGTGTGAGACATCGATCAATTTAAATATAATTATTTCGAATGAATTCTAACATTTAATCAGCATTGCCGAAACAACCGAGAACACGGATAACACGGATGAAGAGGAAGACGAGGGCATCAATACGGACGAGTTGATAGCAGCTGTGTCGGCTAGTGCTGAACACGGACTTGCTTTATTTTCTCAATGGTTAGGATTAAATTTGAATCCAAGATTAAATTTCACTAACAGGAATCCATTCCACGAACAATCTCAACAACAAAACCAACAACAGCAACAGCATCAACAACAACAACAACAACAACAACAACGTCAAGTAGAAAGTGTTGACCAGCAGACGAGATCTGCTCGGAATATGGTGGACATTCAAACAGACAAAAGTGACGAACGATTTAAACAACTGCTCAGCGCACAGGATAACGTATTAAAAGAATCCGCAAAAATTGGTCAAGCGAATGGCGCGCAAACGACATTTGTTTATTCCAGTCCAGTTGGTCTACCAGTTGGTTTACCAGTTGGTTTACCAGTAGAAAGAGGAATAACAGATAAAAAAGGAGAAATCGAGCCGATCGATGATTCCTTTCAACGTTTGACCGTACCAAAGGAATCCAGGCGAGGTGGTAGAGCCTATAGTATTCATCAGCACGTCAACGAGATTTGAACGAGTTTTCTCATTCAACCGAACAGGAGTCGTCAAAAGAGGGATAACCATGAGTAGAATTTTGTCTTTAAGTTAGCGTACTCTCTTTGTTGTTCCGTTTGTCCGTTGTGTTCTTTACTCTTTGTTGGGCTGGTCGATGGGAAACGAGTGGGTGGTTCAATTATGTTCGTTCTTTGTTTGTTTGTTTTTTTTTTTCTATTCGCGAGAAAAAAGTAGAAATCCGAAAAAAATCATGCCGATCTGAATCGAGCCAGGTCATTAGGAATAGATGTTAGATATTGTTAGAAAGTAGGTGCACGAAATAATCAGTGTACTCTCTCTCTCTCTCTCTCTCTCTCTCTCTCTATCTCTCTTTCTTTCTCTGTGGATCGTAAGCTGTTTTAATCTACGATCTCCCGGCAAAGTTACCGTCCGTGAAAGAATTTCTCTTAAACTCGATTAAAAGCCCCTCCCTCCTGGCCCCCGCCCCCCTTCCCTCCTCCTCCTCCTCCTCACCTCGCCGATCTCAAGAGATCATTATATTGTTAACCCTTTTTTTTTTCTTTTTTTTTCGCTTTTTCTACAAGTGTCACGCGTTTAATACGCTGTGCCGGCCAGCTCAGTCGGAATGATCTCTCTTTTCAATTGTGATCCCGCTATTTCTCTTTTTGCTTTCGCATTTGAAATCGTTACTACTAACGGTTTCATCGATTTTTTTTATATATATATATATATATATGCATATATATATATTTGTAAACACACACACACACACACACATGCACTCAAATATACGCACGTATGACAACTAAACGCGTGAAAAGTGTCCCTCAAGTGAAACGTGACGATAAAACTACTTTCTTTTTCGACTTTATGCATACAAATATATACATGCAAACGTAGCATGCGCAGATATGCGTATGTACATGCATCATACACATACGTGCATACATTTCTAGACAAAAGGTACACGTGATATGACTTGGGGAATACTCGAATAGGTCATCGTTCTTTCTTCTTCTCTTTCTCTCAACCACACACACACACACACCCGTAGTATAGTACATTTCTATTTTTGTTGTTGTTGTCATGAATTATTTATTTTCTGTTTTTTTTTCTTGTTTGTTTTTTTTTTTCGACACCGTTCGTTAAGTAGAAAATACAATATATAATAATATATCGTCGTGCTCGCTTTGAGTTCCTTTCTCCTTCGTTATTTTTCGTTCTTCATTTTTAATTATTATTCATACATAATAGGATCCGATAGAATAATTATGTTAATGTATATCTTTATTTTTGTCACACAAAAGCAATATTTTCTTCCGTTTTATCGCACTGTAAAAATAAATCAAACGTGGGATATGTGAAAGTAACTAAAAAATTTGTTAAATATATATATACACACACATATATATATATATAAAGGCTTTCTTGTTTGATTAATTATTATTATTATGATTATCATTATTATTATTATTATATTATTATTATTATTATTATTATTATCATCTGTATAGATGAATGAACGATCGAACGACAATTTATATTCTAGGAGGATCGTCTTGTTCTCATATTTTTTTTCTTTGCTATGTGTTTTTTTTTACGTTTGTTTGTTTTATTCGGAAGACAATGCCATCGACCATCATTTTCTCGCCTTTTGTGTTACACAGTAATCGTCATCTATAAATAGTGAAGAAATAAAAGGTAGGATGAATCATTATTGTACATATTGCTAAAAAACAAAAAAAAAACAACCTTACTATAGTTATTACATACTAATTATTAATTTCCCCATAATCCGAATCACAAAGCATACGAAATTAATTTCATGAACAAAATTTGCTTTTAGCTTCATTTCTGTTGATCGTCAAAAAATGAAGTTTTTCAATCGGTGACGCCTTAAATTCTATGAACGATATTCGATCGATTATGCGATTACATCATCTAGGAGAATGTATATGTATATGTGTATAAGAAATATATAATTATTATATTTATAATTTATATATGTCACCATGTAGAGATATATATTTGTAATTGGATCGTTTACTATGAAATTGTGGTATAAGTTAATTTCTTAAAACAAAAAAAAATAATTGAGAAAACATAAGTTTTACGTTTTATTTATAATTAATGAAAATTATTTTTTCTCAATTATATTTTTTTTTTTTTAGAAATAGATTTACACCACTTTCATAGTAAACGGTCCAATTATATGAGTGTATGTTTTTTTCTTTTCTTTTCTTTTCTTTTTTTGTTCTTCTTAAATCGTAATTTTATATATTTATATTTATTTATATAATATATGAATATAAAAAAGAAGAGATTTCGAAAAAGATATAATTACAAGTCGACTAGATACTAACAATATTTCGTTTTAAAATAAACGTGTCTCGCGTTCGTTTCGTTTAAAATATATATTTCATATATATATATAATCATATACAAAGGTGTCTCAAAATATATGAACGTAATTTTAGAATTAATTTCAGTATGCTAAAATAAGGAAAAACAAATCATATAATCATATGAACTTGATACGATCTTTTTTGCTAAATTACAGCTGCTTTTGTTTTCCAGTAATTCGTGTAACTTTTCTGACTACTTGTTTCAACTATTTACAAGTAAGATTTTTTCTTCGCGTTGTTGGCAAATTCCAAATTTTTGAACGAATAAGAAGATTGATGATAAGACCGATTAGAAGTATAAATTGAAATAAAAAATGGTCATCACTTCGACCAATTTTTCGGAAATTGTGTAATACAATTTTGGAAACAAAGTCGTATTGGGTTGTATATGTGATTTTATAAATTTTTGATTTTTATTTTAGCGTATCGAAATAAAACATCTCTGAAGTTACGTCCATGTATTTTGAAACACCCTGTGTAAAGATATTTATTTATTTTCTTTTTTTTATGTTCTTCTTCCTTTCTTTCCCTTTCTTCTATATACGCTATTTTTTTCTCTTTGTTTTTTTTTTTTTCATTTATTTTCCATTAGTAATAAAAATATTTTTTGGGTTTCATCTTTGGGCGATCTTTGCGTAATCTACCGTTAGAAAATAAATTCCATAGAATTATTATTGCATATATTTTTAAATACGCCTACGAACGCATATGAGTTTGCTTTAAAGCGTTTTCTTCTTTTTACTTCTTCTTTTTTCTCCTCGATGATAATTTTTTTCCGTCCTGTTTCTCGGTCAAGCTCCAATAAAATAAAAACGAAGTGATATATTTGAAATTCTTTTTTTCCAACGTGCATGCAAGAATTTAACATATAACAATTGTTTCATTTTCATCGTTGTTACATCTTTTGTTTTTTTTTTTTTTGGATTTCAAATGTTTACAATATTTTTATAATACGTTCGTAATTTTTAATTTTTACGAAGTACAAAAAGATAAAATTAAAATAAAATAAAAAAAATTAAAAAAAAATAAAAACTTTAAATTTTATAATAGAACAATTATTTTGTCGCGTTTAGTAGGATTCTTGCACACGTTCCCAGTATATTTAAAATCTTTTTGTATCGTTTCTTCTTTTTTCCTTGCCACTTTTATAGCTTCGCAAAAGCGTCATCGAAAAATAATCATTTCTTTCGCTAATCTTTCTAATAAGTTATTATAAACAAAAAATCTTCTTCGTCTCTTCGATGTTTTTTCCTTATCAAAAAATAAACTACTATCTAATTAATTACGATCGACAACCAAATGTATTTCATTCAGTTCATTTGTTCATTGCTCGTATGAAAAAGAGTTTCTTCCTTTAGAAATAATTTTTTTTCTAAATTTTTACGATAATACAATTTATGAAGATGTGTGTATAGTGTGTGTGTGTGTGAGTGTGTGTGTATGTGTGCCTGTGTGTAGTTACATATACTCGATGAAAAAATATTTAGAGAGACAAAGAGATAAAGAGAGTGAAAGAGAAAAAGTTTTGTTTTTTCATTAATTTTGATCTTAGATTCTTAAATACTAACTTTGAGATTTCGTTAATAATTCCGAATATAAATAGACGATATATATAAATGATTGTTAAAGATTAGTATGTCTCTCAAGATTACATGTTATCATAATTTGATGTTTATTTTATGTTTATTTTCATTTTTATTCGTTTGGTTTGCATCACTCGTATTCGTCGTTATAATTAACTCCAGTCACGTGGTAAATAACATTTTGAATCATCCACGAACTATTCAGTAGAATAATGATCGAGTTAATTAATTCATTCGCATAAGGAAAGTAAAAACAAAGAGAATTATTAAATTTACGTCAAACGCGAAGCCTTAAATATTTTTTTTTTTACTTTCCGATAAGATTTAATGAAAAAAAAAAAAAAAAAAAATAGAAAGCACACGTACAGTCTTCCAGCCTGCAAAAATCGCAGTCGTTGTCGTATCAACGGTAATTTTTTTATTTTTATTTTTTGTTCTACGTAAATCTGTCGAAAAACAGACCGGGGGGGGAGAAGGGTGGTGGCCACAGTTCTCTATTATTGCCAGCAATAATAAACGCTATTGCTTTGTACGATTATATAAAAAAAAAAAGAAAATACAACAATTAATATTCTTGGCCATCGTTGATGATAAAAAAATAAAAAAATAAAAAAAACAGTTTATAATTAAAAAAAGATTACGTCCCTAGAAAAATGCCTCTTACAAATAGATTAGGGTAGTCAACAAAAAATATCACTTAACATCTCGACGTTTTTTTAGATCAACTTAAAAAACCGAAATTATTGGAATTTTTCCTTCACTTGATCGGTTGCCGAGGTGCCGGTGGACCAACCGGAGGTAACGTCAATGATTCACGTTTTTTTTTATTAACTCGACGACCAACGTGAAGAACCACGTCTCCAGCCTTGACGGATTTGAACTCTGCAATTGCTTCGGCGTGCGTCATCCCGTGAAGGGGTTTCGAATTTATTGACAAAATTTCGTCCCCTGAAACAATATTACGATTAATGCTTTTTTGTTTTTTAATTAAACTCGTTTAATTAAGATTTTTCAATATTTTTAATACCGCAACTCAACGCATTTCATTTTGACGATACTTGTGGCCTAAATTTTTGTAATAAACAATTTTTGTAACTTCCTTAATATTTTTTAAACGTTAATTAAATGATTTAGCATATTAAAATTGTGTACACACTTGAACAGGTTGAAAAACATTGTACGAGATCATACCTTCCTTGACAGTTCCAAGATCAGCAGCTTGACCATTAGGGAAAACAGTTTTAACATAAATTCCCATATTTCCACGTGGACTATCGGTGCCACCGACGATGCTAAAACCGAGTCCCTTATGACCAGGTCCTTTGAAGAATCTGGCTGTCAATATCGTAAAGGATGCACCACTTTTACCAGGCCTTGGTAACGTACAGAATCTTGATTCTTCACCTTCACCAGCCTCGTCTATGTCTTCCAATTCGGAATCTGTGTTCAGACCTTCATCCGTGTCCTGAGCGCCCTGTAAAACGTCAAACGAACAGTTGGAAAGGATTCGATCATTTTTTGGCAACACGGAAATGTGTTCGTAATAAAAAAAACAAATATGTTATTGGTAATGCGAACGTAAATTGTACGATAAAAATGGTTCAAGATAGATTTAACTTTGGACTCACTTCATTAAAGATTCAAATTTCATCTTTGACTTTCTTTTGCAATTAGAAAATGTTCTACTCACTTGCCAAGTCTTTAAATTAGCACCAGATGAGCTAGGAATATTAGCCACGCTTCGACTGTTCAACCTCCTCGTAGGCTTTTTCCCAGGACTCCTCTCGGTCCCAAGACTGGAGGGTCCATCTTCCTTGGCAACGATAGAGGTGGCGCTTGAATCGGTCGAATAATTGCTCACTTGTCCTCCGACCTTGAAATCCGTGATTCTTTTTCTTGGCGTTACTCTTGGTATATGAATAGTTTCGAAAGATGAATCCGATTGATTCCTAGTTTTACCATTTTTCTGAAAATGTACGTTCTCGTAACAATGATGATCTCTCGTCTCGGAATTACTTCTTGCTAAGGTTTGCCTATCGCAATAAGGACTTCCAGGCGAATCAACTTCTGATCTGTGTCCTCTGTGAAAACGCACGTTCTCGTAGGAATGATCCTGGTGTCTGATATTGTCCCGACTTTCCGAATTACTTCGATAAAGTGAAACCTTTGACCTTGTCGAGGAACTTGTTGAATTGTTGAATACCACGTTTTCGTAAACGTCTTTTTTATCATGATTATCATGAATTAGTTGATGATCGTAAGAACTGGGCGTGTTCTCCGAATACCCGAAACTTTGACAACCATCAGCCAAAGGACTCTTGCAGTTAGGTGAATTCGGTACACTAGTCTCTGCTAAGGTTTCTAAAGTATCGTGGAAAGGATATGGTGGTAAGGACGTTGGTTCGCTAGAATCGAAACGTTCGGACGAGTCGAAACTTTGACTAGTCGATGAAGTCAACGGACTCGGAACATAAAAATTCGAAGCATTGTCTTTCTGCGAAAATACCTCCGTCACGCTCAGTGCTTTTCTTTTTCTAATTCCAGCATTTATCTTACTGAATTTGCTTCGCAATACGTTTTGAATATCTGCTATGCCTTTCGTAGTGCCTAGAAGAATCAAATTCAAATATTATAAACAAATATATTACGAAAAATTGAATTAATCAAAATAATAATAGTAATTTACCTAATAAAAAAAAAACTATGATGGATCGAAAAATATGTTCGGCTTATTTTTTTTCTAAATGTTTTGATATTATATTGAAAAAAAATAAAAGTAAATAAATTGTTTCAACCCATTAACGTAATATAAAAGTCAAATTCGGAATTTAGAAAGATTGGACAATGACGAATATCAACGGTAACAGTAATTTATCTAATAGTCAATATAAAACAATCTGATTCAAGAATTTAGTAGAATTAAACAAACACAAAATTATGAATAATAATTAACCTGGCAGTCTGAGGGAACTAGTTTGAAGTAACTTTTTCGGCGAGCTACCATCTTGAAGACTTTTAGCAGCCGGTGAGGCTTCCCTGCTAGCCGGGGTTGATCTTACAGTGTGAATAACACCTTGAGCTCCACCACCAGGTATCAACGATTCCTGTGGTTCGGATGTTTCCTGTACGGAACATCGTCTTCTGAGTTTCCTCCAACGTTGACTGATACTCTTGTTCCACAAATTAAGATCTAAAATAAACAAAACAAATATGTAATAAGAAGAACGCGTTTAAAAAAAAAAACAAAAAAATACGTAGCAGAGAAAGAAATCCAGTAAACATAAATGAGCCTATCTCAGAAGGACTATCGCAAGAATGCAAGACTGTCGTTCGTAATATCGAATCGAATGACTCACGTCAGAGAGAAATACACACAGATAGAGAGAAAAAGAGAGAGAGAGAGAAGAAGGGTGGTGTACGAATGTCGAAAAAGTGAGTCCCGTCAAAACGGAAACTCCTTATCTACTTTGACAGACAAGAAAACAGAGTAACATCTCTTTATTTAGAACGATAAGCGTTACGATTAGAAAAACACACGTTCGGATATACGTTTATCGATCAGACCGTTATTATCGCAATACGAAAAGTAAAATGATACTTTTTTTTTAATCACGATACACATAATCGTTTGACGAAATAATAAGATGAAGAATTCTATGTAACTATTGTAATTAATCTTCCTTTTTTTTGTGTCCAAACCCGTTATAATTTACCGCACACGTCGACGTACACGGTTAACCAAGCGTAATTACTCGACACACACACACACACGTTCCATACGCACGGAACGAGAAATGAAAAGAAAAAGAACGAATAATAATAAAATGAATTTTATGGCAATTTTTCCAACGCAAATTAGTTAACTTCAATAGAAAAAAAAAATGAAAGAAAATTATTACATACACACACACATACACACATACACAATGACCCAATAGTAATTACAATTTAAAATAGTCTCCATATTCTCCCACGTTTATGGATATGATAATAATGGTAATAGAGGATTTTTTTAAAAAGGAGGGGGGGTCGTGACCCTTTCTCTTCCTCCTCCTCCTCCTCCTCCTCTTCCTCTTCTGTTTCTTCCAGTTCTTCGTTGCGGAAGACCGTTGGTGATCTTGAGAAGTGTAGAACCATTAGGTACACGAACGAAAACACAACGATGCACAAATGAAAAAAAAAAAAAAATCGATAATGAATTATTCACTAAAAGAAAAAAGTATATCAAACTCAGTGCATAGTAGTCATTGTTATTGTCGTAATCGTTTGTATCATTCGTAGGATGGCGGCACTACTACTACTATTACTATTACTACCACCACCAATGTCACTTACAAAGTTTAATTAGAATCACCTAGTTAACGTTAATTTCTTTTCGTTTTTTGAATTATACGAGTTACGTAGAATCAAAGTTACTTTGTTGACATTTCGAATGATATGAAGTGAAAGATGAAAAAGAAGGGGAAGAAAAAGAAGAAGAAGATGATGATGATGATGATGATGATGATGATGATGATGATGACGAAGAGACGAATAGGATACTAGCATAAGCGTTGAACGATGGGAGTCCACTGTCGAGTCTTCGCTGACGCCGGACACGAATCGCATCGTTATCCGGCGTTACGGTCATCTTGCAAAATGCACTTTCACTTCTCGTCCCCGACGTGTTGTTGGGTATATCTCACAGTTTTGCCGAGGTCTTCTTCGTTGCTAGATCCAACAGCCGGACGTTGCTCATTCCCTCATTATTTTCCAATTTAAATTATTTCACATTGCTCATTGTTCTTTAATTTTTTTATATTATGACTTGTTTGCTTTATTGTCTTTTTTGTTTTTGTTATGTTTTTTTATGCTTTTTAATCTATGACACTTTATTATTTACGTTTATTTTTTCGTAAATTGTATCAACACTTTTGCATCGTTATTTTTCATTTTTCATTGTTTTTTATTTCTTAATTGATTACTTTAATGTGTTTATTTTGTTATTTGTATCAACCCTTTCATTGTATTGTTGCAACTTCTTCTTTATATAATATTTTTATATCTTTATTTATTAATCCTATCAATTTATTTGGTATATATTGTACCGTTGCTTATCCTTCTTTGTTTAATATTGGTTTAATTGATCAATTATTTAATTATTAATTTATTCTCTTAATTGTATCGACACTTTCATCAAATATAGGTAGATGGGTTTACGTAATACTTTGTACAACGTTCTTTTAAACATGTTTTTTATGAGTAGGCATTTTTACGACCAGCGTAAGTCGAATTTTTAATCACCAATGAACAAAAATATCCAATCACTATACAACAGTTATCTACTTTCACTGTTAATGTTGTAATCCATTTTTCATCAGAATAGATGATTATAGGAAATCCGTTGATTATAAAGACGACACACTTGTTTATATAAAAATATCGATAAGAGTAGTCTCTTATCGTTGATCCTTCAGAATTGTACGATCAACGATAAGAGGATTGGTTCTAGCTAAAGCATCTTTGGAATGTACTTTTAGCAAGGAAGGAGTCTTTTTCTAAAACGTTCAAATGTAAATGTTATCTTCTTTTCAAATCTTAGGATTCTTCTTGTTCTTTTACAAACAAGCCATTAAGTGATTTCCAAACACTATCATCATCACTACTACTACTACTACTACTATTAACTACCATTTATCAACCGAGTAAAAATTTGGAGAGCTTATAATCCTCACTGTGTAACATCATTTGAAGTTCTAGTCTTAACATTTCCGCATAAAAGTAAAAGAATCCGACGATGTATGCGAGCATCCTTGGCTACGAAGAGTATTACACTCGATGAATGATTGGTTGCTTGGTTTCTTGCTTGCTTGCTTGCTTGCTTGCTTGCTTGCTTGGTTTCTTGCTACTCACACGAGTATGTGTGTGTTTATGAGTATGAGTACGCGTGTATACAGAAAAGAGGACGAATAAGGATTCTCACGATTGTGTAGGACCGTACAAACGTAAAACTTCTTTTATGGTTCACACGATCATCGATCGACCGATCGATAGATTCTTTCGTGCTTCCATTTATATATTATCGAGTATATAAAGTGTATATATACATATAAAAGCTATATTGTATACAGGAAGAGGCAAACGTTAGGAACGTGTATCCAAGCACTTTACAGTATTCCTTCTTCCTTTCTATGGTTTTATTTTTTAATTGACAAATATTTTCGTATACGAAAAGAAACAAATAACTGGAATATAAATGTAAGAGTATATATAATAGAAAAATATATGTCGTTAGTGTGTATCCAAGCACTTTAAAGTATTCCTTCTTCTTTTCTATGGTTTTATTTTTTAATCGACAAATATTTTCGTATACGAAAAGAAACCAATAATTGGAATATAAATGTGAGAGTATATATAATAGAAAAAAATATATGTCGTTAGTGTGTATCCAGGTAAAAGTTTTACTAGAAAATATTTGGAAAAGCACTTAAAACCCGTGTTGTGTACGCCGTACGCGGTCTCGACGTGGACTGAAAGAGAACTCCGTCGTCGTGGTTTGTACTGTTCTCTTACCGTGTGCGTTCGACTGTTATAACGCATGTGTGCGTGGTCGTCTCTCTATGCGTACACACGATTCTGAACACTTCTGTGTATATACCTGTGCATACAGGGTGACTTCAAAAGAAACCTATTTGATCGTTTTAACACCTTCCTCCTGTTTTACTTTATTCTTGTTTTTTTTTTCTTTCTTTTATAGAGATACATTTGTTTTATAGTATTCACGTAAGTTACGTGACTGAGATCTAGAAATAAATCAGAATTGATTCTTGGAATGAAATAAAGTAAAGTGTTTGGTGTAATATAGTACGTGTCTTTTTTTTCCTAAATATTATTTTAATAAATTTCTTGTATATTATTGAATATGTTTTAATTTATCTGTATGATCTATGAGTCTCATTTGGTTACAAAATTATTTTCTCTTACTTTATCTATTATAAAAAGTAACAAAATGTATAACATATTTTTTACTATATTAACAACACTCTATTGCATATATTTTTATTATTGAGAGAAATAATTAAATAATATTATATTATTATATTATATATAAGTATGCACCGTAAGATGTTGTTTGTAAATTTGTAAAATTAAGGAATATTTATTATTGCACCGTAAGATGTTTGTAAATTTGTAAAATTAAGGAATATATTAGAATCCGAATGAATGGGTTTTTTTTTTTGTAGTCACCGTATAGAAAGGTCTAAGGTACGTTCAGATTGTGTACGCTGATTGTGAGAACCTTTCTCCGAGTATTGGTAAACGCTCTCCATGAATATACCAAAGAAAGACCAAAGCCGCGTACACCTACTTAACGTGCATCACGGCTGCGTGCACACCCCATGCACAATTCTACTGGTAAGGCTCACGGTCAGGGCGGGACGCATTATTTCCTGTAATAATGTGTTAGTGTCCTTTGTGCGAATTTGCACGAAAGGTGGACACGCGCATTCTGCTTTTTAAAATACACACGAATACATTTACACCTTCTAATATTAATTTTTCTTTACCAACTTACACTACTACGATATTTAAATGAAATCTAAAAAAGAAATTACAAAAAGAATAATTATGTTTGTTATATGTAAACGTAATTTATAAGATAATTATAATAATGTGTATTAAATTGGAACGATTAGTTCAAGATCGTTTAATACTAATGGTACACCTTGGAATCAGGTTGAAAAGAGTGAACGAAACTTTTTATATAAAAGTAATTCTCAAGAAGTTGTTCCATTAGATTCAAAAAAAAAAAATTGATTTTTTGAAAATTCTAACTGCGTATAACCCCTTAATGTCTAATATTTAACTCAATTGTATTGTTAAATTAACTTACTGCGTTTGTCTGTCGATATTGATAGAAAATTAACAAGTGTGTCTAACAGGTTTATGTAACATTTTCCCATGAACCTCGTCGATGATCTCGATAAGCATGCGCATAATTAGCACAGTGCATTTAATATTACAGCATTAAAGACGTTTGTATGTTTACACATAGAAATTAATGAAGATACTATTCACACACATACTTCTGTACACAATACACACATGTAATGCAGATTTCGTCATTGTAATGATGTCGTCGTTGTTATTGTTGTCTTCCTATGCATTTAAAGATACGTTCATGCGTATTACGACAGAAACTTTGTTACTCTAATCGGTTTTTCCTGTTAGACTGTATGATACTTTTAAATACAAGTGATCCTTGAAAATGATTACTACGACAATTGTCCTTAACATACTTCTCACACTACTTTTGTTTACTTTTTTTTTTTTTGATGTTTTAAAAATCTATTTTGTAATTTTTATATTTCAATTTTTTGTTTCTTTCAGATGCAGTGATTGGATTTATTTTGTGAACATTTTTTGCGAGGTTTATTGAATTTTTAATAAAATTAAATAAAAAGAATTAAAATGTTAAATTGGTGAATAAGAAAAATCTCGAGTTAGTTGGAGTTTAAATTTAACGTTAATTTAATATAGTTATACAAATTGGAATGATCGAACGTAATCAAAATCGTTTTGTCTGATTCGATTTCATTTAATCGAATAGGGAAAAGTTACCCTCGAGCGTTGTTACATTTCCCCCTTTGGATACAATCAATGAAAAATGTTAGGGTGGTAGGTATGTTTAATGGATTGACACTTGAGAAGTATCAGATTATGTATTATTATTAAAACGAAAGTTATGTGTATATGTGTGTGTGTGTGTGTGTGAACGTGTGCTCTGATTCATGTTTTAGGAATATTTATAATTTTTTATTCAAAATCAACATAAAAGAACATTGAATGATATAAAAACCAAATAAAAAAATGAGCCATATATTTAGACTGAGTATTTTAAAAAATATATAAAACAAATATTATATTATATATATATATTATTTAATATACTATATTATATAGATTTGAAATACATTTGAGCAAAAAATTAATCAAAAATGTATCATTATTAAATCAACAATATTTTATTAATCAAGTAGATAATGAAAATAATATTTTTCTTCCCTATTGCAAGAATTTCAAATTTCAATATTTTCTAAATACATATAATTTAAGAAATTTATAATAATTTAGAAAAATTTATAGCTTTGTCATCGCCATCTAAAATTTGGATGATATAATTAATTTAATTTACAAATAATTAGAAATAACAAAGATTAATTGAGTAGAAAACGTGACAACGCAGAAGGGATGCACGTGAATAATACACGCAACTTTTAACAAAATTAGTTTGGCCCATAACCCATTAACAAAGTTAAATCGTCTTTTGTAACATCAGAAACGTAGAACGTAAGTATGTGGTGGAAAGGGCATGCAGAAAAAAGGTCTGGCACATGCGTGAGCGTTCTCATAAATTCGTAGAATGTTTGGATGTGTACGTGACTAAAAGTGACACTACGTGTGCGTGAGGTCAAGCTAAGAGAATGCTTCTTCCGTTCCTCGGTCATTGTCTATTTCTTTATATTGTTTTCTCAGTTGTCTTTCATTATCTGTTCTCTTCTTTCTGACTCTTAACTAAGTTTATCGTTTTTACCCTTTTTCTTTTTCTTTTTTTAATCTCTTAAACAGCTTAAGTATTTTCAACAAAATAATAAGCATAAACTTGTTTTTATAAAGGAGGTTTGTATAATTATTATTTAAATATAATTTATCTATTATAGCAGTTTAATAATATTTTTTGAAAAAGAAAGTTAATTAATTGTTTGTAATGAAAATACATATGTAAATTAAATAATTATTTTCAATCAAATAAATATATTATTAAAAAATATTCACACTTATATAACAATTTTTATTAGGGATATATTAAATTAATAGTAGGGGTAGTAATTTATTGCAAAAGTAGTTTGAAGCAATCTTGAGAGGATTTGAGTTTCCAAAAGAAAATATTTATTTAATTAATTTTATTTAATTAATTTCACTTCATACATCGTGTTAAACAAATAGTTTTCTAATTAATTTATCATCCATTTGTTCTAATAAATAAATAAATAAATAAATATCGTTTACTAATTTTATTTATACGTAGGGGATATTTGAAATGCAAGTATTAAAGTTCAATGAGAATGAGCAAACTTTATGACAACGACAAAATCTCTCCTCGTCGTGTCTTTTGTACTTTTTTAACTAGGATTCTCTCTCGTGGAACCCTTTTGAACCTCAGGGGTTGTTGCTTTGAAATAAAAACCGCAACGACTAGCAACGAGGACCTTTTCAATCGATTCTTATGTAGATAGAGAGTAAGGGCATATGTTAACCATCAGAAAAGTAACATATGTTTTGCGAATCTTCTTATTAGGATATGTGTGTATATGTGTGTATATGTGTGTGTGTGATCGAGTGGAGATATTTAACGATTCATTGATGATTACTATATATTTAGCATAATATAAATAATACTTAATTTTAAATATACTTACAGATAATTACAACATTTATTTTTTAAGTATAAAATAAATGATGAATTCAATAAATTCTACATTTTTAAACACACATCCAATCATAGAATATTTATTATAATATTAATCATAAAATTTCAATTGTTTTTAATATTATAAAGACATTTTTTTGTAACGAATAAATTTTTGTTCAATCTTTTTTTAAACACAAAGTCTACCGTGATGATTATTAATACAAATATATAACAAACTATTAACAAGAAATACTTTATGTAAGGCAAACTACATGAACTAAGTTTAGTATGAGCATCGAGAGAATGCAAACATTCTTTTCGTATACGTCAGCAAGGAACTACCCGACGACATAAAGTTTGTAACGTCAAAGAAGTCTAAGGATCTGGGTAGGGAGTAAAAGGGAAAACGAGATAGAGAAAGAGAAAGAGAGAGATAGAGATAGAGAATGACAGAAAAAGAGACGAAAAGGGGAGGAGAGAAGGTTGCTCCTAGATACAATGTTGCAGCTGAAAATACAAATGTGTAAGTTTGACTACACATACGTAAACTCTCACACACGAACGTACGTATTTGTGTAGCTAGTGGTTACGAGGAATGTCTAAGCTCTGTTAGAACTCGATGGGACCGAATACACTCTATGTATTTTTTTTATTTCTTTATTTTATTTTTATATATATTATTTATATATATATTATTATATATATTATATATTATATATATATATTGTATTATTTATGTATATATATATATACTATTTTATATATTTTTTATATATTATTTTATTTTTTATTTCCATTTATTTCTCTCTCTCTCTCTCTTTTTTTCTCATTCCCATCCTTTTTTTTTAGACGATTGCAAACGAATGGGAAAGATGAAAAAAAAATAATAATAAAAAAGAAAAATTGTGGTAAAGTTTAATTAAAACGAGACGTAGCTGAGGACATATATATACGTATATGTGTGTATGTGTACCTTTTGCATGGTTTCTATATATCTCTCTCTCTCTCTCTCTCTCTCTTTTATTTGATTTTATTTCTTTATCGTTTTCCCACAAATATAGCAGCCCCATTAAAATCGTAACGGCCATGTACCAATCGATATCTCTCCCACGAATGAGAGAACAAGCATGGAAGGGCATGTTTGTATTGGTTTTTTTCTTTTTTCTTTTTTCAATTCATATTACCACCCTACCACGAGAGGTGGTCCTGCCCGTTTATGGGACGCCACGCGCTTCATGGACCACCCTCAAACTTTATTGCGAACTTTACAACTATGATAAATCATGGACTCCGGGTAGAAGTAGCTCGTATGTAGATGTGTATGTGCGTGTGTGTGAGTGCTTACGTGCGTGTGTGTATGTACACGTAACAAAAACTCGAGTTAAACTGCTTGCATGAAAAACGAATAAATACGAGAGACTCTCCGTTATGTAATTTTATTTATTTTATCATTGCTAAATTATTGTTTCCTTTTTTGATACGAACAATATGGTAATTTTGCAGAAATATTTTTTTTCAGATAACAGTTTTCTTCATGGTCGAGAGAAAAATATTATGGCATTTATTGTTTTTTATTTAACGGATGACTTTTGATGTTAATTTTAACATTAAGTTTGCTTTTTCTTTACATAAATAAGATTCTAGACTTTTTTATGATTGTAAAATATTTTGAAAGAGATACTAACTTTTGTTTGAAATATTTTGTTTTCAGTCAAGATCCAATAAAATTTGGATTAAAGATTTAAAAAAGAAAAGAAAATGGCGTAAATCAAACGGGAAGTAAAGTGTCTTATCGATTTTTTGCCCTTTTTAATTTCTTTTTTTTTTTTGCAATACGAAAAGGTCAATGACATTACGTCTGATAATAGTATCACGTTTAAGTCGAGCTTAAGTATTAGTGTTCGAAAAAAAGAGAAGAAAGTCACACACAACGCACACGCGTACATACATTTTTCGCTCGCAGCTGCATTTACAAGAGGTCTAAGGTCCTCTCATTCTCTCTTTTTCTTTTTTTATTTCACGACCCTTTTCTTCTCTTTCTCTTTCTTACAAACGGAACGGAAGAGAGTAACTCAACTGGCTCGAACTAAACTAAAGCTTCGAGATGCCGACGAAAGAGTAATTTACGAGAGCGTCGAAAACGTCCCCGCGATTTTAAAGCAGAAGCCAAGAAAGTTTAAGTTATGCGCGAATAAAACCGATCGAAAACAATCTAAACCTAATTTATTTACTTCTTCTACTTCTTCTTATTCTTATTCTTCTTTTTATTTGTCTGTTTTAAACCGCAGTGAATGATTTATATACTCGCTAAGAATATTCTTTTATTTTTCGTATTTATTCAATAAACTTTGTCATAGGGGTAGAAAATTAAAAAGTACAAGTAAATCTTTAAACGTGTAATACAATTTTTAAAACATAAAATTATATTAAATCTTCCATTAAAAATTTTCGACAATTTTTCGCACAAATAATTATTAATACAATATAATTATATAATTTTATAATATTATTATATTATTATTATTTAATTTTATAATACAATTGTGTAAAATTAGTTAATTATTTTTACGTATTCGTGCAAAATCAAATTAGTCCAACAACATTTGAATTTGTAAAACAAGAGAAATCAAAACTTCCTAAATCGTTGAACAAAATATTTGTTGATCGATATTTTAAAAATTTCTACATTCGTTATTTCGAAAAATCTTGATAAAACGTAGGGAATATTTTTAAAAGCTATTTAAAGTTTTTGAACGAATTTAAATAGTTACGAGAGCCCACCTTTAAAGTTCCAACATGACTTATCGGCTAATTGCAAGCCAATGTATCCAAGTAATTTAATTCCTGTTCCTTTTCGTAAGAAAAAGACACCCACACCCGTTTTCGATTCGATGACATTCGAGTCGACACCATGCCAATGGCGTGAATAGTTCGTAACGTGTGCGCGGAATAATCGGGTAACTGTATGCAGACAATGGCTGAGGCCACTCGGTACGCATCGTTGACTCCAATTATGCAAGGAGTTCTCAACTTGGCGCCGTTAACTCTTTTTCTAAATTTCTAGAATTTGTTTTATCATTTCAACACAGACGACGACGACGGTAAGTAAATTTGCGTACCGTTAGATCCACGCAATTTCATAAATTAAATTAATAACGATTAACCCTTTGCACTCGAGCGGCGCCGATACGGCGCCCGGCTGATTTCAAGTTTCATTAAATATCACAACAAAACTAATTACAGAGTGTAGTATTTATCAAAGTTTGTTTTTTTCGACATATAAATGAATAAACTGATGATATTTGATCATTTCTATACGCTTGTTTGTTTATCAATGTTTTTACAGTACCTGTAAAATGTCTACTTAATTTGGCCGAAATCGTCTCGAGTTGCTGGTTCGCGCAAGCGAAAAAGGCCTCGAGTGCAAAGGGTTAAATTACCCTTTGAAAAGTTTTTAAAAAGAATTATTGAGAATTAGAGAGAAAAAAGTTCTAAGGAAAAGAAAAAAAATATATAAAAAGTGGAGAAACACTGTTTTTTGCGCGTCATCGTTCGATGATCATAATACACGTAATCGTCGTCTCGGTATATTTGCAACATGGCTGAACGTATTGGAATCATGCGGTTACATCGATCATACTTTCCATCGATTTGTTCAAGCCCCAGTCGATAAATATGCAACAAACTTTATGATTTAGGGTTCGTAAATAATGAGAAAATTATATGTTTATGGATGTAACGCAAGAAAAGTTACGATTCCATACGATAACAAACGAGATAAAGATATAAAAAGATAAAATCAATGTTTTCGGATCTTCTTGGGAGAAAGGGGAAGGGAGGGAGGGCTGGTTGGAATTGAAAGAACAAAAATATTAGGATGTTCGATGAAAGGTGGTCATAAAAAACAAAAACTTCAGGTTTTTTTCTATTTTGTTAGAAAATATTCAATAAAATTCTACCGATCGTCACTGTACACGAGTTAGAGAACGCTTAAGTGCACGCGAGATTAGCTGGTGGTAACAGTGCATATGCGAGTGTGTGCGTGTGTGTGTGTGTGTGTTTAGATATATACACACATGTAAGTTGAGTAAGCAGGCTGGTGTCAATGTTCGCCAAGAAAGAAGAAGCGTTTCTAGCTTGTCGGGCAGGAAACAGTATCTTTACATCGAATTTCAATCAGCCTTGGTGAACTACCGTTCGAAGAACTTCCGCTTGAAAAATTAACTAAATAATCAGTCCGATCGAACGAGTATTATATTATACTTTACGGGAATTACGAGCTCTTGTTCTTTTTTTTTTCCGAGCCCGCATCAATGATTATGTAGTACGATGACTTTTAAACTGACTATTAGAATTTATTTTTTATATCAATACATTAGAAGCACCATAGATTATTTAATGTTTCTACATATATGTGTGTGTGTGTGTGTGAGTGTGTGTGTGTGTGTATGTGAACTATGGAGATAATAATTTATATTCTTCTTTATAGTTAAGAACAGTGATTATGAATGTGATAATAGTAATAGATGGTTCGAGATAAAGTAAAATGAATTTATTATTAATTACAAATGTCGACACTTCAGACGATAAGCATCGATAATTTGAAAAGTCGTGAATGTGCAGTATCGGTAATAGTAATTATATTTTTAATTTGTTTATGCTGTAAAAATGTTTTTATATTTATTGGATTGCTCGGGTAGTTCGTATCGATTTATGACTAGACAAATGTTTCATATTAAAAATGTGTAAATTATTTCGATTTACATTTTTATAAAATTAATTTATTGTTTTTAATCAATGAATTTAATTAATATTTATATATGTGTGTATGTTCATTAATAAATAAGTTATTTATTAATCGGCAAGAACTTTCTGGGTCACCAAACATTTTATTCCGTGATTGGATTATTTTTTAATATTTTTGTTGTTTTTAATACGATAAACGAATAATTCTGAATTTATTGTTGAGAATAAGGTTCTCGAAACTACCGGTTTGACGTAATAAAAAAAAATGAATAAGTTTTCAAACCTCATTGCTCAGCCCGGAAGGATGGTAAACCAAAAGAAAAGAACTGTATCTCGATTGAAGCAATCATTGACTTATAGAATACAAAAGATGAAAATTATTGACTGGCGCTGAGAAATTTCATCTTCTTTCGCTTCCCGGAATTTCGTCATTATATTTATCCTAGATGTGGGAAAATCTTATAAGTAATAATTTGTGAAATTTCTTGTCTATATATGTTCACTGTATAATACCAATCAAATTACACAATTTTTATGCCAATTTATTTAACGATAACAATTGCAACAGCAAATTATATTGAATATATTAAATTAATAAATAAAATATTGAAAAAAAAAATATTCATTCGTAAAACGAGGTGGGTCAAAAGTTTTTCGGGCATTAAAAAAAAGGATCTTTTTTATCAAAATCATACTTAAATAAATATGTGACACATATTTACAGATCGATGAATGTCTATCGTGCGTCATCGACGTTTTTCTATACATCTATCTCTATCTCTCTTTCTCTTTTTCATGTAACCCTTAAACTCATCGCTTTAACACTTGCAATACGATCGATGGTGTGTTGACACTTCCTATGCTGATAAATTTCTTATCAGCAGTCATATACATCTTCCAACACCATGAATCAGTTTAAAACGAAATTTATCAATAACTTCGATCGATACTATTTCTAAATAAATTTAATGGTAATCGCATCAATAAATTATACGAATTAAATTCGTATAAATTAAATTTCTTATTATTCGATATATTTTCTTAATTAACTTTTATCTTTGCGTATTAGTTAATTAACATAATCACGAAAATCTAATCTTAAGTCGCATAAATTTCATTTCCAAATAAAGTTTCATATAAATTTTAATTAAAATTCATCAATTATAATCGAATTCTCTTTATCTTACGAATTTTTCTCTTCTCTTTTGATATAAAATTTTATCTTCTTTTTACGTAATTAACATAATCACACACATAACTGATCGTGACCTCGATGGAAGAAGATTCACACAGCGTGTAACAATTTTCAGTACCGTAAGAGTGAACGAACGTGATACCGGAATAGTCGGATAATAATACATCGGATACTTTTGATAAGATCTTTTTTCTCTTCTCTCCTGTGTTTTTTTTTTCTCATCCTCTCTTTTGTACGATAAGAAAAGGCGCCTCCGGACCAACGTAAAGTCCAATGAATTACAGAGACCCTCTCTGTTCCTTCATCCGTTGTAATATCTACAGCTTTGTGAACGTGAGCATTTAATTATGTCAACCATCATGAATATTCTTACCATTGATTCTAAATCATTTTTAAACAATTCTCACGTTATATTCCTATACTATAACTATACATATAGATTTAATGTTCCAATCTAATTTATTAGATTGTCCAAAACAAAGCAACTTTTATTATATATAATAATTAAATGTAATATACCTAAATATTGCATTAACCCTTTGCACTCGAGCGGCGCCGATACGGCGCCCGGCTGATTTCAAGTTTCATTAAATATCACAACAAAACTAATTACGGAGTGTAGTATTTATCAAAGTTTGTTTTTTTTCGACATATAAATGAATAAACTGATGTTATTTTATTATTTCTATACACTTGTTTGTTTATAAATGTTTTTAAAATACCTGTAAAATGTCTACTTAATTTAGCCGAATTCGTCTCAAGTTGCTGGTTCGCGAAAAAGGCCTCGAGTGCAAAGGGTTAAATTTAAGTGGAAAAAGTTTTCGTCAATTTTTCAGAACAATTGTTTGAATATCAAAAATATTAATCTCGGCACGAATATTCCGGGTAAACTAATCTGGTATAGTTGCATTTATATGGGTGATATATGAATACTTAGCGAACAACAAAGGATTTGATTTATCGATTAATGCGATTTTATTATCATTATTATTATTATTTTTTTGTTTCCATTAAAACAATAATATTCCGTATAAAGCAAAACATATATCATACCAATTGACTTGGAATTATCAGCAACCCATTGAACCGGCAATTCAGGGTAATTGAACGCTCGGAGAGTGACGATCGTATGAACCAACCGACAGCGACTATCGATAAAGCTTCAAAGTCCTTTTGCAAACTTTTCTCTCACGTTGCGTGGTAATATATTGCGTTAGTCGTATACTACACCAATGTGTTGTTGCTAACTGAATTTTATTATATTCATAAACACGATTAAAATAACATTTTATGAGACTTAACGAGACATTTAAAACATAACATTTATATAATTAATTATATAATAAATAACATATATATAATTAATTTATATATAATAAATAACACTTTATGACATTTAACGAAAAGGAACAGCGACAAATTTTGAAAGAAAATTCATTTTCCTTGGCAAATCCTATTAGAAGAAAAAAAAATAATATATAATAACATAAACTAACGCATTTTTTTGATATCCAAAAAATCCAATCTACTTTTGAATAGATTGGGAACGATAATTGAAATAAAAAATAAAAAGAAATCATATATATTAAATTCTACGATTTAATTTACAGCGAAGATTACTTACGCGATATAACAACAATTTTTTAAGCTTATAAAAAAGAAGTATAATTAAAGAAAAATTACCTTTATTTATGAAATTATATTTTCTGCCTACCAATATGCATTCCATAATTAAGAAAAATCAAAATTAAATCAGGTGAAAATATTATGAATTTTTTGATGAATCTGCGCACCCAATTAAATATAATTGCAAGAACGTAAATGTAACTACTTTCAAAATAAATAGATGAAAACTTTCATTTTAACTTTTTATCGAGCTGTCCAATCGATAAAATAATTAGAAAGAAAGGTAAAAAAAGAGAGATAGATTAACGTAGAGAAACGTGAACAACCACTACAAATGAAAGGACAGAACAGAATAGAACAGAACAGAACAGAACAGAACAGAACAGGAGCACGTGCACTTTCGACTGCTCGTAATTAAGCTTATAACGAGACTTGTTTACGCCGAGCTCCAGAACGTATTATAGTTGTCGGTTCACGTCTGTGTTTGTCGTTGTAATCTATAGAGCCGCTTAGTCTGCCATTTTAATCTGACTCTTCTCAGAAGAGAATTTACGGTACACGATCGCATTATATGCGTTACTATGACGTTTTCTCTCCCTTGTTTGCTTTACATCATCATTCCATTACTCTCTTTCTTTTTTTCCCTTCATTTCTATTCCATTGAAATTTATATTAATAATAATATTAATAATAATAATAATAATAATAACAACAACGTATTTTGATGTATAATATTATCGTTATATTATTATTTGATTTTTCAATTATAAGATTATTATTTTGCATAATAAAAATTATTTTATATTTTTAACCCTTTGTACTCGAGTGGCGCCGATACGGCGCCCGGCCGAATTTAAGTGTCAACTCAACCAAAACTAATTACAGAGTGTAGTATTTATCAAAGTTTGTTTTTTTCGACATATAAATGAATAAACTGATGATATTTTATTATTTCTATACGCTTGTTTGTTTATAAATGTTTTTACAGTACCTGTAAAATGTCTACTTAATTTGGCCGAAATCGTCTCGAGTTGCTGGTTCGCGCAAGCGAAAAAGGCCTCGAGTGCAAAGGGTTAATAATAAAATAGAAGAAAGATATGGAAAATACGAGGCATTATTAGTCGTTAGTGGAACAAGAAAGCAGTCATCAATCGTCATTGATAACATCGTGCGATGATGAACGTTTAGAAGAAAACAGATGTCTATTTTGACGACGATAAGAATAAACGCTAATTTAATATAGTATATCTATATTTGTATCTAAGCGTGCATAAAATTCAAAATTGATTAGATATAAGATTCAATTTTTTATCCTTGTTTTTTTTTTTATATATATAATAGATATCCCAAGTGAAAAGATACACACGCAAAATAATAATAATAATTTTCAATTTTTATTCTTTATATAATTTTGTAATACGAGGGTAAGTTTAAAAAGGGTTGAAGCCTCGATGAAAGAAAAACTTTTATTTTAAAAATAAAACCAAGTTTGACATAGAACCCGTTCGTGTATAACAATGCAAGATAAATTTAAAGATTCGTTACCCCTCGAATCCTTAAAAAAAAAGGGGGAATAGTATTAGTTATATTTAATACTTAATTTAAAAATAAAAATAAAAAAAAAAGAAAAGAGAAAAGAACATTTCAAAGAATAAATATACGACATATAAAATATTATGAAAAAGTTCAATAAAGTGTCAACCCCGTCGATAATTTTCTTAACTCGAGTGAACTTTCCACCCCCTCGTTGCACACATCTTTCTTTGTTGATTCTTCACGATCAAAGTAAAAATCTGTATGAACCCCTTAGCCTACAACTACGACGACGACGACATCGACAACGATGACGACAACGATGACGACGAGGAGAACAATGATAATTATATAAAAGGGTGTCGCGCGTAAATAAGTCGATTTATTGTTAGAAGTATGGTTTAACAGCACACGAGTAATTCTTTAACGATAAAACCGAGCACCATAAGAAGATATAAAGGAAATTCGATTCGTTTGCGCTCACGGAAGCACGTCTAAATGATTTCACCCTATGTGTTACGTAACCTTAAGTATCTATGCACGTGTATAAATGTGTACGCATGTGTGTGTTTATGTGTGTACGTAAGTATGAGTTTCATAAACGTGTTTCTCTGCGTGGTGGTACGCACGATTACGGGGTGAAAATGTCAGGCGTTCGCCATGAATCCTCTCTTTTATTTCTTTTCTTTTTTTCTTTTATTTATTTTCTTCCCTTTCCCTCTCTCTCACACTCTCTCTCTCTTTCTCTTTTTTTTTTCTTTTTCACTCACACGTTTCACATCGAACGCGTAGCAGCTGCTGCACGAAGTCTCCTCTTTTGCTTTCGGGAGATTCGGATATTTGGCGGAGAAAGACGACGAAGTTGCACGAATAGCAAACGGAGGAGAATCCTCTATCGATTTTAGAAGCTCCTTGTCGACTCCTCTCTCAACCTTTCAAGGTCAAGATAATTCGCTTTCCCTTTCAATCGGAATGTCGGTTAATTCTATTTAAACGTGTCCATTTAAATAGTTTCGATGATACTGGCACACGAGATAGGAAAATACTCGTTGCACCATTTTTTTCTTCTTCTAAATGCTCAACAGATTTCGCTAAGTTAATTGTTATTTAATTATTTTAAATTATTCATTTTTTCTTTTCTTTTTTTTTTTGTAAACAAACTAATTTCTTTTTTAGAGCCAAGTTTCAATATTTTTTCATTCAAAAATAGATATGACGAATAATTTAATAAGAAGTTAAATTGAATTTGGAAACGGAGAAGAAAGAAGTTAAATGTTTGAACATGGACAAAATTTTGTAAACAAAACAAATCTGATCTTAGATGATTCGATGTATTAAATTCAAATGTTAAAAAAATACAATCATGAAAAAAGATAATTTAAACTGTATTCCCCAAGGGTGGGTATATAAATCAAAGATAAAGAATTGTAAAAAAAAAAAAAAGGAAAAAAACTAAGAAATCGTTTCGATTGGAATCCGTTAACCTTTAACGGGGTAACTAGTAGTATCTAGCGGCACATAGTTCGAGATCAAACCAGTTCCTCAGTTGCACGTGCACGTTTCTCAGGTAAACTCACACGCACACGTTGTTCACCTCGTGCGAGTTGCACGAGAGAGATCTCTAATGCACGCGAAAGATCTAACAATTGAAGAAAAACACGAATACACATAAATAAATATATATTAACATAATAATAAATAAATATATACATATATATATATATATATAAAGTTAGAAGAAAAGAAAAATGATTGTCACAAGAACGTATTGCTTTCTAGTTGAACAGTGACACGAGTTTACTGCATTCTGTTTATAGTTCAAGTGTGACAGAGACAATCGAATGATTTACGGAAAACGATTAATCTTCGGTATTACACGTTACCCCATGTTGACACACTCGACAGAAAGACAATCGGATCTAATCTTTCTTCTGTATTTGTTTTTATTTTATTCCCCCCTTCCACAAAATATCCTACTTTCTATACAGCATACACGTAGGTTGATCATAAATATACGTTGGCGTATTAAACAATTTTCCGTCTATTTTCTTTCCATTATACAAGTTTTCCAGACCACGTTGAAAAAATGCGAATAAGTTCGAACCGTCAAAAATTTCTCCGTTTTTCTTTTTTTTTAGAAATTTTTCATACCGTGCCGATTAATAAAAATGTCAACTTCTACCTAAGATTATCCGATATTTAAAAGAAAATAATATTAATCGATATGAAATTTCGGGCTATCCAATAGACACATTATACGCATATCCGCAGCACGTGTACATAAGAATAAAAATAAAAGATAAAGAATAAAAAAAGAAGATACAAGTGGGACTACCTACGTAAATTCACACGCACACACACAAACACACATACATATATTCAAGAATAGAAGGTAAATAAATAGAAATAAGCATGATCGTTACCTTTTTGATCGCAAACGTCGCAAAGAACCATCATCTCGAGCAGGGTCTTGGAACGCGTGTATCCCAGTCGCGTGGTCACATCTGTACTGACATCTTTTTCGAGCTGGAGGGATCGAGCGCGAGCTATCGTGCGCCGTAATGGACGATAGCAGTCAGAGAGAGAAAGAGAGAGAGAGAGAGAGGGAGAGAAAGCAAGAGAAAAGAAAAGATAAAGACGATTGAACGTTTCACAACTGGGATAGATTCGGTCGTCTGGAAAGTGTTGACCGTTTGACAGCTAGGTTTGCACTGAGAGTCGAGTAAAACACATCGGTGGCATATGGGGACGGACGATGGTACCAACGATTGGTTATGTACTGTTGTGAGACAGGAGGAGGAAGAGAAAGAAGAGTAGAGGGGTAAGGGAAGAGAGGGGTTACGCCGATGCGTTTCATTGTACGTATGTACGTCCCTATGTGTGTTCCTGTATGTGTGTAGAGATACGCAGAGTATAGACGAGTAGCATAGGCCACCACCACCACCACCACCACCACCACCACCATGGTGATGGTGATGGTGATAGTGATGGTGGTGAGAATATGGCGGGGAAGGGGGCTGGAAAGGAACTCAGATCAATATTAGGGCGTAGACTCAAGGGCAAGGGCCGACACCGCCTATATACGTGTATATATGTATGTATGTATGTGTGTATGTGTATATAGATATAGGGAAGTATCCTACCATTCCAACCCATATCCTACCGAGAAAGGGAATCCGGATATTTCGGATGTGTGCCGAAAGGAAACGCATTTATAGATAAAAGTGACTTAAACGTGCCGATCGATCGCAACCGGAAATCTCTATCGCTTGGTACCCACCAACTTAACAGTGTTTCCTATTATCTATTTACTATTTTCTTTTTAGTCGTATTTTTATTTTTCTTTGTCAAAAGGTTTTAGGGATTTGTATCGTTGGATATAAGGTTCGGATATTTCTACGCAATTTACAGAGATTTGCGTTGAACGATAATTATTTTCATAGTATATAAAAAATTATTTGTTAAATTTAATAATTTATTTGTAATTTAGAAGAAAAGTCGAGTCATATGCGATATTGTCGTTTGCAATTTACAAAGTTTAATGTATTAAATATAATTTAATAATTTTAATAATTAATTTTTTAAAAACTACCAAATGAAAAAAAAAGAAAAAGAAAAATAAAAAGAAATAAAAGAGAAAAATCATATAAATTCGTAAAGCACGATTTAGTCAGGTAATTATTGATGCGACACGAGTGCAATTTAACGCTCGAGCAACAAACAAAAATGATAGCGTGTCGTCGAGCTATTAATGAACGTACGTTGCTCATCCTTCGACAGATACATACACGCATATACACACATACATACACACACATATATGATATATTCGTGTATATAATCCATGTTAGTATACTAAAATCCTTCTCATTTATCGAATAAACTTTCCCTCAGTTCAGTTCGTGAGAATCCGCATGCGGAGCGATTCGCACTGAGAGACCTTCTGTTCCTAAAGAAAACGTGACATTAAAACCGCGAGCCTAACCGATCCACGAACGATCCGTACAACGTTGCGTTCATCTATGAACTTCGAAAGTAACGTGAAACACGAGAAGAGTAACATTTTCTTAGATATTTTTCTGACCCAAATTGATCGAACTTTAGCCGAGTCATTCGCGAACAATTATTATCGAGCAAACGAAACTTCGAAAAACTTCTTAATCTCGCTATTTTTATCCGCTATCTAAAAGATACTCGGAATCTTATCTTTAAGATTTTCTATAAAACATATTTACTGTCTTGATATTTTTCAATTTTTTATTATTCAAATGTTCCTTTAACTTCCTCACGACGTTGTTTCAAAGGACACTGCGAAACATCCTTCCGATAAGATTTATAGTTAGACATTGAAAGTCTACCAAGTTATCCTGTTATCCGAACTCGTTGCGTGCAACGAACTAGAGATAGAGTATATTCGTATGTATTTAGATAATGTCGCAGATAAGGACACTTAAAAGCTAAAAAAAGGAAGGAAGGAAGGAGAAGGCTCGGGGCTTAACTTGGCTTAGCTTACGGCACTTTCATCGCTAAAGTATCAAAACGAAGATAAAATTAACAGGCTCCTCGTATCCCTGTCCTTATTTTATTTCTTTCATTTTCCCTTTCTACTCTTTTTTCAAAATATATAAACGGAGATACGGACGTTTATAAGACGAGATACGAAATTAATCATAGCTCTAATTTTCATGAAATGAATTGGTAAAACCGAGTTAAAGGAATGAAATAGGATAACTTAGACTCGGTTGACTTGTCATTACATGTCTTTTCCTGCGACAAGAGAAAAGGAAAACGTTACGTGGTTGTTTCACCCGGCAAATCCATATGTAGTGACATATGTTAGTCGCACACCACCCTGACCTACACTGGTAAATGAGACTGACTAAGTGAGCGAGTGAGCGAGTAGGGGTATCTAAAAATAGGGGTTGCCACAGGCCAACCAAGGGATTAATGGCCACGCCAGTTGTACCGTCATTTTAAACATCTCCGCTAACTTTGCTAATCCAATCAAACATCAAGTAAAATTCATTCTCCCTAGATAAGTTTAGAAACATATGTATCTTAAGAATATGCGTTAAATGTCTAACCAAATTTCCAAATATTCAACCAACTATTTCATATAAGAATCTTCAAAATGTGATTGTTTAACAAAGATTGCTTACCTTTTCGTTGATCCTCGCTATCCGAATGTAATTCCACGTCGTGTAATCTCATCGATTGTATAAATCCCCTCCAGTGACTTCTCGATCTTCCCCTCTCCCCTAAATCCATTTTCAAATCCTCCAGCTGTCGATCGGATTCCTTCAAAAGTCCATCCAATATATCCGGCCTATCCAATCCTTGTACAAATTTCGAATTATTTTGACAATCGTTGTCCAATCCTTTGGACAAACTCAACGAATGTTTCGAAATATCATCGAGATCTTCTTCCGAAGGATTAACTTGAGTATCGTCGTTAACTCGACTCCTCGAGTCTCTTCTTTTACGAATCGGTGGTCGTGGTTGCGGTTCGTTCAAACTCGTTTCGATTTTCTCAGTCGTCGTCGTCGTTGTCGTGATAGTTGCCGGTGTAGTCTTGGTCTTGGTCTTGGTCTTGGTCTTGGGTTGCCTCGAGTCTAGATTTTTCTCTTGAATGGTGGTACTCTTGCAGGGAGCTTTACCATTAACTTCCTTCGTTTGTAGTTGTTTGTTCGAGGACGCGTTCTTGGTATTACCATAACGATCCTTCAACGCGTCTCGGTTATTTCGAGACGCCTCCAAAAGCTTTTGGGCCAGCAAACGTGTCCTGTTGATCTCCCCAGCCAACTTTTTATCATCCTTCTCGTGCTCGACCCTCGACTTCCTCTCTTGAGAAATCTTCATCGTCGGTTTGGTATTATTATCAGGAATCTGGAACATCTGTTGTATTTTCATAATATCCGATCGAATTTTAGTCGGATTTCCTGTTGAATTTTTTTTCATATTTGTCATAGAACTTCTAATCTCAGGTTTATCCAATTTCTTCGTCGTTTTCACGTTCCTTTGAGATGGCGGAGTATTCCTAAGTCGTTCCAGGTCTTTCAGATCAGCCAACATTGAACTTTGAACTCTGGAAACTCTACCGTTAGATTCTTCCAATCCAATCGCGATGGTTCTTGGACGACCTCGAACATCAGATCTACCGATCTGACCCATCGGCATCAATGCCGGATCAACGAACACGCTTTCTCGTATTTGACTGATATTACGAAGCTTAGGTGCACCAATTTTTAATCCAGTTGTCCTCATAATCACTTTCTCCATTGATTCGATGTCTCTTTCACGACCCAATCGTTTCTCCTCGATAAGTTTAGCACGGTTTGCATCGATGGGACCGATGTAACTTCCCTGATAAACATTTTTAATTGGCGTTGAAGTTCCGAAAGTGTTGTAAACTGGACCGTTGGGTCTGCTCGTTCTAAGTGGCGACATTCTGACCAATTTCGGTGCATCTCTTGGATCATCTGTTTGCAAGCTACCTCTATAGACCATTTTCTTATAATTGATGCTTGAATCGAAGTTGTTGTTGTTGTTGGTTCAACGGAGTTGAAGATTGGCCATACTCGCATAACGCCCAGGGTGTACCTGTAAAAAGAAAATAATTTTAGTAAGAAGCCCACACAATTTGAACCCTCCTTTACCTACAAAAGCCCCGAATAAACACTGTTTTGGGGCCTACCCAATTAACTCCAATTAGGGTTAATTGTAGCAATTATTAATTTATTTTTTATATCCTCAATTTTTAATTGAAATTATTTTTATTTTTATTTTTGAACTCGAACGGAGTCCTGAGTTGTAGCCCATAAAGACCGTGCATTAAATTCATCCATACTCTAACCTAAAAATATATTTTGGTTTTGTTATTATTATCTAAAGGAGAAAATTCTTGTCGTTTTTAGGTTGATTTCTATCGAATAAAACGACACGAACTTTTTCTTGGCTTCCTAAAATTAAACCTTCGAATGAAGAAATTTTTAAAGAACAATTAACACGTTAACCGACATACAATTAAAAAAATTTATACTACCCATTATTCACGACTGATAACGATAAACATGGGAAGACCCTAATTTCGATCTTAAAATCTTATAAAAAGGAAGAAAAAAGAAATGTGAAAATTGGAAAACGTGGTATGGAAAGTAGGCTCGATGATGGACACGTTTAAAACGTTTGTCTTTTAAAGGCGGTCATATACCGCTTTATTATCACTTAAGAAGCCGTTCGTCGAATAAAAGACGTGGGTTAGACTTTGACTTTTATTCGCATGACCGTTAATCGGCGTGAATTAAGCTCGAAGTACGTCAACGTCCGTACATTTCTACATATATATATATGAATACGCAAATATATATACACGTACGGACATAAATACGTATATACTCACATGAATACACATACACATGAATACATGAATATACATTAATATACATGTACATAGTTGTGAAGGTTTTCTAGAAGGTAGGTGTCAGTATGTAGGCAGCGACCTGGCCATCTTACGACACGCGAAACATCGAATATGCATATATGTACATATACTTATATACATATGTATATATGTGTAGGTGTGCGTATTATACCAGCGTAAAATATTAAACGTTCTCGTCTCGAAACTCTCGTCAAATAGTCGTGTCAAGTACGTACCACCCGTATTCTAATTACTCTAATCCCTGCAAGAGTATTGCACGTTCTAATTATATGTTCAGAGACTGACTAAGATAGATAGAAAAACAGAGAGAGAGAGATAGAGAGATAGAGAGAAAAAGGATTGGAATGATCTAAGTTGCCATAAATGGACACCGAGGTCGATCGTCTGGAACGATTGTTGTAAGAGAACGCATGATCGATAGATAGATCGATCTGATGATTATTGATTTATGTCGATGAAGAATCCGTTATGCCAAGACTTATACTTATATTATACTTACTTATACATATGGTAGGTACATCCTTTTTTATATTATACTATGTATTTGAATTAGGTTTGTGTTGGTTAGATAATTAGATTATATCGACAAGTGTCTGTGTTTTACGTATCAAGTAACGGACGTATGTGATGCAGTTCATTTTATGTATTATAGTTTGAGCACACGTACGAAGTGCAACAGTGCATCGTTATAAAAATTAATAGATCATTTTTGATGGTCTTGTTTAGAAAAATTAAACACGTTTAAAGCGCAGCATTAACGTTTATCAAATTTATGGAACATTTTTCATATGTTTTTTGTTTTACAAAAACAAAAATTGATTCGAGATACGATATTTAATTTATTGTCGAAGAAAATAAAATAACTATAACAAATGTGAGAGTTGTATTTTTCATGCATTTCTTAGAATTGTTCGTATGAATGATATTTAAATGATCTGATTATTTTATCTTGAGTTTTTCCGTAGCGTTTTTATCGAACGACTTATCTTATAAACAATTTATTTGCATGCGAATTGTTACTTTATATTTCCGCGAGCAATACAATAAGGAGATATATTTCCTGTTGGCCTCGCTCAACGATTATGCCGAAGTAAACTGTGAGAAAGGATAAGGCCATACTAAGGTAAAACGACGACGATATTGAATAACGTGAAAAGGAAGATTGTTATATGTGTATTAGGTCAATGTTCTGTCAGTTTTATTCTATAACTTTCATCGAGATATATGAGAATATTTTAATTAATTATATATTAATTTATTTAAAAAAAAAAATCTTTTTTTTTCTCTCCATAAGATAAGTAATTTGTTCAAAATGATCTTCTTTTTTTTCATATTCTTACAATATATGAAAATAATGAATTAAATTATTTGGTATAAACATTAATATAATTTTTTATTAAAAAATATTTGATATATCATGCACATAAATGTTTGACTGATTACTATCTCAGGTTTACTTCCTAAATCTCACTTACAATTAGATACTAATTATTAATTATTAGTTATTATCCATATATAATGTACTGTATTTTGATCCTATTTTTTCATAGTACACGACAAATTATATTAGAAGAAAAAAAAATTATATAATCTACAAAATAGAATATATATTTTAACTTATATAAATAAATTTATCATCATCTTAATATGTTATTTATATTTTTCTTTTCATGTTATAGCATTGGATCTTACAATTAAGAACAAATCATTAAATGGTAATCGATCGAATCTATAAAAAAAACAGTTAAAGATATCGATCCATCGATCATAATTAATAAGCTTAGTAATAATAATAATAATAAAAGAATAATCTTAATATGTTATTTATATTTTTCTTTTCATGTTATAGCATTGGATCTTACAATTAAGAACAAATCATTAAATGGTAATCGTTCGAATCTATAAAAAAAACAGTTAAAGATATCGATCCATCGATCATAATTAATAAGCTTAGTAATAATAATAATAATAATAATAAAAATAATAATAAAAGAAGGCTAACTCGTGATGCGAAATAACTTAACAATTACGTACCTCTAATGTTACGGACGATGCGTTTCGATAGGAGGCGTAGTGTAACGCACGCGATTTGAAAAATAACAGCGTTGCACTCGATTGTCTACAATATATGTATCCCGACCTCGATGCGTTCAGTTTCCTATCCTTCTTTCTCTTCGACGATCTCTTGAGATCTCTAGGTCTCTCGATCTAAATCTCTTTTTCTTTCTCTTTCTCGTTTTCTCGTTTTCTCGTTTTCTCGTTGTCTCACTCGACGTTTGTTCTGCTCTAACGTTTCGCTCGAGGAATCCTAATAACGGAAATCGCTATGCCCCGACAACGATTCTCTCGTTAATTCTGCAACAAAAACAAAGTTCATGAATTTTCCATTAGAGGAATATTACGACCGATATTCCATCTTGCTAAAGTTACCATTAAAAAAAATTCTTCATTTTTATTCATAAAACTGCACTTGGCTTTTCCTCAACGTGATTTTCTCTTAAATTCGTTAAATTATCCGTTTCCATATCTTAATTGTAGATAAATTAATCTACCTTTCGAATATTATTCTCGGTCGTTGCTCTATTTTTAATTACAATGTATATATATATATGTATATAACAATTTTCGCACGAGGAGAAACATTGAAATTTACAACGTATGATATTTAAACGCGTATTGTATCTGATTTATGTTAATCCCAATGCCTATCATATTTTTTCTTCCGAATAATTGGATTATAATTACTTCGTTTTTTTTTATTTTTAATCCAATTGTCTCTCAATCTTATACGAGACTTGGGATATATTAACATTTGTATAATAATAATAATAATAATAATAATAATGAATAATTCATTTTATATTCCAACATACACACGTAAAAAGTACGTCAAATTTCATTAAAAAAACAAATACAAAAAAAAGGAAAAGAAAAAACAGGAACACAAATGGGTGTAATAAAAATTGCAATTGAAAGTCGATATTACCGACTGTTAAATGAATTAAAAATAGGAAATAAAAAAAAATAAGAAATAGAAATGTAAGAACGAAGTTGAAACGGAATGCATTTGTCGTACTTGATTAACGCCGATTCTGGTTATGCAAATCTCTCCCCTCCCCCACTCCTCCCCAGCCCCACCCCTTGTCTCTCTCTCTCTCTCTCTCTTTCTCAAATGGTTTTTAATACGTTTCGTATTTTTCTTTATATATTCACGTAGAAAAGCGCATCATCTTTTTTTGAAGCTTTCGTTAACGCGCGATCAAGCGCATCATTTAGGTCTCGAGATTATGGTTCCGACAAGAGAATAATGCAAAATGACGATAAATTCATGGTGGTCTCTCTCGTTGTGCGGTGTCTCATATGTCTTTCTTCTTCTTCTTCTTCTTCTTCTTGTTTATTTGTTTCATTTATGTGTTCGGATATAATAGATCTTGTTTCATAGATCGAGAGATGTTCAATTAATCGATCTCAAATTCATTTGAGAATATATTCTACGCGTTATATATTACGAAGAATATGTTATAGGAGTCAACACATTTTAAGACGATTAATAAAATCTCGAGCGGTCGAGCGTAATAAGATTGAAAAAGAAAAAAAAAAGTGTCCTTGGATGAGATGTATGTTTTTTTTTTTTTTTTTTGTTTAATATGCCACGATCTTGTAGCTACTTTTAAAATGGAACTTTTAACCATTTCGCGAATCATTCAAGGATGAAAAGTTAAATACGAAACATGGAAAATCGATAGATTTTTATTTTTATTGAAAAAATTGAATCGTCATTTGTTTTATGATATATTTGAAAAGAAAAAAGAAGTATATACTGTTGTACATAACTTATGTAAATTATGAGCATTAATTTATGCATTTAGGGTTAAGTAACTTGTATTTTTTAGAAAATGCATGAAAAAATGGTTTCTCTCCAGAGAAGGAGATGCAACCAAGTTGTCAGCGATGATTCGAGTTGCACAATTTATGTATATTTTATTTCGTGCGTGGGTAATTACCGTATCCAAGATAAAATCGATAAATTTACGCTACTTTACTAACTGTAATAGAAAAAACTCATAAGGTAAAATAAAAATAAAAGTTATTTGTTCGATAAACTTGGCACGTACAAACAAAAACAGACAAAATGGACGTAAATATCAGACATATGATAAAACTGTTAAACATTAGACTCGTCTATCGTATTTCTTTGCTCGGAACGAAGGAGAAGAAAAAATTTCTGACGAGATTACGTTCGTCAAATTTCTCGTCTCTCTGGACGAGATAAAAGATTAGATACGACGTCTCGCAACTCACGAAAGATATCTTACATCGAGTTGAAGATTCCAACGACAGAGCTATCACTTCGATTTCTTAACGCTCAAATAAACACCAACTCACCTAATCGTCGTATCTCCAACGTATAAAATAACTCGACCACAACAAAAATCTTGTCCGAGAAGAAGGAATACTAAAGAAAAGAAGAAAAAAAAACAAAAAGAAAAAATGAAAATCCCCTAAAACGTCACGTCGCACTTTATTTGTTTTAATCCCAATTGATCAATCGTCGTATTTTTCAAATCAAATACGTCGAAGTTCAAAATTCTGACCAAAGAAAAAAAATCAAAAGTCACTCGCGTTGCACTTATTTTTCTCGATCGTCTCTCATCAGCCTTGTTTTTTGTTTCTTCTACAAAACTAGTAAACACTTTTAAACGACAAAATTTAAACAAACGTGCGTACGAAATACGATCTATTTGAAATTTTTAATTAATAAAAAAACGTTCGATGTTTAATTAATAAAATGAATAATATAAAAGATACAAAACAAGAAAAGGATGAAAGCACGATTTTTGAAGCCGATTTCCTCTTCTGTCACTCTGTGCGAGTGTTCACGACGCGTCGTGTCGTGAGAAGGACTGAATGGGTCTGCCAGACACGAAACATAATCGCGTTTACGTGGACGCTGTTGTGGTAGATAGGCATATACACCTCTCTTCGTTTCCTTTCCTTTCCTTTCCTTTCCTTTAAACGAGTAGACGGTAAGACGAGTGGGGTAGGGAAAGATAGAAGAACCTTCTTAAAAACCCTCTCCTCTTCTAAACCCTTCTCCTCTTCCCCACTACACCTCCCCAATACCACGTGCCATAAGCACGAGCCTCGGGGGAATCAGAAGCACCCACGCGACACCCGGTATATGTTGGACGTGGGTCGTAGAAGCCTCTGCATGGCATTGAGATAGACGAGCACCGATTCTTTCTTCTTCTATTCTAAACGCATATCTCGTTTAGTTATTATTATTATGATTATTATAAATAAAGGATTCGTCTTCTCTTTCTTCTTCATTTCGATTATGTGGGCTTTACCCTATTTGGATTTATTTTGATTAAGAGTATTTTTTTCTAATTTCCTTTTTTCTTTCTTTTTTCTTTCTTTTTTCTTTTAGTATTAATGCAATTTCTGTATAAGTGGAGATTGTAATATATTTTTTTTTCTTTTTTTTTATTCGTTGCTGCGGCAGAATTATACGGGTATATAGGATTTTTATATCGAGGGTAGAAATTTGTATTACGTTTATAGAACATAGAATTAATTATTTTTTACTCGAATGGATGGCTGAATGTAGATTCTGTATTGATTACTACAAATTTGTTACATAGTTAACGATCAAATTTAATTTAGACCACTTCTTGTTTTTTATATGATTTAGAGATAATCTTTGAAGAATTTAATTATTTAAAACAAATATATTTCTCTCGCTCTTTTTCTTTTTTTTTCCTTTTTATTTAATACTAACTTTGAATTTCCTAATCAGTAAACTTCTATTCTCTTCAATTCTTCGTGGGACCCAACACTTAACAAGAATACTACGTATTTTGAGACTCGAGAAGGAGATAAATGTTTGGAGAAAGAGTGAAGTCAAAGGAAGATGAGGAAGAAGAAAAAGAAGAAAAAAGAGGGTATAATAGAAACGTAGAAGGGACGAGAATACGCCCACGATCATCGTCAAATCTCAACGAACACGTATACTTCCAGATAAAATGAAGAGACTTATCATAACGCAGAATGGACGTTACCTCGACCTGAACCTTTTTCCTTTTCCGTTATGAAATAACTATTTTTTAAACAATCAAAAACTTGCATATACTTTACAAGATACACCTCTGTTTGATTGGCCAATAAAAAAATGTCATTATTTTCAATATATTCAAAATATTTTCTTAACCTTTTTTACATACAATAATTGATTTGCGAATAAAAATATTATAATATCATAGTGTTACGTTTTGGAATATAAATGATTGCAAAATTCGAGGCTACTTTATTGGTCAACATTTGTTTTTTCTAATTTTCATTTCTTTTCGTCATTCTCATCATCGTCATGAATTTTATGTTCAATTGTTAACAAATTTAATGAACCGTATCCTCATAAGTATTGTCTCTTCACTTACAATTTCTTTGTACGTTATTATCACATCTCATTGTTTCTTAACACGACAAGATAATTGTAACGTTTATGGACAAAATTTATTCTAATTACTAACACACCAATCGTATACAACGATACTTCGAAAGTGTATGAAATGAACATGTTTTCTATGAGCTAACGTTTAAAAATATAATTTATTCCAAGAAGATCATGAGGAAGTGAATAACAACAACAAAACGAGAAAGAAAGAAACTATAATTTCTAATAATAATAATAATAAAAAAAAAATCGAATAAAAATAATAAACGTTGGTCTTTTGCACGAGATCATTAAACAGCGGCAGCTCGTTTGTTTGATGATGCCATATTACACTACAGTTTGAAAGTGAAAATCACTAATACAAATGTAGACACATATACATGTTTACTCCCACATAGAACTCTAACACATAGTTAGAGTTCTTTGAAAGTTCGAACGTGATATATCTGAAACGTGGAAAAAGTCGAGAGAGAACGTTCGAGGATGATGTTCGAACATTTATTATATTTATAAATATTTTAAAAAAACAGTAAAAAGAAACAGATTTTTTATTTCTTATATTATTTAATCATTTTCAGAATCTCTATAAATTATATCTTAATACTAAATTATTGTGTTTACAAAAATATATTTATAATATAATATTATAATAATATGCAAAATGTTTCCCTATCGCGGGGGGGGGCAAAAGTTAGACAAAATAATTATTATAAGATGCAACCGAGAATTAATATTAATTCAAGTAATAAATCAAATAAAATTATTCATATATTTATAATAATAAACAATAGCATTTATTTGAAAGATAAGTATTTGAAAATATTTCGTTTTCTTAAGAATGTGTAATATGGCACTAAGTTAGTCAGCCTATTGTTATCACATTTTTTCTATTTCCTTTATTTTTTATCTTCTTCGTCATTAGCACGACTGGTAAGTATATCTATAGATATATATATATAAATTATCGTTTCCTGGTTCGCAATTATTCTTAAGACGAGAAGGTATATATCGAATCGGTTTTTTCTCTTTCTCTCTCTCTCTCTATTTATGTCTCTTACTTGGTAACATGCTTGCGCCAAAGATAATGGCATTCTGGGCTCGCCCAGAGATGACACAACGTGCCAGCAATGGCTCTCTTAAAACCACGTGCATTGAAAACTGTATACTCTTAGATGTAGTCTTTCGACCGAGGAAAATGATTATTATTTTTCATGTGTTCATTATAGATGTACAGTTAATCCTATTTATCTATATGTAAAACATGTTTCATAAGAAGACCTATTTTAATTAACTAAATAATAGAAAGAATAAAAAGGGATGAACAATTTCGAAAGTAGAGCAATCAATTTCACGAAAATGCATGCAGAAAACCTAGCTATGTGTTACAATTTATTTTCCGAGAGACTAGTACAATTTTCATCGAATCTTGTTCACGTTTATTCTAAAATTCCTGACGCTTTACGATGAAAAATACAATTCTTATAATTAAACGTAAAATCTTTATTTCTTTTTTTACGATTCTTCTTTCTTTTTTCTTCTTTTTGGCAGAATTGAATAAAAAGGATAACTTTTTGTAAGATATAGAAAGAATGAATCGAGAGTATAATGGTACGTACAGTTATATTCAATGTCGATGGATGGTTGAAGGGAGTGACGTGGATCTTTTTCTAATGAGCGAAAGGTCACTTCCGGTCATGCAGAAAACGGAAACACAGCGCGTGCTCCTCCATATCCTGTGGTAGCTCGAGCGATAGCTCCTCGTAACACCTGAGTGCGTAACGCACTAATGTAAGTACTGCGCACTGCGCACCACTCACCGATGCGTTTCTAACAATAAGTGCAGACATACTTGGAGATCTTCTTTTTATTTTTTATTTTATTTTTTTGGTTTTTTTTTTTTTTAACAGAAAATTTTAACCGCATCGTAAATATCTAGCATTGATCTATTAATCGATCATCGATAAATTCGCAGCGACTAATCAATTATTTACGTACTATCCATTATTACGTCTAATAAAAATGTTTTTAATAATTATAACGAGTAGAAATTAATTAATATAGAAATTTATTTAGCGCGAATGTGAGCACACGTGCTTTAAATGCGAAAATATTTTTCATATATTTTACAACGGAATTTTGTTTACCCCGTCGCGATTGTTAAGCATCGAAGACCGATAGATCATTAATCAGATATTATTATTATGATTAACACAAATGGTTTTCGTGATACATTTCAATTAATTGGTACACACATATTTATTTATTATGTGTACGCTTGTTCGTGTATCTCAATTGAAATTATATTATGTATTCGTGATTATTTAGTATCGATGATCGATTGATCATTAAATCAGCAATTATTGATTATTATGTTAACCATAAATTGAAATAAATGAATATACATGTTTATCAGTTTCAAATATATATGTATATTTTGCTTTTAATTAGACATAATCATGACATCTATAAAGTAACGTAAGTAAACATTCATTTTCTTCTAAATCAGAAGACGGTAGATATGGCTCATTGCATTTCGCGTGGGAAGAAGTTACGTGGGCGAATTTCTCCAAAGGTCACAGTTCAAAGACGTTTTTTTATGATTTCACGTGTACACGTAAATCCAACTTCTTTAAATATTTCTTGGTATTGAATATACCTAGAAGTGTGTATTTAATAATCTTATATAATTATCTTTTCATGTATGTTATATTATGTATCTTTCAAATACCATCTAAATTAAATGAAAGTGTTCTAAAAACATAAAAAAAAAGGAAAAATAAAATAATTCTAATATACGATAAATTTCGTATAACAATAATGATGTAAGATAAATTAAAAAAGGAGGAAAAAGGAGGAAAAAGGAGAAAAAAAGAAAAAAAAATGAAAAAACAGATTACAATCTCATTAACGTCAATGTAAGTAACAAAGTGTTTAATAGAAAAAAAAAATCTATGAAATCAGTAGATCTCGATTAAATAAAACGAAAGGGGAGGTCTTTTTTATTCCCTCGTGAGAAAAAGTAACGCATTTTCATAATAATTATCTAACCCCTTTACGATAAAATCGAAAAACTGTCGACAATTCTCTACGTGAGTTTCTCCCCCTTTCCTCTAACGAGCCACCCCTCCACCAATCACAATCATTGGAAATAAATTGTAGTAGGTGTTATTCGGTGCTTGATCAATTCCCGAATTGATTCTGTCGAAAGTTGACAAGGCTCGTGTTAAACTGAAACGTGCATGACGAATTATTTGCTTTCGTGACTGGCGGACCAAACAAACATTAACAGAAACGGACTGACGAACGGACAGCTGGTCTTTACAACTACGGAAACATTGTATAAATATTTACAGTTGAGAGAGCGAAACGATATGCGGAAATCTATTTGTAATTAATTATATTGCACTCTCGGTCGGATAAGACGAATAGATGGATAGATAGGTTTTCTTGCTAGTAATGCATAAAGTGAAAGCGATTTCACGCGCGGTATGAGAAAATTCAATTTCATGGATTATTATATGCATTTATAATACCTATCCGCGGGTTTCCTGACTTATTTTTCTTTTTTTTTTTCTTTTTTTACAAAACATAACGCAAACATTTTACATACTTCAGTCGCCATTTATTAATTTCCCAAGATAAGATAAGTATTAAATAAATAGATTCAACTGTGTGTGTGTGTGTGAAACACGATTGTTTGGTGCGTGAAAATATAATACATTAATACAATTTGTTATTATTATCATTATATTTTGATTTATATATTAGATTTCCTCGGTAAATTTAATTCGTTTTTTTTTTTTTACAAAAGCAAAATATAACGAAAATGCTGACTTCGATTTGTTATTTTTAATGTAATGCCAAACAAAATAGCTACTTGACAGATCGAAATACAATGGAGGTTTTAAATCACGTCTGAAGTGTCTGTTGTTAGAATGTTAAATAATTTTTAACGATAAGATTAAACTATCATTAAACGCGATTTAAATTACTTTCAGAACGATCGAATAATTTTTAGAACGTTAATAAATTGCAAATGTTAATGATTTATAAAAAGAGTGTGGGTCGATTGATTTTCTTCTCTTATACACGCATACCATACCTGGACATATATTTTTAATGGAATAAAATATGCATGCACAGTTAGCAAGCTTCACCTTCCTTTTTCTACATTAAACTTTTACAAAAAGTTAATTAAAAAATTATGAATAGATCGATATACCTTTTTTTTCTCAAAACCAATGATCGGTTTAAAATCGAATCATGGAAAATAACCAACGGATGATTCAAGCTCGTTCACCTTACGCGCTTTGTTCAACTTGTCGAAATAAAAATTCTTATCCATTCGCATGATCTTCTTCAATCTTATTTTGTAAAGTTCATCTTGTAATTTTGTAAATTCTTTTTGAATTTTACAAATATGATAAGACCTTTCTATGATTAAAATAATGATACCTAAAATGGTACCACCAATCAGTAATGCCAAAATCGGTGTGATGTCCCACAAAGTAACAGCAGTGTGAATAATTTTCGATAAATTAACTTGTACAACGAACATTCCTCTCAAACGATTCATTATACCGTTGTCTATGAATTTTTGCAAACTATAAAAAAGAATAAATTTATTCTATTTACGAATAATGATCGTCATTAATCATAAAAAAAAAAAAAAATAATGAACTTACTTATAATTGATGATACCCTTGAAAGGGCTACCCTTTGGCACAGTCATTGCCAGACTATCGGATCTACCAGTTTCTATAAAATTAACTTTACATGGTAGATAAAGATTTATTGCTTTTTTTACTTCTTCGGTTGCGTAGAACGCCACTTTCTCTGTACATACCTTTGGAAAAAATGAAAACGCTTGTATTAATACGAACAACTAAGTATAAATACCTTTTTCCGGATAAAACAGTTGTTACTTAAAGAAAGGCTTCTCAAAATGTCGATTACGACCCTACCGACCCTATATAGGGTCAACAAAATTTAGGGGATCGTCAAGTGGAAAAGTTCGAGAATCTCTGGTCTAGAGATATCACTATAATCACTATTCAAATAATTATTTACTGTTGATAATATTTTAGTGTTAAGATACCTCATGGAATCCTTGAGATAAAGTGGTTGGTAATTCTTTTTTCGGTTTCATTAAACTCATCATTTGGATGATGACTTCATCTTTGGAATTCTGAGTAAAATAATGTATGTGTGTGTGAGAATTTTGTTCATTATATTTAAGAAAATAAGTAAAAAAAAATAAAGAAACGTTGAATTGTATCTTATTCGTGATAAATTTACCGCGAAAAGGTCGTAATCAGCACTGTTGCCGAAAACAATCAAGTTGTAGGAACCATCGTTGGCGAAATCGTTGAGAGTGGAAAAAGGTAAACTGTCTGTGGTCACGGTCAAGAAACTAATTAAAGAAGCCGAGTAAGCAGCCGAGACTATTATGGCCGAGACGAAGATGGAGATGAAAGCCAGACGTAAAGAAGAGTCGGTGGGAAATTCTGAAAGCGTATAATAATACATTAAAACCATAATAATATAAGAACTCTCGCATATAGTTTATTTAGTTTTTGTTTCATCAACGCATATGTAGATACCTGATAATCCTTGCTGACAATAAATACCCCATACGTGTATATAATTTTCCGACAAGACAGATCCGGAGATGTAAAAACTTTTTGCCTTAATTATGGTCAATAAAATGGGCGTCGTCGTTATCATTAAAATTATTATTGCCCAAATTCCTGGACTAAATGTCTGGAAAAAAAATAAAATGTATATAATAACGCAATAAATTAAAAAAATTAAATTACAAATATCAATATGGCGACCAACGCATATATAAATAAATTATATTTCGTGATAAATTAATAATTAATATTATATGAATAATTTTTGGATGAAACTAAACCTTGAAATATGCGGACCAATTAATAACAGAACCAGGATTTTCTTTCATGTACAATCGATTACGCGAAAGTAAAAATGGCAAGGTGAATTCGACAGCTTCCTTTCTTTTAGTTGTCACTGTAAATTCAGCTACACCTAAATCAATTTCACCGGAAACCAATTGTCCGATCACTCCGTTCCAGGTTTCATTTTCTTTGTCCCAACTGCCATAAGCGTCAACAGGCTCTAACACCTCCATAGTAAAGTTTATCGTTTTGCTTAATTCCGTGACTATTACTCCTAGTAGCTTGGTCAGTTTATTATTTTTTGTCCCGATAAACGAGGAATCCTATTCGAAATGATTATTATGTTTATATATAAGGATCACTCATTCGACAAATCGATTAACTTTCCCTAAACAAAAAGTAGAGAATCTTTGATTTATTACTGAATATAAAAATTCAATAAACATTTATATATCATGTAGGGATTGAAAAATGTAAGTATTAAAAAGATAAGTATCGATCTAATGGTTTGATAATAAAATATAAAAAGAATTTTACAACTGGAGTTAATCGTTTTGAAATTCGTAATGTAAATTATTCTAGAATGTATAAATGAATTATACTTTGACCGTGCCAATGCGTAAAACTGTTCCAAAAAGGTTGCTTCTCCGACCGTAAAGGCTTTCATTGCTAAATGCGGAGAAATAATTTCCAGGTTTCCAAGTAGCAAAATTAGAAGTTATCGTGTTATTACCTTGTACGGAATACCTATCGTTCGATAAAAATAATTGCATCTACGTATAAAGTAAATTGCAAAATGCATTAAATATTATGACATTAAACATACGAAATAACCTACCATTCCTTTAATATCGTTTCGTTGTAGCAAAGAATTAACATCTCCGTATCGAAGTTTAGATTGAAAAAATTGCCAATTGGATTTAGACAAAATTCTTCCATCGGGTTACCTGGTGTCTCCATAAATAATACGAACCAAACGAACAAGGATATTTCGAGTTCCTTGCTGACCTTCGAGAATTCTTCGAAATTCTCCCACGTAGAAAGAAGTATAACGAACAATGGTTTTGACGTCGGATTATATTTTTTATTGTCCATGGCTAGATCCGTGAAATTGATACTGATAGATAGGATTCCTTGACGAGAGAGTTCACGTGACCATGTGTGGATCATAGTTGACATTTGCATGTCTATCGAACCATTACAAAATTCATTTATGGTTCCTATTTATTAAATCGATTTTTTTTTTTTCAAATATTTATAATCGAATATTCAAATAATTCATTTCAAATATGAACAAACAATATAAATTTATACCAAACCGTTTATTTGACCAGTTAACTGTTAACGTTGCATATGAGTCATTGTTAAAAGAAATTTTGTTTACACTATGACTCATATATGCGAAATTATACCACGTAATTATCTTTTTAAAATTAACTAATGCAGATGTGTGAGACATGTTAACATTGAAAAAAAAAACAAAGTATAACAAAATACTGTCAAAATAAATGTAAACTAAACCGTTAATTATTTAATCAAATATACTGCATTTTCACTTACTATCGGAATGACCACTCTTCACAAAAAACACACACGAGGTTTCGTAATGGGTGTATACCTGGGTGATAAGAAAAATATAATCATGAGTGGTCAAACTTAAACCAATGACAATGATACCAGTGAATGTGATATAAAAAACGCAATAAATTATAGGAGACATATTGGTCTCATGACTACTACAATTAAATCTGATTTCTTATTTTCTTTAACGCTGACACAATGTAATATAAGTAACAATAAGATTGAAAATAAAATGATATAATTTTTTCAATAAATATAAGAAGGAGTTCGAAAGGTGTCCGGTGTACTACGAACACGTGATTGAATTGAACGACTGAAAGGCGATTGTCGTTTTTCCACGCTCGTTTTTATCTTCTTCCGAAGATCTATATAAACATATACATACGTACAAATTCACGTATATACCGGGTGAGACATTTAAAACAAGTCATCTGAATAACTACATTACTATTGGTGGTATTTGATTTATTTCTTTTTGTAATAATAAATATATCACAGGATTTGATAGTAAATATAACAATGTTAATATATTATTTTATTTAAAAAGATAGAATTGACCTTATTCACTAACAAAAAAAATATCAACTAATGACTTACCGGTAGATTTACTTATTAGATTTAACCCTTTGCACTCGAGGCCTTTTTCGCTTGCGCGAACCAGCAACTCGAGACGATTTCGGCCAAATTAAGTAGACATTTTACAGGTACTTTAAAAACATTTATAAACAAACAAGCGTATAGAAATAATCAAATATCATCAGTTTGAGTGCAAAGGGGTAATAGTGACAGCGTTAAAAAGGAAAGAATGTTAGTTTTGATTTTATTTCCTTCGCACAAATTCTCAGGTATTGAAATAAATATCGTGAGAATTGGGTAACGCATTTTGTTCTATCAATTAATAAAAATTGTATTATTTAAGTGACCTATTTTAAATACCTCACCCTATATAAATATATATATATATATATATTTACACACACAAACACATATACATTTATATGCGTATGCGTGTTTCTATCCGAAGGTATTATACGGTCTTGTTCCTTGATCACCTACTTTCTATATTATGTGCTTTATATATGACTATCGTGTACGTATTTATGATATATATGTGTATTTATGTGTGTCCTGTGTGTCGAATGTATCAATGTAACATTTACGTTGGTCGTTGCATTTCTATCTAACGTAGAGATGAGCCAAAGATAAAAAAGAAAAAAAAGAAAAAAAAGAAAAAAAGAAAAATGAAAAGACGATAAAAAATAAAGGTTGCCTCTATCAGGAAAATTACGAACAAGCTGTGAATTATATTTCCATCATTTTCCACTGGCAAACACTATCATCACGAACGCCATTCACATCATTCCCACTATATTACATATGAAACATCGTTAATGTGTTGGCCTGACCGTCGTCGACCGCATAATATCAGACACATATGGGAAATGGGAAAAAAGTTTGAGAGAAATTGTTGAGAAAATTGTGTACAATTTCTTTCTTCTATAAGACGCATACCTACATGTGACAAGTGTCGGGTTTTTATTTTTTTTCCTACTACAAATGGGTTTTCGTTGGGTTCTTTGGTTCTCGAAGAATTGCATTTTTTATTCTCGTGTGTTTTTTTTTTTTTTTTTTTTCTTATATACGAGGGTGAATGAGGAAGGTGATGGAAAAAATTTCAAAATTATTTCTATTTATTTGGCAAGAGTATTTTGTATGCGAACATTTTGTTCAATAAAAAATAATCATTTGTCACTATTTTAAATGAATTCAGAATTTTATTTACAATTATTGATTGATGCATATTAATATTTTATTATAAATAATAACTACAAAAGTTTGTAAACATTCCGACCCAATGAAATTCAATATTTTCTTTTCAAAATTATTATCGTCACAGCCTACGAGAAATGTAACTTTTTTATCGAACATACATATAATATTTACGTAAATTTTGATTAGAAATTTCTCACGAGTTAATATTAAATAAAATATTTTCGTAATTTAAATTTCTTTCCTCCTCTCCCATTTTTGATTATAACATTCTTTCTTTTACTATACGCAAAATAACATTTTTCTACGATCAACATGCAAACACTTAAGACAATTCCTATTTCGAGAAACGATAAAATCGGTATAATGCTCCAAAATTTTAAACCATGTAAATCTAGTTTCTTGTTAAACGTTTTTTTAATTTGATAACTGTTTCTTATTCGTGTTATCATACCGTTTCTCATTATTTTAAATATACTGAAATAATGTAACACATTCGTTAATAATTTTATTTTATAATACAATTATTTCTTGAATTGTTACGTGCAATAAATTCTTTTAATATTAATTAATACATAGAAAATTCAGCTTTTCTTGATTTTTATTTATTACTTACTGATGATTTATCAAACTGAGAAATTGATTCTTTTTCGACCACATTAATGATACACTATCTATATGACCAAGATTAATGCGTACGATATTGCAAGGTATTTCAGGATCTAGAACGTTTCTTACTTCGGTTGACACGTACATCGCTACATTACGTTCATTACAAACCTGTAAACTCATTATTTTATTTTTTCAAATGATTTAATATTGGGTCGTTCAAAAAGTAATTTCATTTTTTCAATGTTAAACAAAAAAAAAATTTTCTGCGTAAAACGATATTACTTATCGTACAACCCGATAATTAATAAATACAATATATTTTGTTTATATATAATTACCTGAAAAAATCCTTCGAGATGAGTTAAGGGTAATTTTTCTTCGGGTTTCATGAAAGACATGATTTTCTTTGCCAACGGTCGTTTAGAATTCTATAAATGTTTATTAACAAATGAAAGTATCGATCACGTACGATCAATATTTACTGTCTTTATTTATATATTCATAAATATTTGGAAATAATAATACACAAAATGGTTTTAGTAAATTAAAAAAAAAAAAAATGAAATCTAAATAATATAAAAAAAATAAAAAATCCTTTTTTTTTTGTTTTATTAAATAACTTACAGCGAATACATCGTATTCCAAGCTGTCCTTAGGCGAAATTAATGTGTAAGTTCCATCTTTTACAAATTCCTCCATCGATAGGAATGGCAAACGACTGATAACGTTTGACAGAAAAGATATCAACGAAGCTGAGTAAGCTGACGAGATTATAAAAGCCGAAAGAAATAATGAAAAATATGCCAATCTTAAAGAGAACCTTTGAGGAAATTCTAAAAATAGATAAAAGACATTTATTTATACATTTTAAAGCACATCGAACTTAAAGCGAACGATATTTGAAGACACACTTTATTCTATAAATTTACCATCGAGTCCCTGTTGACAAAAAATACCCCAAATTTGAAGATAAGAATCCAAAAGCAATGACACGAAATTACGTTGATTGGCAATAATTTTCATGAACGCCAACAAAATTGGTATCGTCAAGATTAAAATGAGCAAAGATATCCAAATTTTGTAATTGAATGTCTAAAAGACAAAACAAAAAACATAAAAAATAACAAGAGCGAGAAATAATGTAAATGAAAATGAATTTCATGACATAAAAATAAATGTAAAGAAATATTGAATACATACTCGAAAATAATTGGACCATCCTACACTGGAAACATCAGGTTCCTTGATATACAACGAAGTAGATGAAAGAATGAACGGTAAAGTAAAATCAACAACTTCTGATCTGGATTTACTCATGGACACGAAAGATATTGTAAATTGTGCACGATTGGCAATCAATTCACCTACCGCACCGTTCCACGAATTATACTTAGCGTTCCATCTACCATTCGACGAAGATTCATTGACAATAACGAAAGAAAAGTTAACTAATCTGGTAAGCTCTAATAATATTTTACCACAGGAACCAGTCAGTGTACCATTTTTGTCCATATTGATGAAAGGATTGCTCTGAAATATTGACACGAAATTTTCATTGAAATGTTAACAAATATATATTTAGAAAAAAAAACAATTCTATTTAAATATAAATTATATTAATTTATAATCTTTTTCTCTCGAGGCCTTTTTGATGCAATTATTTAAAAATTCTTTGACGAATTTGTATTTCTGTAAGAGAAATTGTTCTAAAAATAAATATACAATGTTGATTGGAAATTTTCTAACGGAATAAAAATTTGCTTTTGAAAAAGTTGAAAATATTTGCTTACCAGCACGATAACAGCTGGAATGACTAAACCTTCCAAACTGTTTCTCCTTTCGTATAAACTAAGTTCAGTTAAAAGCATTAATGTTCCATCAGATTCCCACTCAGCCAATTCGAATACTTTAGTTTGATTAGTTCTCAGAGAATACCACTCCCGCATGATCTTGTCTTTTGGACAAGAGACCAGCATCTCGGTGTTGAAGAGAAGATTGAAGGGATTACCTTTTGGTATAGGACAATAATCCTTTTGATTGTATCCTGGTAAAAATATGACGTACCAGTAGGCTGAGGACATGTCGAAGTTTCGAGTATTCTTGGAAAATTTTATAATCGATTCATTGTCCGATAAGAATACTACAAAAAGAGGACGTACAATTCGATTCTCGTAATAGGATATTTCTCGCATGTTCGATATTTCTGTCCCGAGTGCCATAAATCCTTCGCGGGACAACTCGCGAATCCAACGATGAATTAATCGGCTAAATTCTAAATCTAAGAAAAATATTATTATTATTATTTTTAATTATAGTATTATATTATAATGTAGCATTTTCCAAAATTTATTCTCAAAAAGAATTAAATTTTAATGCAAGATGTTTAATAAATTAAATAATAAATAATAAATAAATATATTGAAATTATATATATTAAATTCAAATATTGTATCAAATTGTTATTGTTGTAAATAATAAATTTTCTTTTTTCAATCAAACAGTGCAAAATAAATGCAAGTTATTTATGAAAATTATAATTTTTTATATCCACCAGACATTTTCATCTGTACATTTTTTGTCATTCATATAAAATAGATGAAACATTTCAAACTCTAATATACGTTTTGTGATTATTTTGATTAAAATAGTTAGATTTAATACGTACCTTCTGACTTAGTATGAAGATAGAATAAAAACACGCTCGAAGTTTTATAAAATTTGCATACGTTTATTATGACCGAAATATAGTTCGTATGGTGATCATTGGTGATTTCTGTTTTAACAAATTCAAGTACGAGCACGACGATGATAACATTTTTCCACTGTAACATATTTCTTATTTTCTCTTCACAAATTTACAACATTAAAAACACCAAATTTTCCGGATACGAATAAATTTCGATGAATTCGAATGAACGGGATGACAGATATGATCTAATTGGTACTTAACCATTTACGAGAGAAAAAAAAACTGTCCGTTCTAATAGAATACAACGAAGTGTGGGTTGAGTTTGATTGAAAAGTTGAATCGATCATCAAATGAAAAAACGTGTTGAGCAAGAAATAAGGGCGCGAACAAGGACGAACACTACGAACGACTAAGTTTCCAACTACGAGTAGAAGTAATTTTACCTGCACTGCAGGTATAGCCCAACAAACAGACTCGGATGCACTCAAACATAATTCGATTAGATCTTTTAACATTTTTTAAATCCATTGTCATTTCATTATTTCGCTTATCAGATAAATAGAAACCTTTTTCATGATTATTGTAAGTTCATCATATAAAATGGTATCAATATCAAAAATATGATTATTCCAAATTATAAATGCGTTACATAAAGTAAAATAATATAGTTTATTTTTTAATCATATCCATCCCTATTACAACGTCAATCATAAAAGGATATGCGGAACAATTTACAAATTGCATGCGCATGCGTTCTAATGGAACATTTGATGATTGCGACAGATAAAAAATAATTGTCTTTCTCCCTTTCTCTTTCTTATACTTTTTATTTCTGTCTAATAACTCTCTCTTTGTATGCGAAATAATTTGGAATTTGATATCTCTCTTAATCTTTATTTTTATATACTGAAAGAGCCAACAACTATCTTTGTTTTCAATAAAAAAAAAAATTATGTTTAAAGAAAAAGTTATATTTTATAAAATAAACATTTTTTATACTTTAAACATTAAATTACAATGTTAGATTGTAAGATTATAATATTGTAAAGAAACAAATAGATGAATAAAAATGGACAATTTAACTGATAAATGATAGTAATTATTGACTCACTTGGTATACCGGCAATTTTTATCTTCGATTTTCTAACGACGTATGTACTTTCATGTTACTTTAGATTCTCTCATTTGTAAAGATCGCAAATATTTAGATTAAAAATCGTTCTGAAGTAACGATGTATTTCTGCCATTTTCCTGTCGACTTTAATCATAAGCATTACATGTCAACCTTGATTGTAACTGCTAATACAAATTGAAGAGGAACACTCGACTCGATTATTACGAGAAATACAATTTTATTCAATAGAATTTGTTTTCTTTTTTCTTTTTCTCTCGAACATTTCTTTATGCATTTATTTTAAAATTCTTCGTCAATTTAATGCAATGCCGAAATTTTGTAATAAGTTATATTTAATTAAATACTTAAATATTTGTTTTATAATTATAACTCCTACATTATTTAATTTGGTCAAGTTTATTTTAATATTATTTAAATAATTATCTTAGACAATTTTTTTTGAACAAAGTGGTCTTTATGATTTTCAGTCGATTAGATTTTGTTCACAATTTCATCTATCTTTTTCTTCACACGTGCGTTTCTTCTTTTGTAAAGAAATATTTTCCTTAACAATAATTCTATTAATAATATAGTAATGCTTATAATAAAACCAATTTTTAAAAGATCAAAAATAGGATTCACCGAGTGCAAGGAAACGCTTTTATACGTTAAACCATGAAAGTTAGATTTCTTCTTGTTTTTTTTTATGAGACGATCGATGACACCGTTGTACAAAAAATGTCTTAAACTGTCAATGAAAAAATATACTAATTAAACTTTTATATATCCGTCAGTAATTTTGGTTATAAAAAAAAAGAAACAAAATTCGTTTACTTACTGATGATTTATCAAATCGATGAATGGATTATTTTTAGTCAAGATCATCGACAATGTAATTATTCGTCCACCGTTTATTCTAATCAAGTTACATAACGAATGATTTCGTACCGACAATCTTATATCCACGCTTGTATAAAATGTAACTCTTTGTTTGCTTTTACAAACCTACAATCATTTTCACATTTTAAAAAACTAGGTCATTTGTAACGTTATCATTCATTTTTCCAATGGAAAATAAAAAAGTATTTTTCTATTTCATATTTAAAATCAAACGCGTTTTAAAAGACCGTGACCTTTGTACAATTTTGCAAATATATTTGATATAAGTCAAGATTGATAATGGTTTCTACTATTTTTTATATTATTGTAAGGTAAAAGACCCAATGGTGGAACGAGACCCAGTACCGGAACGATTTCAGGATTATTATATTATATCTTATTGAATATGATATGGAATTTTAAGAATTTTTATTTTTTCGAAATTTTAATGGTTTGGGCATGAAATGGAATATAAGTAAAACTTATAAGTTCATCGCTAATATTAAAAAAAAAATAAAAATTGTAGGACCAAACTTAGTTCGATGACTTAACTCAATTCCTTAAGGAATTTGCTAAGAAAGCAGTCCGTAGTCTTAAGCTCGTAAAAAATGTAAAAAGCAACTTTTTCATAAGTTTTTTTTTTTTATGTGTGCCCAGAGGTATTTAGAATTCACAGTCTTAAGTGTTAATATGAAAAAAATTCATTAAAATTATTAATTTTTGCTGTTCGTCTATCGGTAGACTCGAAATTGGCCCGACCCCATACCGGAACAGTCTGCCATGTTTACTCTGCCGCCTGACATATGCAGTGTATTTTGTTAAAGAGCAAGGTGAATAGTGCAATAAAGAAACTATTTGTGATTGAATAAGTAATACAGTAAGTACGTTAGGTATAACAATATCATCAAATGTGCATAAACTTCAGTTTTGAAAATAAAAACAAATTTTTGTATTTAATATTTTGCTCTAAAACTAATTTATAAAGTTTAGCTTTAAAATCTTGTGTTTATATTTATTATCAAGTTGAAAATATATTATTTTTTATGAAACATTATTTAATTCAAGAGTATTTTATGCTATAAAAAAATATTCGTCGTTAAATTTATATATTAATCATTTTTTGCATTTGGAGAAACTTTTATCATTCACTGTTCCGGTATTGGGCCAATCATATTCCGCTATTAGGGCTAGTCATTTTTAGCGTTCCGGTACTAGGTCTTTTAAGCTGCTTCGAAAAACATTTTTTTTAATTATTAAACTTTGGATAAGCTTATTTTCAATTCTTATCGTACAGCCGAATGTTTGTTCTAAACTATTAATTAAAATTTATTCATTCTACGGGCTGAATAAATATTTCTTAAATAATATTAACTGTCACATGCCCTTAGTCGTTCCGCTATTGGGTCTTTTACCTTATTTGAAAAATAAAATTTTGTAGATTTTGCATCATAGATAAAAAATATTTACCAATAGAAGGGCTTCCAAAGCTGTGGTTGGTAACTCATCTTCCTTTCTCATGATTTTCATAATCTTTTTCGATGTTGAATCATTGGCATACTATGAATAAAAGTATAAAAGTTTAACGATAATCTATTTCGAGGTTTATATTTTGTTTAATAATACTTACAGCAAACGTATCGTAATCCGACGCACCCCTATAAACTGCAAGCTGATAAGTCCCATCCTCGACGAGTTCTTCGAGTGTTCGGAAAGGTAAAGAATGAATGCTATTTGTTATAAATGATACTAATGTTCCTGAATATGCAGTGAAAACTACAAATGCGGATAAGAAGGTTGAAAAGTATGCCAATCTTAAAGACAGTCGATAAGAAAATCCTAAAAAAGAAAAAAGAATTCAATTTTGATATTTTTCATATAAGTATGAATTATTTTTAATAAATTAGGTTTATGTTTTAAGAAATTTATGTCAATGCTTTTTGTGATATAAATTATTTTTAATTATATTTATTAATAAAATGAAGGACAAAATAGTTGTTTTAAGGGGGAGGGGGTATTTCATTTTTTTTTTTCGATTTTTTGAAAATTTTTGAAGTGAAAGTATCAGATTTCAGGAATATTTTGTGAAAATTTTAAGTCGATCCGAGAAAAATTGACGGAGATACAGCATTTTTAGTATGAATTTTGAAATTTCTCGATGATTTTTTTTTTTTTTTAATTTTAAGTATTTTTTATAGGGGCTCAAATGTTGATTTTTTGGTCGAAAATCGGGTTTTTGACTTTAGAATGCCACCAAAAATCCAAAAATGAAAAAAAAATTTTGTTCTCGACAGGGCTATCTAGATAAATTTATAAACTAACAGAATCGTTTGGATTTTTTTGGTTTCGATAATTCAGTCTTGAGTTCTGATGACCACCGCAAAATGCGTTTTTTCCGCGCGCGCCTGACAAAAGTTGCTGCCATTGGCTCAAATCTTTATATTTTTTCACGAAAATTTCACAGAATATTCTTGAAATGTGACTTGACAATACCCCATTAGAATAATATCCTTTATATTAACCGTTCGTTTCTTTAATAAAAATTCATAAAAATATGCCATTTTTCGACTGAATTAACTCTACCCCCCCCCCCTTAAGAAAAGAAATAAAATTTAGATGATTTATAGTCACGATAATTATAGTACAGCTATGTTACCATTTAACTTATTTTTATAATAATTTGAAAATTTCTTATATATGAAAAATGTACAAACCATCAAGACCCTGTTGGCAAAAGATACCCCAAAATTCAAGATAATTTTCTAAAACCATAGAAATAATCCGATAAATATTACGTTCCTGAATGTCATTCATTTTCAAGACACTCACAAGTGATGGTGCCGTTGATATGATTACTATAATAAAAATCCAAATTTTTGAATCGAATACCTTAAAAAAAGAAAATGATCAAACGTATAATTGAATATTTTTGTCGGGAATTAATATGAAATAAATATTAACGATACTAACTTTAAAATAACCGGTCCATTTGACATTATCATAAAGTGGGTCCTTTATATAAAAACACATATGACTAACTAAAACGGGTAAAATATAATCAACGACATCGAGCCTGCTATTTGTTAATGAAAATTCACCAATTGCAATGTCGGCTCGACCAGCTGCTATTTCACCAACCGCACCAGTCCAAATTTGATTGTCGTCGTCCCATCTTCCGTATTCTTTAACAAATTCTACGATGTTCAATGTGAAATTAGCAGCTTGACCTAGTTCGGTTATTACATCTCCGAATAATCCACGCAAGGAACCATTTTTTTCTACCTCAATGTACGGACTATCCTACATTTAATATTTAAAAAATAAAAACATTAAAAATACACAAATTAATAATAAATCATTATTGTTAAATACACACGTAGAAAATCAAAATTTAAGCATTCAGAGATTAATACGAATAAAATGAATTATTCTCGTAATAAATGTAAATGCCCCTTTTGAAACTGCAAAACTTTCTACGCGTAAGTTTGAATAAAATTCATATATGTAGACTTTTTCTTTTTCTTCCTACCTCGACGATAACTGTCCTGAGTTCCAATCCATCCATGTTTTTCCTTCTATGATACATTGTCAGGTTGGTTAAAAATTTAAATGCACCATCAGGTTTCAATATAGCCAAATCAAAAGTCTCAATTTCAGTGTTTTTCAAGGAATACCATTCTCGTATGACACTGTCTGGGGGACAGGTGACTAACATTTCGGTGTTGAAACGAATGTTGAACAAATTTGTCGATCTTTCTTGACAATAATTTTGATGATAATTTCCTGGTAAGAAGATAACGTACCAAGCAGGAAATGACATGTTGAAGATGCGAGATACTTTTGAAAATTCTGCTACTGATTGATCATCGATCAAGATGACAACGAACAATGGTTTTTGTATTCTGTATAAGTAGCATAACGTTTTTGACATATTCGAGAGGTGTATATTGATAAAAGAAATTTTTTCTCGAGATAACAAACGTGCCCAGGTTTGTACCATGGTATTAAATTTTAAATCTGAAAATATTGGTGAATTATTGTGTAAGAATAAAATATTTTGCATTGCAAAAATTTCGTCTCAAAAGTTAATTCAATTATTGGAAGACAATACTTTTATATTTCTATATTATATTTTTGAATATCGTATTATGCACAAACTATTCGTGCATCCTAATATATTTAATTGAATTATTTTGTTTAAATTATTTTAATTATATATTTATAATTTAATTAAAAATTTCTGGACAATCAAATATGTGTTAACGAATGATTAAATCGTACGTACCTCCGATGTAAGCAGCAGTGTATAAGAGAAATACGGAAGATGTTTTATAAAAATGACATATCTCGATAACGTTAGAGACATAATTTTCCGCGAGAAATCTATCCGATGAAAATGTCCGGGAGTTGAAGAAACACATGACGTAGGATAAGAAAAATAAATATGTGAATAAGAAAACTAACAAACTTGACATGTTAAACTTTGACCTGGTTCGAAGCACACTGTGTACGATGTTGTAAATGAAATGTATTTTCAAACTATGGGAATGAATGGGAAGAAATTTCTCTGGTCTAATGGTTGGAATGAACAGGAGGTTCATAAATTAAACGTGGAAAAAAGTCTAACGATAATAAATGATATTTTATCAAGATTATTTCTAATCTTTGTCAATATGTTTAACCTTTCTGCCATATTTCTGATGGCAAGATGCGAATTCTCTCATAAATTTACATACACGTTGATACACATAGCGATTACTATCATGGGAAATTTGACACGTTGCGCTGCGATCGAAATTTTACTCGTTCCAAATAAGAAAATTACTTTTATTAAAAAACTCGACGATACGAGATTCGATTTATAAATAAATAATATACTAAATGTAATTTCTCTTTTTTTCTTTTTCTCTTTCTCTTTTTTGCCCCGACTATAAAATAATGGATATAATATACTTCGTAGAAGAATAAAACATTTCTAAACTTTGAAAGAATTCAAATATGTGTGGGTGTGTTCGACTAACGAAGAAAAAAAACTACGTCATAAGTATACATGTTTAAGGTTATAATAATAAAAAAATATTTATATATATTCTTCTTCAATTTAATGTTGTGCTTAAATATGCAAAAGCTTAGATCTGTCTGAGCGTGTTTAGATTCCATTACAAAATTGCAATTAAAATAGTATATGTAATTTGAATAAGAAAAAATTGAACATTAGTATATTCGTTAATATCGAACTTGCGCAAATTTGCGATTAGAATAGTATTGTGGAAATTGAATATTATTTTTCCTTTGTAAGTAAAATCCTGACGATTTGATCGATGGAATGTGATCCACCGTCAACGATTTCTTTCTGTTATACGCAAAAATACATTTTTCTAGGATTAGAATAAGAACACTCAAAACAACACCGATTAGGATGAACAGAATGAGTAATAAAACGCTGTTTATGTGAACCGGTTTTGGATAAGGCACAAAATTGAAATTCTTTTTAAATGTCGTATCTTTCAAACGATTCATCATTCCATTGTTGACAAATTTCTGCAACCTGCAATAAAAGTGTGCCTTAACTACGTAGAATAAATGAATATTAATATTATTTATTATTAAGTTATTTACTTAAAATTAATAACCTCGGTGAATGGATTATACTTTGACAAAACAATAGCTAAATTTTCTATCCGTCCAGTTGGAATGGCAACAACGCTGCACGGTATTTCAGAATTTATGATCTCCTTTCTTGATATCGACGTGTACATTGCTAGATTTTTATTTTTACAGATCTGTAAGTTAATAATAAATATTATTATATAATATAATTAACGTGTATTATTAATGTATAAATAAAAATTATTTCTGTAGGATTCGTGAAAAAATTGGGCCGTTGAACTGACTGACCGGGACTCGAAAACCCGGGTTTTCCGCTTTCCGAGCGACTGCTCTTTAACCATTGAGCTATCCAGGGCTCACCGTCCAATCTTCTCACGAACGCCTATTTAAGTTTGGCTTGGAAGTGCTCGCATCCCACATTTCTTTTTATATTTTTGTATTTATAATAACATTTCATCGTACCATCCGAAATGCTTCTTCCGTTGTTTTCGGCAATTTGTCTTCATCTATCATCAACTTTTTTAATTTCTGCATTATCGGATCTTTTGAGTCCTGCAAAGAAAAATATTCTATTAGAAAAAATTAGAATAAATGACGAGATAAAATTTGTTTTATTCAAAGATTCGGTTATGATAGTAATTTGTTCATGCAATAATAGTTAACGACTGATATTTTCCTACAATATAATTTTTCATTTGATTACTATGGCAATAATATTTTTGTTAAATTTCATTTCTTTTTGTTATCGTGCATCTTGTATTAACTCGTTTTAAAAATGAATCACAAATTAACCAAAGAAGAGCGAGTTTTTTTGTTGCAAACAATATTTGTGGTGGAAACATTAATAAAAGCACAGAATTTTTGGGAGAAAACGAATTTTATTTAGCCCTTTATTAAATCAAATATTAGAAAATAAAATTGATTGATAGAATAATTAGCATACTCACTGTGAACAGATTATAATCGGAAGAAGCATGATAAACAGCTAATTGATAAGTACCGTCTTCAGCAAATGCTTCTAACGAATGAAAAGGTACGCTTTGCATATTAGAAGTTAGAAAACTAATCAAAGCTGCAGAATAAGCATTCAATAAGACGACAGCCAAAATCAATATAGAAAAATATGTTATTCTTAACGACGAATTATCGGGAAAATCTAAAACAAATATAAAATGTATTATTAAAAAAGACAAGTCGCCTTCCCCCCCCCACTCCTAAAAAAAATAAAGAAATTAGAATTAAAACAATATTGTATACAACCAGCGAGTCCTTGTTGACAAATTATTCCCCAAATCTCGAGAAAATTATCTGATAACAAATTTACGACGCAACTATCTGTTTCATTTTGTTTTTTTATAAAAACCAATACGATCGTTGTAACAATTAATATTCCAAGCACAGTAATCCAAAGTGTAGAAGTAAATGTCTGAAAAAAAAAAAACCCAAACAAAAAGTAGTAATTATTAAATTACCAAGATTTAAAATGTCAAACTAAATAATGTCGATTATAAATTATCGTACTAAAAAATACGATGACCATTTAATAACGAATCTTTTTGGCTTTTGTATGAAAAGACAATTTTTGGATACTAAAAAAGGAATAGTAAAGGAAACGACGTTCAATCTCGAACTGGTCATAGTAAAATCAGAAAGTGCGATATCAGCACGTTTACTACACAATTCATCGATAGCACCAGAGCAAGTGTTCAATTTTGGATCCCACAATCCATTATTAGATACTTGCGAGACGATGTCAAAAGTAAAATTCAGAGATAAAGAAAGTTCTCTTATTATTTTACTGACTACACCATCCAATTGGCCATCCTTATTAACGCTTACAAATTTATTATCCTAAAAAAAAGAAACAAAAATATATGTTCAATGGTTCAAGGATACATCATAAAAGAAAATGAATGAAGAATAATTTGTATTTTTTAGTAAATTTGAATAAACCGCTTGTACAGAAAATGAGATAACTCAATGATAGAAGATTTTACTTAAGTTAACTTAAATTACACTTATACCCCCCTCCCTCCCTCCCTCCCTTCCTGATTTACACAGAAGATCTGTTCTTCAAAATAACGTGTAAATCTAAATTATCGCGTAAATAAAGTAACGTGTTAACTGGGAGACAGTTGTACAACATGGCAATGAGATCAATTGGCAATATTGTAATAATAAATATTTATAGTATACAAAAATTTACCTTAACGACAACAGCTTTTATGTTTAAACCATGTAAATTATTTTTCTTTTCTTCGTACTGAGGATCAGAAATTTGATCATAAATTCCTTTATTCACGTTCCACTTTGCTAAATCAATGATCTCCGTACGATTATTATTAAACGAATACCATTTTCTTAAAATATTTTCCTTACCGCAACGTACCAACATTTCCGAATTGTATCTCAAATGAAACATATTACCGGGCGGATTCCGACAATAATCGAAACCATAACCGTTGTAAATAAAAATAACTAACCACGCGCCAAACGACATGTCATATGTACTAGCTGCCAAAGAAAATTCATTAATCGCACTGTAATTGGAAATAATCGCGATGTAATGCGGTCTTTCGATTCGTTTAACGTAATACGTTGATTCGTGCATATCGGAAAAGTAAAAATTTGTCGTCGTATAACCTTCGAGAGAAAGTGCACGAGTCCATTTAAAAACCATCGTTGTCATTTCTATTTCTAAAAGAAAAATTTCGAAAAAATCAAATTCAAAAGAAATTATCAAATAAATTCAATGAAAAATTCAATGTCCCGGTAATTATGCTACTGGCCTAAATCCAAAAATAAGAAAAATATATGAGTTTTATGATCAATTTTATATTAAAGTGATTTATTATATTATAAAATAAATCATTGAATAAATTTGTATAATATTTTGTCATAATTACCAGCACCAATGAAAAATAAATGAAAAATATCTTCCTACCTTTGACTGCCTGAGCATATAAAAAAATGACCGATTTCGTGGTGTAAAGTTTGCAAACTGCAATGATTAAAGAAACGTATTCGTCACCGATAGAAAGAAGTTCGTACGATTTAACAATCTTTGGTAGTAAAAAAATAATCAAAAATATCGTTAATCGAACAATAAATATCATTTTGTTTTGAAAAGAGATTAGTATGAAAATTGTTACACGACGAGGAAAGAAGATCGAACGAGACTAAAGTTTTGAAACTCTTCAAAGTATTATAGTTATTTCGAATAATGCAATCATCGCGTAGATCTGATTGCACGCAACGTAAGTGTATATATGTGTTTGAATATTCTTTCAAAGAAAATAATTGAATATCTGCTGGCATACATTTATAATCGATCGATTAATAAACCTTGCCTTAATTTTTTTTTTTTTTTTTAATCAAGCGTATATAGGTACGCGTTGGTTTTATTTTTCTACGAATTTACATACACACATTGATATTTTTCTAGCATGTATGTTTTTTAAATACGGAAATGAATACTAATGAACTAATACAAAATAAACAAAATTCTCTGCATTTCGATAGAAATAATATAATGAAATTTTTCTCCGCGATCGTTATTATCATTTTAATATAATAAAATTCAATGTAACTTTTTGAATAATTTCGTAGTATAAAATATATAATTTAATAATGTAGAAGCGCGTGATCATTTATTGTGATTGTCATCTTTATGGGAAATTTGACACGCTGTGCTATTAAATTGACTTACTCTGCATAGAAAAATATGTTTATCAAAAAACTCGAGAAAAAGCGATTCAATTTAACCACCTGACTCATAAATACAAAATGATTATTGTAAATTTGTTTTTTTTTTCCTGACTAAAATTTATGAACTATAAATGAAAATTTATATTATATATTATATGATATTATAATTGCTAAACAAATTCAAATACTTGTACGTGAGCCTTATGAATAAATAAAAACAAATCTTTCATCTACAAGTACATATACGCCCAAGTGTATAATAAAATGAAAAAGGAAAAAAAGAACAAGAATTCTATATCAATTTATAGTCGTATTAAATTATGCAAAAGCTCAGATATGCCTACGCGAGTTTACATTCCATTAGAATATTACAATCGAAATGAAAAAGTTAAAACCTTGTCGTTAATAATGTATTCTCACGCATTTTAGATTGCCATCATTTGTGTTTTTACATATTTTACACTTTGTTTCTTTTTATCACTAACTTTTCTGATGATTTAATTAACGCGATGCGATTTAATGGTATTAATTTCTTTTTCCTTCTATGAGCGAAAAAACACATTTCTATAATTAAAATAAGAATACTTAATACGGTACCAATTAGTATGAAAAAAATAATCGATATTACACTGGTTATGGGTACTGGATTATGATGTTTAGTTACGTCGTTAAATTTTTTTTCAAATGTTATCTCTTTTAAACGATACATTACTCCATTGTTGATAAATTTTTGCAAGCTGTAATAAATTTGTATTTTGATGATAGACTTTTTTTCATGAAAATTTGAATTATTCGTTAAATACTTACTGAAAATTAATGATACCGGTAAAGGGATTGTGTTTAGATAAAATAATTGATAATGTGTTAACAGCTCCAGCTTCAATGGACATGATGTTACACGGTATTTTCAAAAGTATATCCTTATGTATTTCATTGTACGTGTAAATTGCTAACTTCCTATCTTTACAGACCTGTAATAAGAATTAAATGATCTATCTGTAAAAGTTTGAATATTTTTATTTCTTTTTAATAATAATTTATCTTACTTGCGTAAATCCTTCCAGCATAGATACTGGCAATTGGTCTTCATCGAGCATCAGTTTCATTACTTGCCGTGAAAGTGAATCAGTCGAATGCTGCGAATAAATATTTGTTTCTATAAATAAGTTTAATGAAAATTATTTTCGTTTAAAACACCTTGAATTTTGAATATGAAATTCACTTCTATTATTTACCTATTAATTTATAATTCATTAATTTTATTTTTCTTATAAATTATATACGTCTTATACATTTACCATTGGAAATAAGAAAATAATTTTGTGAACAACCTAATGTAATAGATAAACATTTAAGTATTAAAATAATTACGTGTAACATACTCACTGCAAACATGTCGTAATCAGAAGTACCACGAAAAACAGCAATTCGATAAGTACCGTCTTCGATAAAACTTTCTAACGAACGAAAGGGTATAACTTTGATAGAAGATGTTAAAAAACTTATCAAAGCTGCGGAATAGGCGGCCAATAAAACGTAACAAAAAATAAACATTGAAAAATATGTTATCCTTAATGATGATCTATCAGGAAAATCTAAAACAAACGGCGAATATTTATTGCAAAATTAATTATTCGCCTGAAACAAGTTTTAAATAAAAATAAAAAAATAACTAACCAGTCAATCCCTGTTGACACAAAATACCCCAAACCTCTAAAAAATTATCTGACCACAAATGTCCTATTTTTCGTGCGGATCCACTTTGTTTTTTAAGAATAATCAATAAAATCGATGCGACAATTAATATCCCGTAAGTACAAAGCCAGACAGAACGAGAAAAAGCCTAAAAATGAAACCAATATTTGATTTAATTGGCGAAGGTTAATTTTTTAAAATGAAAAAAAAAATAAAAATACGATCGTAAAAATTCTCGTACGAGAAAATAAGTCGACCATTCGATCGCGAATATATGTGGTTCCTGAATGTGAAGATAGTTTTTGGTAACTAAAAGGGGAAAAGTGAAATCAACGACGTTCAATCTTGCACTGGTCATAGAAAAATCCGAAAGAGAAACGTCAGCACGTTTCGAAGATATTTCTGCTATTGCACCAGTCCAAGTCTTTTCTTTTGGATCCCATCTTCCATATTCCTCTATGTTGGAGACTATGTTAAAACTAAAATTTAAACTCACGCAAAGCTCTTCTAATATTTTACCAAATACTCCGTCTAATTCGCCATCTTCGTTAACGTTAACGAATGGTCCCTCCTAAAAAAAAAATAAATAAATAGAAAAAATCAAACACAATTTGCGCGTCATAATTTTAAATATTAAAACATAATATGTAATATATTAATAAAATATATAATATAGAAATATAGAGATATATAATATAGAAAAAAATTCTAAATTTATTAAATGAAATAAAAAATAATAAACTAAAAGTTAAAACGCACATTAACTGGTATTTTATTTAGGATCATAAAATCAAGTTTCTTTTTAATTTAAATTTATATTCCAAATATTTCTCTCACGTGTTATCAGGTATCACGCACACGTCGAGACAACAACCGCTTAAATTATTCCAAACTCAGATTACAATAAATAAATAAAAAAGAACCAAAATTTGATAGACATTTTAAATGAAATATTATACCTTAACAATAACAGCTTTCATGACCAAACCTTGTAAGTTCCATCTTCTGTCGTAAAGAGAATCAGGTGCCATTTTACTGATCCCTTTTTGCAAGCTCCACTTTGCCACATCGTCAATTTCAGTATGATTTTGACCGATCGAATACCACTCGCGTAAAATATTTTCCGTACCACAACGTACCAACATTTCCGAGTCGAATCTCAAGTGAAATATATTACCGGGTGGATTACGACAATAATCAGAACCTTTTCCCTTGTAAATGAACAACACAAGCCACACAGCAAACGACATGTCAAATGTACTAGTAGCCAATGAGAATTCATTGATAGCGTTGTAATTAGAAATCACTGCTATGTAATGGGGTCTAACTATTCGTCCCACGTAATAGGACGATTCGTGTAACTCCGAAAAATACAAATTCGAGGTGGTAAAACCTTCGCGTGATAGTGCACGCGTCCATTTGAAAACCATCGTTGTCATTTCCATTTCTAAACAATGACAAATCAAATAAAATATGGTAAACGTTAAAGAAGAAGAAAAAAAGAAGAAAAAAAGAAGAAGAAGAAAAAAACACGGTGAAATATTATCGCACCTTTTATCGATTCGCCGTATAAAAAAATGGTTGACCTCGTGTTATACAATTTGCAAACTTGGATGATGAAAGAAATGTCGTCGTCACCGATCGAATAAAGTTCGTACGATTTCACTAATTTTGAAAACAAAATAACAAGCAGAATCATCTTTAATTGCACTACGAGTATCATTTTTCTATTTTTTTCTTTTTCTTTTTTTTTCATTCGTCGAATCACCGAATTATTCGACAATTTTTGTTGCTTTATTTGAAAATAACACCGAGATGACTTATTTTCAGTCAAAATAAGTATACAAATTTTCACGCGCCAACGCGAGAGAAGATCGCATGAAACTAAATTTCTAAACTATCGAGAGAACAAATGTCACTTCGATTATTCCGGCTCTTGTCGTGTAGATCGAAAAACACAGGACCTGTGTGTGTGTGTGTGTACGTGATGTGTCCACAATATTAGTTGGAAGGAAATAATTTTACCTGTTGGCTGGCATTGATTAATAATATTTATCGATCGATTAATAAACGTTCTTTTTATTTTATCCCGACTTTTTGTCACCCTTTTCTTCTTCGATACGTGGAATTATATCCGTATTTACATACTAAGTAAACACACACCTCTACACACGCGCGTTTTTATAATTGTACGTTTGATATGTAAATGGCTGTCTACTATTCTAAAAAAAAAAAAAAAAAGAGAAAAAAAATAAAGACTAAGTTGAACTTTTATTGGAATAATTTATTAGATCTTTTCCGATTGAGATAAACGAGTAAAGTGCTTGATGATCATTGCGACCATCATAGATTTGAATAGTAATACTTGCTCAATTATTAAAGACGTATAGAAAAAAATACTGAAAATGTATTTACATCTATCATCTAACTTTATTTATATGTTGACATTAATAAGCACTTTTCAAACTTTATCAGTTCGTGAACTTAAATGATCTAAATTTTGTTGGATTTTTAATAATAAATTTTGTAACATTTTGGTAAAAAATGAAATAAATTAAGATACATTTTCATGTATACAAACGATTTATTTTTAATTCGATTGAATTGCAATGAAAAATTGTTATGCAGTTTTTGGAAATCTTTATTGAATCGTGCTCGACCTTAAATTTACACAAATTTTCATTAGAACGAACTATAGTGATTTTTAATACCTCGAGCGTGGGTAATCATGTGGACCACCGCCGCCGAGTTTAGTTAGTTTCCGCCTAATGTATAGTAATTATGAGAGATTGACTGAATGAATTTTGGATTTTGGTAAATGACATTCCGTTTGATGGCCACAGGCTCCCGGACTATTACGTTTTTATGTAACAATAATTTTCTATCAGACTTCTATTGAATCATTATCAGACAAGGTAGTGTAATAAAACACGTAACAGAAGTAAATAACAAATCGTGCAAAAAAAGACGCGATAAAAAAAGAAAACTTTGTCTTGCATATTAATTTAACATTTCAATAAGATAAGGAAAATGATGTATTTTTTTCTCGAATAATTAAAACTAATCGGCACTTTTATATAATAATAATGTAAAATAAAGTCATTCCAATCTGACCTAGAATCCAAACACTTCTTGCATCTCATTTAATGTATCTCGTTTATCCACTTTATTAGCATAATTCAAAGTCAAACGGAGAAAAAGGAAAAAAAAGAAGATTTCTTTACGAAGAAACTATGTTTATAACACCGATTAACTTCTTCTATTTAAGTAAAATAGTATTATTATGCACGGAATAAATGAAATGATAAAGGTATCCTTGAAACCTTGAATCCTTGAAAGTACTATAATGGTTTTGCTTAAATAGGCTCCCGTTTGATGTTTCTTTCTTAGTTTCTGTTAAGACACAAAAGATGCAAGTAGTCACTGCGGAGTATCAACTTAATATCTGTTCTTAGCATACAAGAGAATATCCAGAAGTATTTTAATAATATTTTAAGTTGTTTTATAATTTATAATTTGTTAAACTAAACATGTTGCATATTACTGAATTTATTACTTCAATAGTAATAATGATACTGGTATTTTATTTAATCAAATACATATCAGATAAATTTCGTGAACATAAATTGATAAAAAAATGCTCAGGTCCAAAGCCTTATCCTCTGATTGGAAATCTGAATATATTACTTGGTGATATGAAAGGTATACTTTTATTTATTATTTATAATATCTATATTTATGCGACTTCTATTCAATAAATTTGTCTTACAATTAGATATAACTCATAAAATAATAAAATTATCCACAATCTATTCTTCGCCGTGGCTACTGTGGATTGGCCCAAAATTAATCGTAGTCTTGGATGATCCTGAAAATATTGAGGTAAGATCTATCAAATTTACTGCACTTCTTTAGAAACGATTTCCCCGAATAAGATTTTTTTTATTTCGGCTTTTCTTTACATTAATTTTTTGTTTCCTTTTTAGATTCTATCAAAAAGTTCTAACGGTTATGAAAAAAGTTCTCTATATTTCTTTTTCAAAAATCTTGTAGGTGATGGATTATCTACTGCACCAGGTAAACTATAGGTTCATATGCTTTCTTCTTAATTAATAAAAAAAACTATGTATACCCTACTGTAATACAGTATTTTTTAAATATGTCTTTTAGACGATTGCTAATTAAAATAGTTTTCTTTTTTATGATTTCATATAATGCCTACACACCTACACATGAATATATGAGAATTTCTCTTTTCTTATTTATTAATTAATATAAATATATAAAAAATATACTATAAATATTTAAATTAAGAAATATTCTCGTATTTATAGCATCAATATGGAACATTCATCGAACAATCTTAAATCCAGTATTCAAAGAAGTTTCGACGTATATGGACTCAATGATAAAAAATGCTAACAGACTATCTAATATTTTAGAAACTACAAACGGAAAAAACGTAGACATTATGCATTACGTACATTTATGTACGCTGGATATAGTATATGGTAAGATTTGGGAATTCTAAAAAATGTAGATGGACACATTAAATTTTTTTTCTAAAAATTGTTTTTTTTGTACTGACAGATAGCCTATTGGAAAGTGATTTAAATTTGCAGAGCAATCCGGATTGCAAACTTGATGAATATATGTCGGAGTAATAATGAGAAGAATATTTTTAAATTTATAATATAATCTAATATTATTGAATATTCGTCTTCTTATTGTGAATTTTATTTTTATTTAGAGCTATGGACATATCTATAACAAGAGCAATGAAATTCTGGTTACATCCAAATATTATATTTAACAATTCATCTATGGGGAAACGGCTACAAGAAATTCTTTCCCCCTTAAATAAAATAACAAACGAGGTAAAAATACCAAGAAACAATTTTTGTTTTAAATTGTCAAAAATATCAAAAAAATATATTAGTTTGAAATAAAATAATAATTTATTCATGTATATATAACTTTTATATTCGTTAAGATTATAAGGAAAAAGAAGAATTCAATGAATGAAGATAACTTTACCCGGGAAGGAAAAGATCCACATGCAAGTAAGAATAATCATTTTAAAAAATATTCTTTTAGTAATGAATTTATGGATGAATACCTTTTATAATAACAATAAATAAAATATTAATATTCTCCTTTAAATAAAGAAAAAGATACCAGTCCATTTTTAGATGCAATATTTAAATCCTTTTACAAGACCAGAGAATATTCGGAGGCAGATATTCGTGATGAAATAAATACAATGGTTTTTACAGTAAGATGAATTCATTCAAGATTATTTAAAATTTTTTTTTTCATTCAGTAAGAGTAAAAAACAATTTGTATTTAATTTTAGGGAAGTGATACTACCACTAATACGCTAACATTTTTATTTTTAATGTTAGCCACGTTTCCGGACATTCAAGTACGCTCAAATACCACTTATGCATTATTATTTATTATTTTTTTAAAATCAATTATATTTTCATACAAAACTTGTATCATCTATTTGGCTTTTTCGATTCCAGAATCAAGTATACGAAGAGTTGTACGATATGTACGACTCAAGCGATCCTATAGATTTTCCTATTACAATGGAAGATACTAAGAAAATGAAATACTTAGAACGAGTCATCAAGGAGACGTTACGTCTTTTCCCACCTGCTCTAATTATTGGGCGAACACTAAAGCGCGATACAAAAGGTATTTTTATATATAATAAAATTTTTATTGTTTATTTTTTTTTCCCACTGACATTACAGTCTTATGTAGTAATAATATGTATTTATTTATTTTATTAAGTGAACGACAATGTGATATTACCAAAAAACTGTCAGGTATATTTTATGATATTTTCACTACACCGAAATGGTAAATATTGGGCTGATCCCTTAAGATTTAACCCGGATCGGTTTTTACCAGGAAAATATAACTCTAAATGTTTTATTCCGTTCAGCATTGGGAAAAGAGGATGCATAGGTAAAAGCACATGTTTATGCATTCTTGAAATAGTATTCTAAACAGTCGATCGGTTAAGTACATTTTTATTGAATATTGCTTTTTCAGGTCAAATATTTGCCATGACTCAAATGAAGGCAATAGCTGCTACTGTATTGAGAAAATTTATTGTTCAAATAGACGAACCAATACCAGTTGAAAATGTTAATCTAAAACTCAGTATTACTACGAAACCGGCTGAAACTATATTCTTGAGATTTAAAAAGAGATAATATTTATCATTGTTGTCATTATTATGTTACTAATCAAACAATTGTAATATATAATTAACCGTACAAATTAAAAATAAATTCTTAATACTATACGTTTCTGGTTTTTTTATTAGGATATCGGTATTCGTATTCCTAACTATAAAAGATGCAATTTCACAAATAGACTGAAAAATAAACACATCAAAATAAAAATTCAGTATATTACAAAATAATATATTATATATATATATATATATATATATATTATTTTCAAACGCAACAATTCAATTTACATCAATTCAACATTGAAAATAAACATTCGTTTATAGCGAACATATATGTTATTCATAATACCTTATTTTTAAAGCTTTACAAAGTTTTACATAGATAATTTTTGTAAAAAAAAAATTAGTTAAGAACATTTACGTGGTTCTTAATACCTAACACGTGCCCATTTACGATTCGCGTGTTTGCTCCCTGTACTTTTTCTACTTTTATTGTTTTTTATATTAAATTTGGACGAATTGATCGACGGTATTTGATCGATCATTGTCTGTTTCTTATTTTTATGTGCATAGATACATATTTCTATGATGAGAATGAAAACACTCAAAATAATACCAAATATTATTAAACAAATAAGAATTATTACACTATTTATATATATCGGAGAATGACGATTTCTTATATTATTGTATTTTCTCTTAAATATCTTATCTTTCCACCGATTTAGAATTCCGGAGTTGATAAATTTTTGCAAACTAGAATAAGTTCGTGCTTAAACTTACGATAAGTCAAAATAAAAGAAAATTTATCTTGTACTTACTGAGCATTGATGACATCCGTAAAGGGATAGTCCTTGGATAAAGTGAAAGCTAAATTTTCTAACATTCCAGTTTTAATATAATTCACATTGCACGGCATTTTAATAAACATATCTCTTTTCATATCGTAGTAAGTGTAGATTGTTAATTTATGATTATCGCAAATCTGTAATTTAACGAAGAATATTATTCAAAAAAATATAGTAAATATATATTTACAAATTATATTATTTTATGTTTGTTTTTTATAATACTCCGTCGTACTTCTCTGAATCCGTCCATTAAATTTATTGGTAACTTTTCTCTTTCTATCATAAGCTTCATTATTTTCTTTGCGAGAGGATTCTCCGAACTCTACCCCGATAAACACATATTATGATATAATATAATTTTATTAGTAATTATAAGTAAGAAATGCGTTTTAATACTCACTGCAAAAGAGTGATATTTAGTAGAATCACGAAAGAAAGATATTTTGTAAGTACCATCATCAGCAAAGGCTTGTAATGAACGGAAGGGTACAGTATGGATAGTGGAAGTTAAAAAACAGATCAAAATCGCAGAATAAGCGGCCGATAAAACGACAGCCAAAATAAATATTGAGAAATATGCTATTCTTAACGAATAACTATCAGGAAAATCTAAAACGAATAAATATTTTTTAATACAAAAAAGAAAAGGTAAGAAAATAATTTAAAAAAATATTTAATACCTGCAAGTCCCTGTTGACAAAATATTCCCAGTACCTCGATAAAAGTATCTGACAATAAAAGTCTTATTTTTCGATCGTTTCCATTCTTGATTTTAAGAAAAACCAATAAAATCGATGCAGCAATTAATATTCCAATAATGGAAATCCAAATAAAATAAGAAAAAATCTATAAAGAATAAATGAATTTTTCATTTGTGAAGATTATCGTAGAAAAAATACAAAAAATAATATATTCTATTGCAAATGATTGTACTCGAAAATAAGATGACCATTTAATCAGGAATGCTTCTGGTTCTCGAAAGTAAAGATTATTTTCGCCGAGTATAATAGGCAAGGAAAAATCAAAATGATTCAATCTGTCGCTAGTCAAAGAAAAATCAGCAAGAGAAATATCGGCACGTCCGGAAACGATTTCGTTCAGTGCTTTAGACCAGCTATTTTCGTTTTTATTCCAAATTCCATATCCGTCTATTTCCGAGACAATGTAGCTAAAATTGAGAGCCGCGCTAAGTTCTTTAAATAATATACCAAATATACCGTCCAATTCGTTATCTTCATTTAGATTTGCAAAGCATGATTCCTGAAGAACAGCAGAAAAAATATAGTCAAAATAAATGTTTCGTAATAATTATACAAAATATGAAATATATATGAATGTTACCTTAACAAGAATTACTCTTATTATCGAACCTTGTAAATCTTTTCTTCTTTCGTAAAGAGAACCTGAAACCTTTTGAACGATTCCTTCATCTGAGTTCCATGTAGCAAAATAATCGATATCGGTTCGATTGGTATCGAGCGAATACCATTCGCGTAAAATATTTTCCGTACCACAACGAACCAACATTTCCGAATTGAATCTTAAATGAAAAATATTACCAGGTGGACTGTGACAATAATCTAAACCATGAGCTTCGAAAAAGAATATCACTAGCCACACGGGATAAGACATATCAAAGGTACTAGTTGCTAAGGAAAACTCATTAATCGCGTTGTAATTAGAAATAATTGCAATATAATGCGGTCGTATGATTCGTCCCACGTAATACGATGATCTGTGCAATTCTGAAAAATACAAATTGGTGGTTGAAAAACCTTCGCGAGAAAGGGCACGCGTCCATTTGGATAGCATTGTGGTCATTTCCATGTCTAAAGAAAAATCAAAGGAAATATAAGACAGATGAAACAAAGGTAAATGTAAAACAATATGAGTACCTTTCATTGATTTGCCGTATAAAAAAATGATAGATTTTGTTCCATAAAATTTGCACACGTCTATGATGAAAGGAATGAATTTGTCGCCGATGGAATATAATTCAAATGATTGAGCGATATTCGGGAGAAGAATAAAAAATAAAAATATTTTTAATCGCACGTCGAATGTCATTTTTTGTTTTGTTTTTTGTAATAATTTCGATTTTACTAATCTATTACGTTTTAAGAAACTTATTGGAAAAATTTCGTGCTATTACAAAGAAAGATCACACGAGACTGAATTCATAAACTCTTGAGAAGATTATCATTACATTGAATATGATAATAATCATGTTGATTAAAATGTACTTAAAGTATGAATATTGTAAAAGAATAATACATACACCTTTGTATTACATATGACTATATAATACGTTCTTTTCAAAAAGAAAACAATGAAAAGAAAAAAACAAAAAGGCACTTTCATTAAAATAATTGCATAGCTATTCTAATCGATATGAACTAGAAACAAACCCTTCGCAAAATGATTTGTGAACGTAACATACAGTTTTTCTTATTACGCAAAGGTGTGCATAGCTTAGAAAAATATTCTATTTTATTAAGAGGATGATTAAGAAACCATTCAAATTGGGTTATTACAATAAAAAGATAATAACTACCATATTAATTTGAATAAACGATTAAAGTGCTATTACTTTTTTCTACTTTTTTATTGTAATAACATTAAACAATTATTTGTTACTGCGTATAATTTAATTTAATAGCGTACACGCATGATAATATATTCTATTATAATTATTATCACAAAATATTAAGCAAACTGATATAATTGACTTGCTTTTTATAAACAAAAATATTATTACGCGTTATTTAAATTTATTTGTACTTTCTGCTAAATTATGCAAAAACATTTATTGGGAATAAATAATAGCGTTGTTCCTAATATTTGATCGTGCGTATAAAATTGAGAACCCTAGTAATTATTAGGAATACTTTTTATATTTTTCTTCTTTTTTTTCATGCAATTTTGAGGATTTTGTCGATAGAATGCGATCTATCATCAAAGTCTTCTTCTTCATTTTATGAGAAAGATCTATAGAATAGAATTATCTTTTCTATGATCAGAATACAAGTACTCAAAATGATACTAATTTGTACGAAGAAAATTAGGGAAATAACGCTGGTTATGCGAACTGGTTTATGCCGCATTATTTCATTATGTTTCTTTTTAAATGACATATCTTTTAAACGATTCATCATCCCATTGTTAATAAATTCTCTTTCCAAACTGGAATATATTAATTCTTGATTATGTAGTAAGAACAAATTTTGTAAAAAATAGAACTTACAGAAATTTGATAAGGTTGGTGAATTGATTGTGTTTAGTTAAAATTTGTGATAAACAGTCTACACGTCCTGCTTTAATGGAAACAACATTGCAGAATATTTTAAGATCTACAGTTTTATGTACTTCGGCGGAACTGTACAGCGCTAATTTCATATTTTGATAAATCTATAATTTAATAAAAAGTATTAATATATAATAAAACTATGCATTTCTATAAAAATTATTTTTTTCTTTCTTAGTATAGTACTTCGTCGTACTTTTTTAAATGCTTCAAGTACATTTGATGTCAATTCTTCTTCTGCTATCATCAATTTCATCAATTTTCATAGAACTGGATTCCTTGAATACTGCAATGAAGTATTTTGTTTTCGCCTTCGTCTACTAACTATTTTGTATATATATATTCATATTTGTATTTCATATTTGTATTTACTGCAAACATGTCATAATCAGGTGAACCAGGAAAAACGGAAAATTGATAAGTGCCTTTTTCAACGATATCTTCTAACACACAACACAAGCTAATTAATTAACAAAAAACACAAGCTAAAAAACTAATCAAGGCCGTAGAATAAGCAGCCGATAAAATCACAGCCATAAGGCATACAGAGAAGTATTTTTAGACTAAAAATAAATAAATTGCAATTTTCTTTATTTATAATCAAAGAGCAAAAAATTAAAATTAATATTATTTATTAAATTATGCTTTGATAATACATTATTTATGACTGTTTCCTTAACAATAATAATCGGCAGCCATTTTTTAACGTTTAAGTACTAACATTTACAATTAAAAAATATTACAATAGACAATTTGTTAAAACAAAAACGACTAGTATGCAAGAAGGCAATACGTATATTTTTTTCCAAACGACATAAAAATAGTTTTTACACCAAATATGCTCGTAAATCAAACTTGTTACATTATTAAAAAACATTTTTCTGTAATAATCGAGTAAAATATCGAGTTTATAAATGTTTCGACAAAAAAAAATAATGTATCATAGTTTAACAAATTATATGAAATATACTGATTTTTTTTCGTAGCCTTACCGATGAAGTTTGAAAAACGGGAAAACGTCATTGCTTGCCCCGAAATTGCAATGAGTGGAATCCAATTTAAAGAAATAATATTTAAAAACAGAAATTTGAAAATTGTCACGGATGAACTTCGATTTATCCAGAATATCAATAAAACAAAGATGGATATCGACGACGTATTAAACGCAGTACTAGGATTAATTTCACAAAATATTAGCATGAACAGTGAAGAAAAGATATTGTTAACGAATGAGTCAAAAAAGAATACTGAGAATATTTTGGATTTTCTCGAGAATACCATAAAAAGGACGAGGAAAAACTTCAACATAAAATTAATTGCTAGAGAGTTGCTTTATAAGACAATTCATGAGAATTTTATTTTAACGATCATAAATAACGCACATTATACCGATGTAAGAAGACTTATTAGTACTCTCGGTAAATAATCATTTTTATTGACAATCATTGAAACAAAAGAGGAAGATAATGCGATTTCTGTATTGACAAGTGTGCGATTAAACGTCGTCCTGAAAATAAAAATTGCTCTTTGTCGTACAGCTCTTCTTTTACATAAAGAAAGAAATTTAGGAAAAACTGTTGTCGTTAATAACCACGAAAATTGTTTAGATCGGTTAAAAATCTGCTTACAAGACTCAAAATATGACTCTGTTATATTTATGGTTAACACTATTATGGATAATGATATATTTGAGATACTTCGAGATATAAAAGGAGAACCGGGGTATAAAAAACTTCAAATTTTTGATCTACAAGGTGCTAAAGCACCGAAATTCTCCCTTCAAAATGAATTCTATGAATCACAAATAAAACTTAATCATCGTGAAAATGTATTAACGCCAAACGGGGTATGAGGCACATATAGATGGATGCCATTGCGAGTAAAGTCTACTTCTTCTATGCGTTGGTAAGCAAAAATTAATAAATCAGACTCATTAGTATGGATGGAAAAATTACCATTGATTAAAGAAAAAAATAATAGGATTGTGAAGGTTAAATGTCCTGCATTTGACTTAGGTGTTTACGAATACTGGTTAAAAAATAATGCTAGCCTAGAATCACAGATATATATTACAGAATATTCAGGGACAGATAAAATAGGTCGTAGAGTAATGGGACTAGTTGATAATTTCACTATAAGTAATGAAATTTTAGCCGATCCAGATTTTACTTGGATTATTCTAGACACTTTGAGCTTTGAAGATGCTTCAATAATTCCCCAAGCCTATTTGGCAGCTTTCTGTATTTTGCATTCGGATACTTGGAGATTTAAACAAATTAAAACTGTGTTGGTACATTATGGTGCTAGCGACGTAGGACAGGCTCTTATAAATTTATCCTTATCTTATAATTTTGATGTTTACACTACTTACGAAACGGAAGCAGAAAAACAAGTGATCGAGTCGATGCGACCACGTTTACCACAGTCTAATATTATCAAAGTTAAAGACTATAGAATTAATATTATGAATATTACGAAAGGCAAAGGTTTTGATTTTGTAGTTGCAAACTATTCCATCTTAGACGATATGGAAGATTGTTTGGACATTGTTAAAAATTTAAAACATTTGGTAATGATTTACGATTCTAAAGGGCCTAATTACAATCCATTACCACTATCTAATTTTATGCGGCTCATAAGTGTATATAGCTACTGTTTACAAGACCTTATTAAGTTACCACAAAAAAAAACAAGGAGGGAATCAGCGGAATTGATGAGAAAAGCTCTAAAGGCAGGTACAATAAAAACAATTATATCACGAAGAATTATGATTCAGGGAGCAACAGAAGAAAGAAAAATGAGGGCTTGTGAACGTTACGGAAAAGTAATTAATTATATATAAAGTTTATGAAATAATACGTTCGATTTGTTGACAATTATGATACGAATGTATTTTTTTACAGGTTTTGATCAACTTGCAAGAAGAACAAAAATTCTCTAACTTCATTTCTCCAATTTCCTTTCATACCGATAAATGCTACCTCATTATCGACGGGTTTTAATATCTTTGGAAAAGTACTGATCGAATGGATGATCAAACAAGGAGCTAGAAAATTAATCATCGTTTCTAATATGTCAAACGAGGTAACGAAAACTTGATCCTTAAATGATGCGAATATGGAGCAACAATCATTGTTGGACAAGAGGTTGACTTAACCCTTTCGCTACGGCAGTGTGTGCTCCGTCACACTGCCGTAGCGAAAGGGTTAAGCAAAGCCACAAGCTTTGACAAAATGTTTCAAGAAGCTTTACCTATAGGTCAACTAATGTGGAAAAATTATGCAAAAAAAGAAAAGAATCTTCTCTTCATGGGTTATTTAGATTATTGCCTAATTTTGAAGGAAATATACTAAGACTAAATTTAAAATAACTGGTATGTGTACTTATGTACGTACGTAAGAAGTTATTCTTCTTTAGCGTAACAAAACATTTTTTTCGCAGCCTATATGACTTACAACATTCCACATTTGTTTGCGATGGATACTTTCTTTTAGATACATTTTTATAACGATAGTAATAGGCGTTACATTTCTCTGCATTACTTTTAGAAATCTCGAAAACTAAAACAAAAATTTAAATGTATACTGATACTGGTCAAAAAGCTGCAAGAGATTATAGTTTAATAAGAATTATTGTAGAAAATAATTTTTAAATAACTAAGATGCATTCTTTTTTTAATACTTTTGATAGAATATTAATGCACATGGTTACTTCCCAGTGTCAATAAAAAGAATACGGTGTCTTCTAAAGTCTTTCATGATTTCAGTGTCGTCGGCTTCTTTTTATCGTTGTTGAAAAAAGTGCTCTCCCTCTTCCAGTAAAATGATTAATAACCTATGCGGAAAGAATAAGTTTTCTAATGCTTTGAATGAATATTTTTCAAGAAATTATAATATTTGTATCTTTTAGAAGCAATATTATTATTTTTACCTTTTACCAGATTCATGTCTTGCTTATTAGTTGTAACACCAGTTGGATTCTATTCGCATAATAATTCACATTGGAACTCCACGAAGAATAGTTAAAAGAAATTTTTCTATCGGTAACTATTGGAAAATGAAATTTATATGCATAGATCTAATGCTGAAATGGAGTCTTTTTCTTGGGTGTGTTACAGTCTTTGATTGGAACAAAAAATGTAGAGCCGCATACTTAGCTAAACCTAATTAAGAAAGTAGTTTATGTATGAAATATAAAAAATAAAAAAAAAGAAGCATAGCCCCATAAATTGAATTAAAAAATAATATAATACATAATTTTTACTCTGTAAAGTATTTTAACTAAATAGAATATTGCTATTCTACTTACTTTTGTCTGTTACAATATCAGGATAAAGAGAACGATTGTAATTCATCTTTATTCTTAGATTAAAATCAGAAAATTGTCATCGTATGGTTAGGGCATGAAAAATCGCACAGCATGTTATCCAGTTTATTCTTTTTCAACCTAAATTGATGATCACTATAGAGAAGAAATGAAACGAATTAAAACTAATAAATAATAATACATACCTCAGTTAACCTCGAAAAACTAATAAATAATAATACATACCTCAATTAACCTCAAACGAGACTTTTATTACTAATATTCACAAATATTCAATATTTTTGATGATATTTTTGAAGATATTCACAGTTTTTTAATATCAATCACCACCGTATATAATAATTAAAATAAACCAGTGTAAGAATACGACGAATGCTTTGTAATGGACCTGGCAGGGCGGGCTTAACAACGTTTGGAAAAGTGGGAGGCGTGATAACAACATTTCGATATTCTCAATATTCTCAATATTCGTAAAATGATTGAGGCGCGTATTTCAAATATACGCTAAGAATCTATAATCTTTACAAATGGTACATAAATCGTTATCACATTGAGTGCCATACGAATTCTGAAGGAAATCCTCGTTAGGCTACTCTCGTTATTTTATATTGAAAAAATATCAGAATATAGATATCAGTCCACGTACACGTCGCTGAATGGCTTGTCCAATGGAAAAGCGACGATTCTAGTAAACGGCCAATCTTTTATTAGTATAGTTTAAGCCAGATTATTAAACTAGTGGTAATAAAAGACTCGAAGAATCAAACTTCTCGGGTTTCACCTTTATTGTAGTAGTACGCGACAAAAAGATTCAGAGTATTAAAAAGCAATTATTAAAAATTAATTAATAATATTATTAAATAATTAATTATATTAATTATCAAAATGCCGCGTATAATGATAAAAGGTGGTGTTTGGCGTAACACAGAGGATGAGATTTTGAAAGCTGCTGTAATGAAATATGGAAAAAACCAATGGAGTCGTATAGCCTCACTACTACATAGAAAATCTGCAAAACAATGTAAAGCACGTTGGTTTGAATGGTTAGATCCGAGTATTAAAAAAACAGAATGGAGTAGAGAAGAAGATGAAAAGCTTTTACATTTAGCCAAACTCATGCCAACGCAGTGGAGAACTATAGCTCCTATTGTAGGACGTACAGCAGCACAATGCTTAGAAAGGTACGAATATTTGTTAGACCAAGCACAAAAAAAAGAGGAAGGAGACGATGCAGCCGATGATCCTCGTAAACTAAAGCCGGGTGAAATAGATCCTAATCCTGAGACAAAACCTGCCAGGCCTGATCCTAAAGATATGGACGAGGATGAATTGGAAATGTTGTCAGAGGCTCGTGCAAGACTCGCTAACACCCAAGGGAAAAAAGCTAAACGAAAAGCTCGCGAAAAGCAATTGGAAGAAGCACGCAGGCTTGCAGCTTTACAAAAGCGTAGGGAACTACGCGCTGCAGGGATCACAATGTCGCAAAAGAATAAGCGAAAACGTGGTCTTAATTATAATTCTGAAATACCTTTTGAAAAACGTCCTGCTCCAGGATTTCATGATACTTCTAAGGAATACATAGATCCACTTGCAATAGATTTTTCTAAAATGAGACAACAACAATTAGATGGAGATCATAAGCAGGAAAAGGAAGAAATGGAACGTAGGAAAGATAAGCAAAAACTGAAGCAGCGAAAAGAAAATGATATTCCAATGGGAATGCTTAATAATGAAGAACCAGTGAAGAAAAGAAGTAAACTTGTTTTACCGGAACCACAGATCTCTGATCAAGAGTTACAACAAGTGGTTAAACTTGGACGTGCATCAGAGGTTGCACGTGAAGTTGCTACCGAAAGTGGAATTACACTATCGGATAGTTTATTAGCTGATTATTCTCTTCCAACAAATGTTGCTGTAACTCCCAGAACTCCAGCTGCGCAAGATAAAATTCTTCAAGAAGCTCAAAATGTTATGGCTCTGACACATGTTGATACTCCGTTGAAAGGTGGCTTAAACACACCGTTAAATAATTCTGATTTTTCTGGCATTGTACCTGTAACAAATGCTATTGCAACTCCAAATACTATTCTAGCAACTCCTTTCCGTTCTCAGCGTAGTGACGCAGCAACACCCTTGAATTCGTTTAATACACCAGCATCTTCACGACTACAAAATGGAGTTTTGGCAACACCAATTCGTGATAAACTTAGCATTAATCCCGATGATGGTATTTCTGGATCAGAAACACCAGTGATACAGAAACAAGCTAAAGAACAATTACGTGCAGGCTTGATAGCATTGCCAACACCACGTAACG